>NC_066618.1:196698323-197003323 GCF_025201925.1 Gopherus flavomarginatus
GCAATTAATGCAGAGACGAATAACATCACCTCTTCAAAGAAAATCTTTGTTTTATCTTTCTAAAACGGTCCAAAATTTACTTTTGAATGGATGCCACAGCCCACCAAGGAAAGGGAGGGGTGTTGGTTCACCCTTCATATGTGACAGAATAGCCAACTTTTATATCTTTCTCAAATATACAACTGAAGAAACATTATATGTTAATATTTTAGCTAACAATAGCTATTCTAGAAATATAAATGTAATAAATACGTGACTTCCTCAAAGTGGAGGGTGGGAAGCTGTCTTTAGTGTTAGCAGGGTTTGTAGATTTGTCTGATACAATAGATGCATGTGGCAGGGAAAACAGAGGTGAAATGTACAAAAAAAAATTCTGTCAGTATCCTACAGGCCAAAGGATTGCTTGTAGATAATCATGGATTAATTGTGAATGTAAAGAAAGAGACACTTTTTTTTTATCAAAGTTGTTGCCTCAGGGCAAACTCCAGTGCCATGAAAGCCGAAATGTTTTCTTTTATCACAGTTCCTTTTCTGGCACCTGAAATTACTTCTTTCATGTCTCATAGTGAGGAACTAGGGAGCACGCAGCTCCCCAGAGATGAGTGATTGTTACCACGGTCTCATAACATATTGGCAGCCTATTTGGCATCGTTGAACACCTGTCTCTCAAAGAGAGCTAAATGCAGATGTGGCATGAAAGCGTAAGTTCAACCACTTGGAAGCTTCCCCTTCCCCCCCCCCCCCCGTCCTCCCCAAAACACATACACACACACACACACTCTCTCTCTCTCTCTCTCACACACACACAACCTCCACGGCCACACATATGTGAGTGCACTCAAACGTTATCGGCCTGTTTAATGCAACGAACCTGCATTACCATTTCTGCAGGGCAAACACAAGTAAACAGAAATGTGCTACAAAAAATGTTTCATACAAATTCTTTTGCCAGTCAGGCAGAGAGAGGTTGCAGCACATAAATGAGCCAATTCCCTTGATCTGGAAGTGAACTAAGACCTTTTTAATGAAGAATCCAAGGGTGGGAGGGCAGAGAATGGAGGGCTTTTTATTTAGTTCCTGATTCTTTCAGGCTTTGAGCAACTCAAGCCACTATTGTTCTAAGAGAAGGAGAATGGGGAGCAAGTGCTGAACAATGATAATCTGAGACATGCAGATGAAATTTTATTTTAATAAAAAGATTATGCTCTTGAGATTGTTTGGGCATTGTCAGTTTGATAGTCCTTAGAGTTTTAGGATTCGTATATTGGTAAATGGAAAAGACATGCAGAAGGAGATTGGCAGGAAGTTGGGTATATGGAATGGGGTGTGGAAGAAAATATATTTATCTTGTGTATGTTTGTGGAAGGGGTTTTGAATACATGTATATGTAAGGGTAATATGTAGGTTGAGGTGAACTGGATTTGCTCATGTGAATGATCTAACATTTTTGGCCAGTGAGAAAGAATGTATAGTGCAAATGATAGAAAATGCAAACTTTTTTTTTTAAAGCAAATTGCCAGTTTAGTTCTTAGGCTAAAGCAAACAGTGCACTGCCATTTTTTTTAGAGGGGAAATATGACAACAAGCCCAAATGCGTTCATCTTAGATTTGTAAATGCATCGCTTTATTGAACCATTTGTCCATTCTTATAAGCTGATTTATAATAACTGTAATGTGATTCATCATGTCATCTTGTAAATAAATGTGACACTTCATTAAACACAGTAATCAAATTTAAGCAGTCCCACTTTCATGTTAACAACTGAGATCTTTACAATTCTATTGCTCCGGAGATGCTCCTACTATGCATCAAGGAAAAGAAAAAAGAAAAACAAGCACTGGTAGATTTCTTAAGAGATGGTTAAGAAATAAATATACTTTTAATAAGTAATGAAATGAAATTAGTAATTGTCAGAAATTTACTGTAACAGAGTTTTTACAAGACAGTCCTGTTGGGGTGTTTTATCCTAATAAGGTTTGGACAGTTGGAACATCTTGGAAAATCTGTTGTAGGACTAACAAAATGCTTTTAGAGCCTGCATTTCAGAAGGAAATTTTTCGTGCTATTTTTGTATTTGCCATCTGGAATGACATTGCAAGCTGGCAAACACAAGAATAATGTGAGATATTTCCATCACATAGAGTTACTTACGGATTCATCAGGGAATGTAAGCATCTGAACATCAGTTAGATACCCATAATTATCCCAACTTTGACCTGCTTTGAGGGATCAAGCAGCCCCTGTATTAAAATTAGCTTTTTTTTTTCATTTAGAAAAATGGTTGCATACATCTCAGGAGTGATATGCAGTGAAGTGAAGCAAATTTCAAAGAAGAAAACTATGACTGAAAAAGTAACGTACTGTATGAATGTACACTGCTGGAAATATTTGTTATTTATATCTTGGCTTCTAAATGATGGAATCCACTATTTCAGTGTTAATTCTAGGTTGTGGGTCAGATTCTGAGTTGATGTAAATCAACTTGGCTTCATTTACCTCATTAAAACTATGCTGATTTCCATCAGCTGAGGATTTGGCCCGTCTTCCTATATATTCTATATTCTCAACTGGGCAACTTTAGGTAGAATGCTAACTTTCATAGTCCATATCTCAGATTGGTAGTATTCGTGTAGAGACCACTGAATGCAGAAGCAGTATGTTCAGGGTTTCAGATTGAGAATTTGGATTTTTTTTAAAAAAGGAACACACTTTTTCTGCTGATAAATGTGCCCAATATTTCAGAGCAATATGAAGCAAAACCCTTGCTTACCTTCATGCTATCCCAGGAGTTCTCAAACTGAGGATCATGACGCGTCAGGAGAGTCACTAGGTTATTACAGGGGAGGGTCACGAGCTGTCAGCCTCCACTCCCAAGCCCCTCTTTGCCTCTTGTATTTATAATAGTGCTAAATATAAAAGCAATATGTTTTTAATTTATAAAGGGGGGTGGCGGTGTCACTCACAGGCTTGCTGTGTGAAAGGGGTCACCAATACGAAAGTTTGAGAACCACTGTGCTATCCATTGTTTTACTCTAAGTTAGGGATATTCTTACAGTTTACCTAGAAACTGAAATCCACTCAAATTTGGGGCATAAAATATCAAATGAGATTGTGCTGTCTGAAGTTCATTTTCCAGCTGTAGGCTCCCCCTTTAAACACTGACTTACGGCAAAAATTTTTACACTGGGTTTCACCACAACTCAAGATTGTTAAATATAGCATTGTGAGTAGACTGAAAGGAAGCAACAGATTCAATGAAAGAAAGGGCAAGGAAACAGCAGGAGTTTTGAAAGGTAGTGTATGCTCAGCTCCCAAAATGGAAAAGCCCTTAGTAAGGGTGTGTTCCTGTAATGTGCAAAGCAAAGCCAATCATGATAGAAGCTATTGGAGGGCACTTACTACTTTTCAGGAGGTGCCCAGCATCTTGTAGAATCCATACATTAAACATCTAGTTTAATATTCTTAGTGGGAGAATGAAGGGGTTTCAGCAATTGAAAGCAAGAGGCTGAAGAACAAAAAGGGAAGGGAGAGAAAAGAGGGGAAGGAAGTAGAGCAGAAGAATATGAGATGGTGATGAGCTAGTAAAATGAGAGAGAGATTGGACCCTGGCTCCTATCTTTCTCAGTTTTCATCACAGAGCGTATTAAAACAAGTGTGCAAAAGGAATATGCTTGCAGAACTTGAACAACATATTAGAAATCTCCTGTGTAAGCAGAGTATACAGCAGTATCCCTGCATTTGTGGATTGCAGCTAGGGTCAATTGTGGGCTGCTGCCGCGTACATATCCCATGGAAATACCTGAAATAGGGAAGTGATTATATAAAAGAAGCGGTGGTCAAAGGTCTATGAAATCTCATTTGATGGGATGGACAAATCTCGCACCTGACAAAGGTCGGAAGGGGATAATAGTCTGTCCTGGAGGCTGAAACTGGCCAGGCTCTCAACTCCTGCCAGTAATTTCAAATCTAGAGGAAGTGTTCTTCAGACTAAGATATGGAGGAACGAAGGAAGCAAGATTCAGAACTGAGCTGCCTTGACATAAAGAGTCTGGATTTGATGAAGCAAAATGGACATAAGTGGGGGAGTGCTGAAGATCCAATAGCCAGAGATGCTCTGAACTGCAGCCAAATCTGGGGAGATGATTTGAATTGATCTTTATTGTTTTACTATCTACTAACTTGTTAATCAAGACAAACCCTAAGAAGAGAATTGACAGTGTTTGAAGTGTATCTTAGAATAGGTGGGAAAGCTACTTTCACTTGTACAGCACCACACTGACACACCGGAACAATAGAGTGAGCATAATGCAAATTAGTTTTAGGCTGTTTTCAATTATTCTCCTTGTAGATAACTGATGTGGTAATGCCCATATCACTTGTGCTCTGTATTGAAAAAATATAACTCCAGGAAGCCTTTCAACAGCAAATTGGTCAAGCTTCAGCAGCAGCAGTTTTGTCTGTAACCCCATGTAGTTGGAGCTATGCATACTTCTTGTTAGTGCCACTTCCTACCCTACTAAGTATTCCTTCCTTTCTCTCTAGGCTGTGACTGCCGGGTATGGTTGTATGCTATTTGCTAATATATAAGGTACCCAGTATGGAGCAGTGTGAGTTTAGCTGGCTTCTTGGCCTTGCCTTTGAGCAGTTACTATGAACTCTCCATCATCATGGCATGTTGTCATGTGCAGTCATTCTGAGGCAGCAAAATTACTGTAGAATAACATGCCCATTTTGCAGTTATATGGAAAAACACCCATTCCCTTTATATAGCCCCCACTTCTCCAAGCCCTTGTTCTATGCACTGTGCTGAAGGAGCATTGATTACACTTACTTTTAAAATAGTTGGTACTGCTGTGCAGTGCACTTTATGTTCTTATAGGGCACAGGTAGGCAACCTATGGCACGGGTGCCAAAGGCATCATGTGAGCTTATTTTCAGTGGCACTCACACTGCCTGGGTTCTGGCCACCGGTTGGGGGGGCTCTGCATTTTAATTTAATTTTAAATGAAACTTCTTAAACATTTTAAAAACCTTATTTATTTTACGTACACCAATAGTTTAGTTATATATTATAGACTTATAGAAAGAGACCTTCTAAAAATGTTAAAATGTATTACTGGCACACAGAACCTTAAATTAGAGTGAATAAATTAAGACTTGGCACACCACTTCTGAAAGGTTGCCGACCCCTGTTATAGGGAATACAACCACCATGCAGCTGATAGCAAAATAGAGAGACTGAGCCCTAATACAGAGAACACTGAAGCTGATTCTAAATATTTTTGGAGTAGTGGGGCCCAGGATAAAAAACAGGGAAGATTTAATGGGATTTGAGCTAAAGAGAAGAACGGCAACTGAGGTAAGTGTAAAGGAAGAGAGACAATTAGAAAGAAAGAGAGGGGGGAGTTTTAGAGTAGGGAGCGAGGCTGGGTCTTGGTAAGATAGATGGAAACGTTCATGGATAAACCTTAGGATAACTGGGGAGGTGTGAAAACCAGGGAGAAATAATGAGTCTTTCTAGTTGCATTACTTGAGGTTTGGAGACCTCTATGCAAGTTTTAGTGTTAGCAGCAGAAGACTATTTCTGGAGAGTTTGAAACATCTTCCATGGTAGACACATTTCCTCATAAAAGGGCTAAAGAACGGGAAATGAATGATAAAGCCAAGATGGTCAAGAAATAACTTCAGGGTCAGAAAGAAAGCCTTTGGGCACTCAAGTTAAAGGGTCTCGTGTCACTGCAAGGACTGTAAAGTATTAGCTTGTTATGTATTTTCCCAACTATATAGGTAAATTAAGGAGAATAGATACAAACCATCATTCTATGACAAGTGCACTGATTATAACAGAGAGGAGGGGTATTAAGAACCTATTGAAGAAATCAAATTGTTAAAGAATTGCTCATATTTCCAGCTACATGAGAATATAATTTTCCAGTTATAGGGTAAGATGTATTTTAGAGGAATAGAACCATATGTGATCTTTCCAAGTATAAATGTATCTTTGGGGCTTGGGTTCTTGGTAGCTTCTGTAAAAAAGATTCTAAAATCATATGTGAAAAAGAAAAAATAACAGGCAGGATCCCTTGAGAATGTGAGGTGAGAACTGGAAAAGTTCTCATAGATAGTTGTTTACCAAATAACACCTACACCATATCTTGCAGACATTTTGGTACCATTTAGACATCTCCTGAAGAGAGATTCAGAGTTTCAGTGGGCCCCTCAACAAGATTCTGCCTTCACTAATGTGAAGCAACAAGTTACCAATACAGGCACATTGTCGCATGAAAAACAGTAAATAGATGCATCCAAGTGAAAGTGAGGAGGTGTGCCACTGAAAGAAAGGAAATTAGTATTTTATGTATACAGGTCTCTCACATCCACAGAAATAAACTGTGCACAGATTCAAAAAAGAGATATATGCAGTTGTAAGAGGCTGTGATTGCTTCCATCAGTGTGTGCATTGAAGAAAAGTTAGAGAAATCTAACCATAAGTCCTCAAAGGCAATCATAAAAAATCTTGCAGCAGCATCACAAAGTATGATGTTGTACCTATAAAATGCAATATTATGGCTAATATCAAAAACTAGGAAATGCTAGACCAGTCACTGGTCTATTAAGCAGATTGCTTCTGGCAAGGCATGAGAACATGGAGAAGTTATTGAAGTACAATTAATTTAGTCATGTCCCGTTTAACTGTGTCTGAGAAGAAATTGACAGAGCTAATGTTTCAACAAGCAGTCTGGAAATATCAAAAGTTGAAATATTTTAACAAAATTGGAAAATGTTTTTGTTAAAATGGTTACTATTTTGTTTATAAACATTTTCAGATATCTGGTGACATCTAAGCAAGCTTTTGGGTTATTCACACAGTTTGAAATTAAAACAGCTGATTGGCCAAAAGAAAAAAATGTTTATGTCTGCCACAGTGATAGAGTTCTGGACATTCCATGAGGAATTAACAATTATGGATGATCTGATCTTTAAAGGTGAAAGACTTGTAGTACCACAAGTACTGAGGTCTGAAATAACAAAGGCCATTATTTCAAGACACATGGGAATAGCTGAGTGAAACATAGGGCCACAGACTTGCTGTTATGGTCTGGAATGAATGTACAAATTGAAGAAGTGGTAAAATGTCCAGTTTGCTTGAAGCATCCCATGCCAAATACATGACCCCTTTCAATGTGCCACCTTGCCCATGGCAAAAAGTGGCATCAAAGACCTTTTCACAGCACACACTTTTCATTATCTGCTTGTTATGAATCACTACAGTCTTAATATTTTGAGATGGAGTGACTCCATGCAAACATTCCATAGTGATCAGTTAAGTACAAAGGTATCTTTGCCCAACACAGAATACTATACCTGAAGAGCTGGTATATAATGAGTCCTGGTACAGTGATTCCACAGGGATGCCAACAATTTCCAAATAGCTTTGATTTTTATCACACCACACTAGCCACAATCAAATCTGGCAAATGGAGAGTAGACTGTGAAAAGCCCACTAGGAAACCCAAGAGACCTTGCTAAACAGAAGTACAGGAATTATACTAAATAATGTCATGGGATCAGATGCTTAGCTTTGTGATTCATTGTTTCCATTTGATTTATTCTTCCACAAATCAGCAGCTAACGCCTCATTGCAGCTATAGTGCAAGACTAGGGTGACCAGATGTCCCAATTTTATAAGGACAGTCCTGATTTTGGGATCTTTTTCTTATGTAGGTTCCTGTTACCCCCCCACCCCATCCCGATTTTTCAAACTTGCTATCTGGTCATCCTATTCAAGATAATCTTAAAATTAACCAGAGCACAAGGCCAGATATTACAAATGGAACCTACTGCCTCACCAATTCTCCAGGTCTAGGTGAGTTAATATGTAGAATCATGATGGTCAAGGTGGACATACCTTGAAGTCCCCCTCCACACACATGTCTTATTCTGTAATTATTCCACCTGGAATATTCTGCCTTCTTTCATTTTTTTTTCTTTTGAACCAACTGCTGAACAAGGCTGCATCTTCTGCACATGGCTTTATGTTCATTAAACCAGTGACTGGCACTGTTCCATGTCTGGCTGCTGAAACGCTGAGAAATATGGTCTTAGACTGACTGAATATACATGATGCTGTCAAGCATTGCTGCTTGGTGGCATTAATATTACTATTATTTATTATTTACATATTTAATGACCTTATTGATATTATGCACTGTTAGCAGTACTAATTATAACACAATAAACATAATTTATAAACATAGTTTATAGGGGTATACATAATCAGCCCTTAGTGACAATACCTGAAACAGCTGTAGAGATATTTTTTATACCACAGACTATTTTAAATTGCTATGATTGTGATATAAGTCTGATAATTTTATGCATCAGCAAGTGACCTATATAGAATCATTTTTGTCTTTGGCTGAAAACTGATCAAAGCTATAATTATGGTGTGATTACCTTGTTTTTAACTGAAGTTAGGGAGAAAAAAGACAAAATCTCACGTACAGAAGATTATGCAGAGAAAGAAAATTCCAGCTTCCCTGACTGCATGTTACTTATCTAATCTAATTTATAGAATATTTTCTGAGACATGTTGACTGTCTTCTGAACACCCAAGCAGTGGCCAGTATCTTCCAGGATTTGGCATCATGTTCCCAAAAGAAAAGTTTGGCCAAAAGTGTCAATCTTTTATGTTTCAATTTAGGCACCTAAATCTATATTGATAATGTGGCTGTATTACAATTTCAAGGAAATCTTTGTAAGGTTGATAGGAGTGAGGGAATTCATGTGAGTCAGAGCCTACCCATAGCCTGCCAACTTCTGCTATGGCTAACCAACTGTCCACCATTTCTTTCTGCCTCAACCTGTGGCGAAGTCTCCAGGAAGACTAGGAGATGAGAGGAATGACTGACTTTTCCTTAAGAGAGAAGGAGAAATCTGGATAGGCAAGAAGCCCTCACATGCCTGGTTTGGGGGAACAACCAGGCTCTTTGGTATAGATAAGAACTATCATTATAACATTACACATCACTGAAAATGATGAGGATCCAAAGTTTTGAGGGTCTCTTCTAACATATCATAGTAACTGCTGAGGGAGCTGATTGGTAAGGGAAGTCAGATATGACTCAGCACCAGTCTGGTGTTTGCAAAACTACAAGATATTAATCAGCTTTTGAAGTTGTGATGAAGTAGACTGGCTCTGTTACTGATGCCATGATGGAAAAATCCCAGCGTTGAAACGTAAGAGGTGATGTTAATATCCAAGGGGTAACCTGAAGATTTGGAATATTCAAACCAGACCCAAAGACAGGTAGTTACTGTAGAAGCTCTCTTTGTTGCTCTGGGAAAAACTTGGAGAGTCTATCACTGCCAAAGAACAGCAGCTGTTCTACTGGAGCTGAAAACCTTATGTCTATTGAAGCCTCCTGGGACTCAATGTGGACTCCAAGACCAACTGCAACATCTGCTCATAGAAATCAACCATGAAATCACCATAAATGAGGTCTACATACTAGCGGTAACATAAACTTCTCAGATGCACAGGAAATAGCAAGATGCTCAGATAAACTAATGCCTGCATTTCTCCCTTTCTACATGGAAATAAAAATGAAAATATTTCAGCCATTCTCCAGAATCTTCTGTGTGAAGTTTGAAGATCAATGAGTACCTGGGTAGAACCAGCCATTCCAAAAGTGGGATGTCAACATTATTCAGGCAAATCTTGAGGATATTTGCCAGATTCAGGTGATGCATCATGATAGAAGTGTGAAATGTATAAGTTTTATACAATTGCTTTGGTGTTGCTCAACCAAGACCTCATACAGGGGGAATCTGAATGACTTTTTGTCTCCATGCTACCTCAGTATAATGTTTCACAGTGAGAACCCAGAAGATTTACAAATGAAGCCTGTAAAATGTATGCCTAGAGCCATTTGCTAGGATTATTCCCTTTAAGAAGAATACTACTCGTGAGTATTTTTAAGATCACTAGCTCAGTTCCTTCATCCATCCCCTTATCTCTCTGTATGCAGCCATCTTCCATTATATTGACAAAAAAACTATTAACAAAAACAAGGCACTTGGTCTAAAAAATGCTCAAAGGATGGACACTCATTTCCCTGCCCTCAGGTAAAAAGTTGCACACATCCACGAATGACAGAAAATGCTTACCACAACCCTCTCCCCTCCCCCGTCCCAAAAAACCCAAACCTAATGCCACCACACAAACCATAACCCAAGCTAAGGCTGAGAATGAGGGACACTTTTCAAAGCCTAGATGTGTGCTGTGAAAAAAAAGTTTGTGTGCGTTTGTTCTAGTGAACTCTTGCTAGCAAAAAAATGATGTGTGAAACAAGAAAGCATTGTAAATATAGCCCATGCTGGATGTATTCACTTGACAATTTTGAAAATTCTTTGTGAATTTTGGCGTAACCCAGCTAGGGAATCAAAGCCATATGATCCGTCACATAGCAAGAAGAGTGAACTGTGAATAACTAATACTCAACATTAGTTAAGGTGAATAGTTCACAAACAATCTATAGGTTGAAATATGTTTGCCTAAACCATTCAGCAACTAATTGTAAATAATGAAGAGAACAGATAGATGAGGTAATATCTTTTATTGGACCAGCTTCTACTGGGGAGAGAGACAAGCTTTTGAGCTTACACAGAGCTCTTCTTCAGGAATAATGAATACATTCACAAAGATCTGGAGTGTGTTCTTGGGAAATTCTGGAACATTAATGAATAGCAAAAGGGGCTAGATCTAGAACTGATTTTAAAAAAGGGAGACTTTTTTGTAAATATGTTAATAATAAAAAAAGCCTGCTAACAGCTACTACATTCATTGAGAAAACTTTACCCCCTTGGAATAGTTTTCACCTCTCCACCTGCTACTCCTGACATCTAAACAATAAAAGGAAAAAAGACAAGGGGCTATGTTGCCACCAGTGCCTTTATGTACTTGGGACACTTCATTCTCCACATACTTCTGCTTCCGCAGAACCTATTTTTATGTATTTAAACAGGATTGTTGTGGGTATATAACACATCCTGTTTTCTGTACTTTGGGGTACAATTCCATATGAACTTATTTTTTGCTCAGAGTAGGATGATGGCGATTGCTATATACATCTTGCACAGAGGGTGAAAACCTAGCCTCACTGAAGTCAGTGGCAAAATTCCCACAGGCTTCAGAAGGCCAAGAGTTATGCATAATATATGTTGTAATAATTGGGCCTACAAATTTATTTTAATTGTGAATTATATTGTAAAAAGTGAATAGAAGTTAGTGACCTGTCACAATAACCTATAACAACAAATGTTATGTCATGATAAACTATAATAACTGTGTTAAAATCATGCTTGGTAAACAAGAAAGTCTAGAACCAGAAATCAGTGAACCAAAATTGGTGCGTCAGAAACCAGACCTAATTGACAGACAAAATAATGAGGGGCTGCCCACCATTCCCTTTATAAGTCCAAAAAGAAAGAGACTTTGGGGAGAAAATTTGTCTGCTGGAGTGAGCTTCACCATCCTGGATGACACCCCCACCATCACCTGGGAACCCGGACCTTCATAGAACTAATCCTGAGAGACATCCTGACCAGAACGGGCTAGAGAGAGGGACCAAGATGACATAGCCATGTCTTCAGTTCATCTCAATTAACTTCTCTTTTCCCCAAAAGGACAGTTATTACCATCTTCAGTACCATTGAAGAGATTGTCAACCATGGCTTTTTTTCTTCCAACAACTCTCTCCAGCTAAAGGGAAAGAGAACAAGGGATGTTAAAATGAAAGCCTTTTAAAATACTTTATAGTTCAAATGCTAACTGTTTTACCTTCTTTTCTTTTTTAATGATGTGTTTGCCATGGTACTAAGCAGACTGAGT
Source organism: Gopherus flavomarginatus (assembly GCF_025201925.1). Lineage (NCBI taxonomy): Eukaryota > Metazoa > Chordata > Testudines > Testudinidae > Gopherus > Gopherus flavomarginatus. The sequence goes on from NC_066618.1 coordinate 196,710,218, forward strand.
TCTCTCTGTATACCAGACTTGAATCTTGTTTAACATTGTTTAATATTGGACAGTGACTGGGTTATGTTAACACCTTTGGCCCATATATTCCTTCTAAATCAATACAACATGTCTTCAATCAGGGAAAACAAAGAACAAGCTATTTAAAAATGTAGTCAGATTTATACCAGTAAATACATCATTCAGCCTGGTACAGTATTCTCAACATTGATTCTAGGAACCAAAACAGGGAGGGAAGAGAGAAGGATGAGGGAGAAAGCTGGGGAAGTAAAGAGAAAAGAAGAGTAGAAAATGAAGGCACGGAAGAGGGAGAGTAAGAAGCAATATTGAAATGAGTGGGAGAAGCACCTAAGAGGACAGACCAAATAGAATGTGGGCCTCTTTTATCCTGACACACAAAATAAGCATCTTGATGGATTTACAAACAACTGTGGATTCAAAAGTATGACTATCTGGCCTGTGTTTGGTGCTACAGGCTATTCCACTAATTTGAGATGCTAAATATAAAATCAGTGTGGGAATAAATGACATTATGTTCAGTAAAATAAATATTTACATGTATGATATGACTTTGGTTAGTATAAAAATAAGGACCAGAACAACAGAGGTATGTATTACAGTACTCATAAATGTAGAGCACTCTTTCAATAACACCCACAGATGATAATATCAAATAAGTATAAATGGCAAGTTTTTCTTAACTGCAACTTGCTTGGTATAATTCTGAAAACCAAAATCTGACCTCCCTCCCCTCTACTGGGAATTGCTAATTTATGAAGATTTCCACCTGTGATATATGCTGAAGTAGCTCTGAATGAAGCTGGATATAGTTGAACGTAAGTGTAATTATATGTAAGTACTATAATTTTATTACCATGATGCTATAGCTATTGATTACAGATAATCATCTGAAGTCTACAGATATGGTTATGTAAAGCTGACAGTTGGTATCCTCTCTTAGGTGACAACTATCTGGGCTGGAAGTAAATGAAATAATATTTTAAAGCATATATAATAGTTTTGTTTAAATAGGTACCTTATATACAAAGGATGAATACCACAATCTTGAAGTCAGGTTTTTCTCTGAAAAATAACTGTAAAAATGGCACTGCAGGGTTCCTTGTTTAGTGTTTGTCAATGACTCCAGATCAAATGTGCACCGTTCAAAGGTAAAAGGTTTATTTGTTCCAATTGATACTCTATCTAGGATCTGAAAGCCAAGCTAGTTTCTTTCTTGCTTATGCATCGTTATTAGTAACAAAGACTCAGGAGAGAAAATTCTGCTATTACTTACAGCCTGTGCAATCCCACTCTTAAGATTTGGCCCTCGGTTCCATCTGTGCAACCTGGTTGTTTTTCATTCAAATCGTTATCAGGGTATAATTTGGCTCTGCAGTTGAAACTTAATTAATCATCACCTGCAAGGTTATTTGAAATGTTTTGAATTTTGCAATTATGATTTAATTTTTTTTGTGGCAATTTTCAGTGTAAACATTTCAAAAAATATTGTGAAAATGTTTGAGAAAATGTTCATAAAAATGCCATTTTCAACCAGTTCTAACCTTCTGTTATTGTTCTATTAGCCAGATTAGGATTTAGATTAGCCTCCTATACATGTGCAGGCTATGCCATGCTAAGAGAAGTAAAAAGTAATAGACAATTATTTTTGTCATTCAAGTCAGCAATTCTGACCCTGAACACATACTGTTTGCACATATGTTGAGTAAGAAGGTATCATTTTTTTCATGGTCACATTTCAAACTATACTTTAAATATTCATTACTTGTGGAAATTTGGGAGAAGGAAAACACACAGACCTGCAGTGTTCTTCCACAATTATCTGCTGAGGTTTTCAAGGGTCTCTGGATACATGAGATTAAATGCTGCTCTGGCATGTAAAAATCTCTCTAAAGCTAGAGAAGTGCATCTGTAAATGCCAGAGCTTCATAATTCCATAGACTTCATGACTTCAGATGGGGTAGCCTGTTGTGAAAAAATAAAATCAATACAAGACCTATCATGAGCCACCAAGTCTGGGAGAAATGTCAAAAAGGGCAGCTCCAGGGATGCTGGATAGCTACACAGGATCTAAAGCAATCCTGAGCACCAGAAGCCAGATATTAGCACAGGATCATGGACCACTGGATCACCCAGTGTGAGTACCTAATGTGTGGGTGCATATGTGTATGTGTACATGTATTGGCGAGTGAGAGGTGTAATAGCTATGTAATAAGGTGCATTTGTCAATTGACTTTGATTGCCATACCCACCCTCCTACCTATTAATCCATCTCATTTAGGTCTGCTTCTAAAATCCTAAACTTCTCAGCAGATTAACATAGCCACCAGTTAGGTGTTTTTTTTAAATGCCAGGGAAAATATTTCCCCACCAAAATGTGGAATCCACCACCTCTACCCCCACATACACACCCAGTGGCCTGAAGTCTAGGATAAGGTAATTCAGTCCTGGAGAAATGACACATTTAATGTCCAATATCTTGCCATAGGTGCAGTGGGATATGGTGATGGATGTGGGTGTCATGTACCAATGGAAAGGGCAGGGTCCCAGCTTTCAATGGGGATATACAATACTTGCTTATATGTTGACATTATTATGTAATAAAGCCATTTTGATAAATTTGTATATGTTTCTAAAATTTTTCGTTATAATTTTCCTCTTCTCCCTGAGACTCATCATCCTGAAGGATATGCATATGATCGGGTATGAAGAATAGGACCCATGAATTTTTTAAAAACTTTGTCTAAATTCATTTTTCTCTAAAATACTTGATGTGCACAGTATGTAATGATGTAGTATGGTATGAAGATTGCATTGATTCATGTTTGAGATCTGTATAGCTCACTCATGTTTTCATCACTTGTGTGTAATGCATTCACCTCGAACTCCTGCCACTAAAACCTTGATATTACACCACGCCATGATGTAGTTTCAGTATGTCTCTTTCTCTCATGTATTTCAATATATTTCATATACACACACATCTCATCTCAACTATCTACATGTATGTGTGAGCGTGGGGCAGGTGTATGTAAACTATTTTAAAAGGATTCTGCAAGTGTGAGAGTTAGGAACCTGGGATGCAAGGAGATGGAAGCCATTTGATAGGCTTGTGTGTAGGAATTGAGGTTTGAAAAGCAGGAGTAAAATGGATAAAGACCTTGTAACCTCCCTTTCCCAAGAATTCCAAGAAGGTCCTGAAAAAGGGCCAGATTTTATGAGTAATTTTTTTCAGTACTAAACGCTCAGCCCTTGACAGCTCTTTGTAGAATGAGGTAATTTTAGGATACTTTTGCTATAGGTTTTTTAGAATTATTTTATTCCCAGTCTTTTCTGCAGCTGTCCTGAGTGTGCCCTCTACTTGTACAGTAACTTCACTCGAAGAATCTCTCTTTGCCCACTGCAAAGAAGCCTGGTTCATTACAATTAGTTACATTGCCTCTTACTATCTATTTGTAAAATGCCCAAAACAATGGGGTCCTGACCTTGGTTGGGTCTTGGCTCTACTGTACTACAAAAAATAACAATGGCTGGTTCCAGTCATGATGACCTGCCTGGAACCACAGTCCTTCACGGCACAAACTGTCTGCTGAAGGTGGTGACAGTCTTAAAGAAAAGAAAAACTCATTGCTTTTAAAAACTTCCTAACTTCTTAATGAGACCAGGCAATGGCAGAACATGAATCCATTCCCTGGATGCTGCTGCAACACGGATAGGAAATTGTACTAACCTAACCCATTCTCCTTACCGCCTGCAGACTGCAATGGCGGAGTCCTTCTGGATTCGTCTCACACTGAAAAATCCAGTGAAACATCTCCTTTGGGTTGCTAGCCTAATTAGAATATCCTGAATTCCAATGTCAAAACCTGGCCAGAAGCCTTAAAGAGAAACCTCAGACTTAACAATGAAATTAGAGTAATAGTGCAACCACTGAGAAACTCTTCTCACAAGTGGCTTGTGTGTGTATGTTTTAAGGAACATATTAAAGCAATGACACTGTTCTTTTATTTCTGCTTACATACTCTGTGGTAGTGAATCAAATATAGGTCTTAGAATCAGCATTCAAACCTGCTCACATGGTTTACTTTTAGACTTTTTCATTTAGCTCATTGGAACATACAGATGTGCTAAAATGAAAATAAGGCGTTTCTCATTTATGTTGCTTTTGTCACGAATGCAATGGAAAGTTGTGGAAAGGATCACATCATTGGCAAATACATTCGTGTTCTTGAGCATGAAAAATCTAACAAAATCAGGAGATGGGTCACATAATAAAATCTGGGGGAATCCTACTATGTGTCTCCCATCAACAAATAACTGCTGGTTGTTTTTAAATGCTTGGTGTTTTCTTAAACACCTTCTCAGTTTGCTCTGCTTGTAGCTGCTATGTGCAGTGCAATATGGTCAGGAAATATTTCTTGAAATGTCCATCTCAAGCCTCAGTATTAACTTTCCTGCATTATAATGGCCTCAATCCAACAAAGCGCTTAAGCATGTATTTAACTTTAAGCGAGTGTATAGTCTCATTAAAGTCAATGGGATTACTCATTTGCTTAAAGTTAAGCATGTGCTTAAGTGCTTTTCCTGGATTGGGGTCTAGGATTACATACACACTGCAGCTGGGAGGTGAAATTTCCAGCTTGAGTAGACAGACTCCTGTTAACTTTGATTGAGCTAACATGCTAAAAATTACACTGTAGCCATGGTGGCACAGGCAGCAGCTTGAGCTAGCCACTCGAGTACAATCCTGGCCCTGATTCTAGGTAATAGTAGGCAGCTAACCTGAGCCACCATTCATGCTATGGCTAGCCTGTTATTTTTAGCACATTAGCTCAATCCACGCTGGCATGTAGATGTCGACCAGAGCTCGAAATTACACTTCCTGGTGCAGTGTAGACATGTTCAAAGTGGATATTGTGGTTCTGATGTTCACACTCTGAAGAGCACACTGGATGATTACATCTGCTTTAGCAATGTAAGTGGACCAAAGACTATCAGCAAGCAAATACCAGTTTAATATTTTACAACAGGCATCCACTCTAGTGCTGACTTTTTCCTTTTAAAATTCCTCTTAAAATGTTTTATCCAGGCCTTTTTTTATGAGATGTTAATAGAGTCTTTAAAAACCTATGGGTTAGTTAAAAACTTCCCTTCGAAGACAGTGTCATTATTGTTGGGCCCGTGCCGCTCTTTTGGCTTTCATCAGCTGGAGGCAAGTGGGTTGTCTCATGGGGATTTGAGAACTTGCAGGTTATCACTTTGATTAGCTGCTGCAGGCAACTGGTGGTTACTGTAATTGCCTCTGCAAGTCTATAATGAATATACATTTCCTCTGACAAGGAAACTGTGGGAATATATGCCAAGTGGAAGCTTTAGGTACCTATAATGCCATGGAGATCAAATTAAAAAAGGAGAGAGAGAACCTGTTGAAATAGTACTTCATTAATTAAACATCGATTTAGAAAATACCATGGCATTGATGGGTTTGGGGCTTGGCTGCTGATGCTGTTTGGCAGTGACAAATCTTCAAGTGAGTTAAAATGTAAGTTTCATAGAAGATAATGATAATGTGGTAATTGGGATCCTGCTTCTTTAAAATATTAGCCTAAATTAGTGTGCATAGTCAGTCTAATGACTTAAGTATTCTTTTTGAGTAGATCTTTTACAGTAGTTCACTCATTAGGCAGCCAAGTGTAGGCAGTGCCCAAAGTAGCAGGGAAATAGTGGGGTACTCTGAGAATATTGTAGTAGGGCAGGTTTGGGTTGGAGAAAAGCACCTGAGGGAAATGGGAGAATAGGAGGGAGCCCTGCAGATCAGATCCAAACAGACCTCTGCATACCCTGCCCTGTCTCTCTCTCTCCCTTCCCATTTTGATTTACATTAGCTCTCTATTTTATTCTTTTAATCTTAGCATCATTCATTTTCTTCTTCTTCTTACGAAACTTGCTAGTGTGTATTTCTTCAGGAGACATGCCAGTATTGGGCTTTGGCCATGGAAAAAGTGCAGGAGCTCAGCTCCTGGCAGCTCCAGTCTCTTTAAACATTGACAGTTTGTGAGCTGAAATGTGAATTCCAGAATAAGCTGTTTCCAGAGTTGACTGGCTCACTGTGCTTTTGGCAATCAGAGCTTACACAGTGCACTGTCCAGAATCTAGAAAATTCTAGAGAAAAAAAAAGAGGATACATGTTGATAAAGTACAGAAGGGTTCTTCTTGTACCATTTAGCCAAACTTGTTTCTGTCAAATGAACCAGCTATCTTTAACTTGCATGCCACAAGTGGAATCATTATATAACTATAGACAAGCCAAGGACTCTAATTCTTGATTTTGGTTCATTTCAGTTCAAATTGAGCATTGCATGAAGGTTTGTGTTGATGGATTCATTTTTTTTTGCCCATCCCTAAAGTAATCTGACCCTTCACAAGTATCAACAGACACTCGATAGTCAAAAAAAAATGCATACATTGAACACTAAATTCAGTGGGCCAAGTTCTTTTCTCGGTTACATCAGCACAACCGCTCTGAAGTCAATGCACCAGTATAACTGAGAGAAAAATGTAGCCCAATACATTTAGGAGTAGCAAGAAAATAAAATTAAAGACTAAAGAATATCGATATTTTCTTCCTTCTGTTTGCAAACATGTCTGCCACTAGCGCTGCTGGGAAGAATAGTGGAGGTGGGGAAGAGAAATAATATGTCCCCAAAATTTGATTTGATTTGAATTTCTTAAGTCAATACATCATTTTGGGGAATTACCCCATCACGTTTTCGCTATGGCAATGGGATATTCCACTTGGAGAATTTAGAAGGGGCTTTCATGAAAAGTGTTATGTTTCCAAAGATTTTTTTTTACTAAAGTAGAAGATTCAGTCTACATTCTCTTTCCCTCTCCTCTTTTCAAGAAAATGAGTTGGCTGTTTGGCAATCACGTTCTTTAGGATAAAAGTGGTGTGTGTGCTTTTCACACATTTTCTGCATAAATATTTTGAGGTTCCTGTAGAACAGGACAACTGTTTTTTTTATTCTTCATGAATCAGCCCCTATGTTTGAAACAAATCGTTGCAGCAACAAGGAATGACAGCATGACAGCCTGGTAGGTTATTAATGGGAATGACAGCCTGCAAATCAGAAATCATGGCAGTGCATCTGTATGAACGGCAATTTGTGCTCAGCTGAATAACCAGGAAACCCAGAAAATCAGAAGAGATTGGGGGAGAAGACGAATCAAACATACATTTTTAGATATCCCAAACTACCTAAAAGTAATTGGCAAGGTGGGGAAACTTCAATGTTCAAAAGTTTGCCTTGGCCAAATACCCAGGTTCTTGTCAGCCTATTTCTATGTACACTCAGAATCTGGGACTGGACAAAAGAATGAAATGAGTGAAAGAACAAAAGTGCTTTTCCCCCCTTACTTTTCAAAAATTGGGAAAGCGCAATCGCATCCCATCTACTTGCTTTGTGCCAGATTACTAACTAGCATTGTTTCAGAGGCTGGATGCAGAACTGGGTAAACTGAAAACTGAAAAATTGTGCAATTTTTTGGTTAATCTCAGTGTGATTCATAAATGCAGTTGCATTGCCTTGCCTATCCTTAGTTATTTTGTTCTGTATCAGAAAATAGCCTTTTTATTTCTTTCCTAGGATGCAGTGGGAAGAACTAGTGCAGTTTAAAAGGTGACTCTGCAGGATCCCAGGGATATTTTAAATCTAAGTTCATGAAGGAATGGGGTATTGCACTACAGAAGTAGTACTGCATTTTTTAATGCAAGACACAGAGGTTTCATAATCTTCCCTAAGGAGGTTGAGTGTGGCAATTTTGCATATCATTCCCAATCCTCTTTCCACTGCTCTGGAAAAGAGAGTATCCCACTTCATCTGTCTCTTGAGGAGGTCTGTTTCAACACCTCATTCCTCTCTTCCTGGGCCTAAAGATCCCAGTTGTTTTTTTTTTAAACTTTTTTTAAAGCTTTTGATAATTTTTTAGACTCAAACAATAAGACATACAATAGAAGGTATTTTAATGCAAAGTAGAAAACTTTGGTATTTATCTCTGTAATCGTAGGGTTTCTATTGTTCTCATCATGCATTATATTTAGATCCTGAGAATACTCAGTCACAGTGTTCCAGATGCCCACAGAGACCAGCGAGGAAAGAATATTTTCCTGTGAGTTGGTTTGATTATTATTTAAAATAGATTCTTTTACTTGGCATTATCAAAAATGCCGTCTGTGAATTTCATGTTTTAGTTTTCTTTTAAATGGTACAGTAGCAATTCTCCATCTCGTCTTCATCAGCCTCTGTGTTTGATTTGAACTAGAAGTTAGTGTGCTGCTGTGGGTTATGCTCCAGGCAGTGCTATCAAGTTGAAAACAAGCTCATGCCTTTCCGAGTAACTTAAAAAAATAAAATAAAATAACCAAAAAGAAAGACCCTGTGGGCTTAAAAGCATTTTTATTTCAATTCAAAATATAAAAAAAGCAATTTCAAAATGGAGTATCAAGAAAAATAATCCTCATTCGCAATTGTTACACTAAAATTGTCCACTATGATTCGATATTGTGAAGACACTCGTGGAAATATGGGTGAGATAAAAGCAGACATATGCTAACACGAAAGAATGAAAATTGTTCATGGTAAGTTATGACCCGTTTGGAAAAATACAGCCAGACATGGGAATACAATATCTCAATCCATGTGTAGAGCAGATATTTCTTTACTCACATACAATTGTTACATTTGTGTAGCGCCTTTCATCTAGAGGAACCCAAGGATGCATGATGTATCACCAGCAGCAACCGGGATGAGTTTAGTCTTAAATAAAAACTTTCCCACTTGCCTCAGAATGTACTCATGTATGTTTCAGGTAAAGAGTTTATGACTATTTGGCACTATCAGAATCATTTCAGCTCATCTCTGAATGTGTTCCAGTGTCTAACCGAACATAAAAAAGGCCCCAAAATCATCTCTACTCAAAATTTAGAGAACATAAAAATTATGGAAAATAAATTGTCTTTTTTTGTTCATCTCTGATGGAAATCAGTATTGTATTCTGCTGAATATGGGACAAGGTACAGGAAAGCAGGTATTGTCTTTCATTTTTGTTTGTAGTGTGTTTTTCCAAATATAATTCAAGTCGGTAATGCCTGAAAGCTGTAACGTGGCAACTAGTCAGCGGCTTATGTGAAATGGATGAGTGGTCTCACTTGTGCTTCACTGAGAGAGGCAGTGTTGCCTACTGGATAAAGCACTGGGCTGGGACTCAGAACGCCCAGTTTCTCCTGGCCCAGTCACCTTACGCTAGTCACTTCCCCTCTCTGTTCCTCAGTTTTCTCCTGTAATATGAGGAAAAGACTCTGCCTTCCTTTATAAAGTGCTTTGAGATCTACAGATGCAAAGCGCTATAGAAGAACCAAATATTTTTACTATTATTTATTAGAATGAGTAAAGGAAAGGTGATGGTAGCACATGCTTCCTCACACTGGGCTGCCAAAGACCATCAGAGCTATATTCGAGAGGCAAGGCTAAAATCCTTCTTGTGGGTTTCCAGCTTTAGCTTTCACCTGATCGTATCTACGCTAGAGAAGTGGTCTAATGGGCTGAACACATGCCGGGGAGCCTTATTTGACTCATATTTTAGAGAAAATGTGCCATGTGGTGAAATGAAAAAGTAAACTCTCTAGAAAAGCCAAGTATCAGAGGGGTAGCCGTGTGAGTCTGGATCTGTAAAAGCAGCAAAGAATCCTGTGGCACCGTATAGACTAACAGACGTTTTGGAGCATGAGCTTTCGTGGGTGAATACCCACTTCCTCAGATGCATGTAGTGGAAATTTCCAGGGGCAGGTATATATATGCTAGCAAGCAAGCTAGAGATAACGAGGTCAGTTCAATCAGGGAGGATGAGGCCCTGTTCTAGCAGTTGAGGTGTGAAAACCAAGAGAGGAGAAACTGGTTCTGTAGTTGGCAAGCCATACACAGTCTTTGTTCAATCCTGAGCTGATGGTGTCAAATTTGCAGATGAACTGAAGCTCAGCAGTTTCTCTTTGAAGTCTGGTCCTGAAGTTTTTTTGCTGCAGGATGGCCACCTTAAGGTTTGCTATAGTGTGGCCAGGGAGGTTGAAGTGCTCTCCTACAGGTTTTTGTATATTGCCATTCCTAATGTCTGATTTGTGTCCATTTATCCTTTTCCGTAGAGACTGTCCAGTTTGGCCGATGTACATAGCAGAGGGGCATTGCTGGCATGTGATGGCATATATTACATTGGTGGATGTGCAGGTGAATGAACCAGTGATGGTGTGGCTGATCTGGTTAGGTCCTGTGATGGTGTCACTGGTGTAGATATGTGGGCAGAGTTGGCATCGAGGTTTGTTGCATGGATTGGTTCCTGAGCTAGAGTTATTATGGTGCAGTGTGCAGTTACTGGTGAGAATATGTTTCAGGTTGGCAGGTTGTCTGTGGGCAAGGACTGGCCTGCCACCCAAGGCCTGTGAAAGTGTGGGATCATTGTCCAGGATGGGTTGTAGATCCTTGATGATGCGTTGGAGGGGTTTTAGCTGGGGGCTGTATGTGATGGCCAGTGGAGTCCTGTTGGTTTCTTTCTTGGGTCTTGTCTTGCAGTAGGAGGCTTCTGGGTACATGTCTGGCTCTGTTGATCTGTTTCCTTATTTCCTCGTGCGGGTATTGTAGTTTTGAGAATGCTTGGTGGAGATTTTGTAGGTGTTGGTCTCTGTCTGAGGGGTTAAAGCAGATGCGGTTGTACCTCAGTGCTTGGCTGTAGACAATGGATCGTGTGATGTGTCCAGGATGGAAGCTGGAGGCATGAAGGTAGGCATAGCGGTCGGTAGGTTTTCGATATAGGGTGGTGTTAATGTGACCATCACTTATTTGCACCGTTGTGTCAAGAAAGTGGACCTCCTGTGTAGATTGGTCCAGGCTGAGGTTGATGGTGGGGTGGAAGCTGTTGAAATCATGGTGGAATTTTTCCAGAGTCTCCTTCCCATGGGTCCAGATGATGAAGATGTCATCAATGTAGCGTAGGTAGAGAAGGGGCGTGAGTGGACGAGAGCTGAGGAAGCGTTGTTCCAGGTCAGCCATAAAGATATTGGCATATTGTGGGGCCATGCGGGTGCCCATAGCAGTGCCACTGATCTGGAGATATATATTGTCATCAAATTTGAAATAGTTGTGTGTAAGTATAAAGGCACAGAGCTCAGCAGCCAGTTGTGCTGTGGCACCATCAGGGATAGTGTTCCTGACAGCTTGCCCCTGGAAATTTCAACTACATGCATCTGAGGAAGTGGGTATTCACCCACGAAAGCTCATGCTCCAAAACGTCTGTTAGTCTATAAGGTGCCACAGGATTCTTTGCTGCTTTTAGAAAAGCCAAGTAATTTTATTTTACTTTTCAGGTATTAAGTTGCTTCTTTATTACCAATAAGACAAAACTGCTATTTAAGTCTTTGTTTATAATTTCCAATATCCAATATGTCATGGACTAATCTTCAGAGATTGAGGATGTGATTAATAAAAAAATGAATCTGGCTGAGCCTCAATCTCTTTCAGGAATGCACAAAATGGGAGGTAGTACAATGGAACCTTTAATCATCTAGCAGCCTCTAAAGAAAGCCAAACACCACAGGCATTATTCAAGGTCCACCAGGACATAAAATTGAATCTGGCAGCCCAGTAACATAACTAGAGATTAAGTAATGCCGGGTCCCCTCATCCTTATGGAACCATGAAATACGGACTCAGAGCAGATCCTTTCTCTGCTTGTGGCTTGCTAAATAATCCTAACAAAGGTTTTGTCAATGTCTTCAAATATCATTGATGAAAGATAGTTGAACAAATAGTAGATAAAGAAAGTAAGCTGCTGTGTTTATATTTATGAGATAAATTGTCACAGCTAGAGATGGGCCTGAACCAAAACCAGAGATCAGAACAACTCAGAATTTTAAGAATAGTCACATCCAGATTTGCTGCCGAACTTTGTGCTTGACCCATAGCTCTAACCAAAATTCAGATTCAAAATTAACAGCTCAGAGCATTCTCTGTTCATGATCCAGAACACAGGATTGCCACCCGTGGATGGATTCTTTTCTCCCATCATGACCTCTTTTCCCCCAACCCTTGTTCTCCTCTTCCATAATACAGATACATACTAGGGTTAGGAGAGATGTGCTTTTATGAATTTTCAGATTTGCTAATGAAATTATATTTTTATGCCAAGGTTGGAATCATGATAGGAATTCACATTCAGAATTCAGTGATTATTCAAGAATGGCATTGGTGAAAAAAGAAACTGGAGATTGGTGATAGGGGGAAAGGCTGTAAGATATCTTACTCCAGTCTCCATAAATCTTGTCTGCAGCTTGTCATGAAGGAAAAAACATATTAGACCAGGTTCTTGGTCCTGCTCTGGAGAAACTGCTTGGAGTCCTCATTGGCTGCAGAGCAGGAGTAGTTGGCATCTCCAGTCCTAACATTCCTTCAACCCCTGTCATGTTGGGAGCAGTGCATTCTAGCTATTCTCAGTTGGTAGATAGTCACTTTGGAGACCACTGTCAACTATGCAGTTTAGAAAAGCCCCAACCTGTTTTAACATGTGCTCAGATGGAGCCAGGCATTGAATCAGGGAACCCTAACTAGTTCTCCAATGGTCCCTCTGAGATGGAATGAGTACATCTCATCTTTAGCAGACAATCTGGCACATTGCATTTCTATCTGTCCCCATAAATTAATAGTCAGCTGGAACTAGCCGAAGACCTTTGTGTTATCTAAAAATCCTTCCTCTGGCTGTACGGAAGAAGGAAGTGATTAGGTCCAGTGGTTAGGATCCTGACTCGGGAAGCTTGAGTTCAATTCTTTTTGCACCACAGACTTCCTGTGAGACCTTTGACAAGTCATCGAGTCTTTCTATGCCTCAGTTCCAGATCTATGTTATGGGGATAATGGGACTTCCCTGTCTCCCAGGGGTGTTGGGAGGATAAATACATTAACGATTTTGAGGCACTCAGATACTGTGGTAATGAGGGCCAGATAAGTACATACAATAAATAGGTATTACTTCTGTTCTAGGTTGGACTCAGGTACATTTATTGTTACAATTTAAGGGCAACTCTGTCCCATAGAAATATGGATGAAATTGGCTGTCTTCCTGAGCCTCAGAGAATTTGAAAAGTGATTTTGGGGTTCAGTACTACAGGCTCCATAAGCTGCAGCATCCTTCCTAAGATATAGCCATTATTTCACTGAGAATTATGGATCTACTGGGTGTTGTATTGCATTAGACCATAATTACTGTCCACTGACCTGATTTTCTGAGCAAAAAAACTCATTGTATAATCATTTCAGTCACCGTTTCAGTTTATAATCATTTCAGTCTCCAGTGCTCTAAGCTGCATACGATATCCCAGATCATAAAGATTTTAAATAAATTTTTTTTCTTGGCATTATCAAAAATGCAGTCTGTGAATTCCATGTTTTAATTTCATTTTAAATGGTACAGAAACAATTTTCCTTTTTCCTGTGTCTCATTGGGACAATGTGTTATGGGTGAGTTCTCAGTTAACTGTGTACCTTGTTATCTCATTGTATATTTTTGTTTTTGTTAAATGTTTTTTTAAGATATATAAATGTCAATAGAGTTTTTTCAGTTATTGGTTAAAAAACCAAAAGATTTCTCCTTCCCAAACTTGCACTGGTGTTGATCTTGACTGGGAACAGACAAGAATAGAGAGGAAGATAAGGCTTGAGGGAAAGGGAGATAGGAATATATGCAGCTGGAATATTTTTTCTTTCCTTCTCTAGAAGCAGATTTCATACCTTCTCTTTAACTGGATGTACTTAGAAACCAATTCTCAAAATCCAACAGGCCATGGATACCACAAGCAAGGTCGCTTTATTGTGTGAAATAAAGTGTGTATATAGAGTGAAATTATTATGATTTAGGAATCTACAGTGTTTTCCCTGACTTCTGAAGTAGTATTTTGCACTTATATGATGCCTCTTATCCCAGGATTTAAAAACACTTTGCAATGACTTATCCTTTAAATATGAAGAAAGTAAGGCACAGAGGTTAAATGACATGTATTCTGTGGCAGAATAGAGATCAGTGACTGAGACAAGCACATGTTACTACTGATAAGGAACAGGAGAAATATATGGCAATGAGGATGCCACATCTTGTGTTGCTTTCGTATTCTGTATATGCACCTATAGGCCTTTCAAAAGTGTTATAGGCCTCAGATGCAGACTGACTACTGGTGTATCATACTACTGGTGTATGGTACTTGCTGCAGATTTCTTGGTGGCAGAGACATCTCTGGAACTGAATAGTCTCTGAATAAATAAATTGAACTGTGTGATGTAGGATGTTCAGGAAAAGAGGAAACCTCTGATTGTTTATTTCTTCTGATTTTGCTCTTCGTGGCTATTTTATCTGAGTGAAATCTATGTGCAATGCCCTTACCTCTGAAACACACAGAAAGCCCTAGTGGTGCAGCATTAGATTCCAAACTGATTATTTTTATAGCACTCACCAAAGTGTAGAGCTGGTTGCAGATTTTTCCTGGGAAAGTGCCGCTATGTCAACATCGAAACTTTGGATGGAAATACACAGTTCTGACTAGACTTTTGTTGGGAATGTCTCTCAGCTGCAGGATAGAATTTCTGGCCAAAACCAGAACCAGAGGTAGAGCAATGACTTAAATTGGGTCTCCCACATGTTAGGTGAGTGCTCTAACCCAGATCTATTGGCTGCCCAGTAAATGATATCTTGCCTTTCCCCCCCCCACACGAAATTTTTTTATATGTCACTCCAGTGTGGAATGAAAACAAATTTCAGAACCTCAAAATTTTTCATGAAATGAAATTCTTGTTTTCCAGACAGCCTTACTATTGTGCTAGGGAATTTGCAGGAAACACATAAAAGATGGTTCCCTTCCCCATAGCGTCAAACATGTCCTTAAGTGCTTTGCTAGATCAGGATCTAAACAATGAACTGCACAGATAGTGAGCATATATAGACTTGGAAGGATTCGATTTTTATTGATTAATGTTGGTAAATGGCTATGTCACCTGACACACACAAACCAATGATAATAATTGAAATTTACAGAAAGGCAAAGTAAGAAAAATGCTTCTTGAGAGCTTATTAGAGTTTAAGGCAGTTTACTCCATATATTTTGACATGTGATATTGACAATTCGTGTTTTAACTGTTGTAAGGTTTAAAGGTTTGAATTGCAGCATCTACTATCATTAAATAATTATTGTCTGACCCCCACATACTTTCCTTTAACTGTGAAAATTTAAATTGATAACAATAAAAATAAAACCCATAATTTTGTGCAACTGTAAAAATTTATATTGGTAAAAATAAAAATTGCTTAAAAATAAACATTGATATTATCAGTGAACATTATTTTAAAAATGAATTTTGCCAAGCCAAGTATATAACTTACACTACAAATGTAGGGGGAGGAACAGATATGGGTTACAGAAATAGGATTACCTGGCTACTCAGCGTAGGCACATGCACATCTGAGTAATTCAGTTGTCGTGAATCTCATCCTGTTTAACAATGCGAACTTTTTAAAGATGATGCTGTTGCTGAAGTGGTTTTTGAGTAGAGACTGGAGGCTTTATGAATAAACTTTGGAAGGGCATTGCAAGCAGAAGGGACAACAAAGAAGAAAGTGAGGAGACCATAATAGAAGGAGACAAAGGTGTTACAAAGCTGGTATCATTAATAGAGCAGAGTGGGTTAGAGGTAAGCACTTTGCTAAAGAAAATGTGGAGAGGGACAGAACATTCAGAGAAAGTGCAAAAGAGAGTGGTAGATGGCTATGCTGTATTGTTTACATTTAGAGAAGTTGCATCAGTTTAACTAAATGCAGTAGCGGCTCCAGGCACTAGCGCTCCAAGAGTGTGCCTGGGGCGGCAAGCCATGGGGGGTGGCCTGCCAGTCTCTGTGAGGGCGGCAGTCAGGCTGCCTTTGGCAGCTTGCCTGCGGGAGGTCTGCCAGTCCCGCAGATTTGGCGACAATTCGGTGGCGGGTACGCCGAAGCCGTGGGACTGGTGGACCTCCAGCAGGCAAGCCACCGAATCCGAGGGACCGGGGACCTCCCGCAGGCAAGCTGCCGAAGGCTGCCTGACTGCTGTGCTTGGGGCGGCAAAAAAGCTAGAGTCACCCCTCACTAAATGTGTTTAAAACAATCTCACTAAACTGGTGCAAACCCCCAATGAAGACACTTAAATTGGCTTAACTCTCAATTAAACTTGTTTCACTTAATATAGTCATGTATCAATGCAAGAATTAAATGGTTTAAGTGCATCAATTTAGTAGTTTAACCAGCTATTTTAATTTGATTTAAACTGCTTCAACTTTTCTAAAACAGACAAGCTCTTTATCAGAACAGAAGGAGTCTTCCTAGGGATGAAATTGTTGCAAGTTAGATTGATGTCTAAAACACTTTTATTCTGAGTGTGATAACTGCTTGGTTACGCTGCATCGCATCCCACTATTTAGTTCTAACCTACTGAGGAGAATGGACTGTGTTTGGTACTCCAATCAGTATTTTGTTCATTTTGGCTTTGTCTACTTTCATTTCCTGTGTCTTTTTATCAGGTGGCATTAAAACAAGTAGTCGTTTTGTTGCGATTAAATGGCCTTCTCCTCCTACCAGTATTTCCCTGATTCCAATGTAATTTACATCTCAAAAACTCTGCTCATTTGCTTTTACCTACTGTGACTTGAGTAACCAGAGACCCTGTCATCACAATCTCTATTTGAGGCATTCCTCCATATTTTTGCCTTGTCAGAATGTTTGTCTTTTCTTCTCAAGCAGTCTCTGAAAATCTCTTCCCTCGTGTTTGAGTTTTCTCAGATCTCCTTTTCAACTAAAAGGCATCTTATATATGTTAACCTCTCTGACTCTTCCATAGAGATTGAGTGTGTTATGTGTATCTAACTCCTGATCGCTCGGGGCATCTTGTGAACCATCTCTTAAGGCAGGAGCAGGCAAACTTTTTGGCCTGAAGAAAGCATCGGCTTTCTTAAATTGTATGGAGGGCCGGTTAGGGGAGAGCGTCGTGGCCTTGCCCCTACCTCCTATCTGCCCCCCCCCCCAGGATTCCTGCCCCATCCCACCCCCCCATTCCCTAACAGCCCCTCTGGGACCACTGCCTCATCCACACATACCCGCTCCCTGTCCCCTGACTGCCCCCAGAACTCCGCTGCCCCATCCAAACCCTCCTCTCATTCCTGATGGACTCCCCCCAGGGACCCCTGTCCCATCCAACCACCCCTTTTCCCTGTCCCCTGACAGCCCCTGGAACCCCTGCCCCTCACTCCCCCCTGCCGTTCCATCCAACACCCTTCCTTCCTGACTGCACCCTGGGACCCCTGTCCCCATTCTATCCCATTTCTCCCTCAACAACCATCCACAGCCCTGCTCCCTGACCATCACCCCAAACTCCCCTGCCCTCTATCCAACCTCCTTCCCCCACTCCCTGCCTCCTTATCATGCTGCCTGGAGCACTGGTGGCTAGTGGTGCTACAGCAGAGCTGCCAGGCTGGAGCTGGGCCACGCTGCCGCCGCCACTACCACACAGCTCAGAGCACCGGATCAGGACGGGCTCTGCAGCTGCACTGCCCCAGGAGCTCACATTCCCACCACCCAGAGCATTGCGCCGGCAGTGGAGCGAGTGAGCTGAGGCTGTGGGGGAGAGGAAATAGCAGAGGAGGGACCAGGGGCTAGCCTCCCGGGGAAGGAGCTCGGGGGCTGAGAAAGATGGTCCTGCAGGCTGTAGCTCGCGGGCTGTAGTTTGTCCACCCCTATCTTAAGGGCTTTGCATTTGTGCTTGTAGTCGGTTCCCCTCGCCACCCTTTGGACTACCACAAATAGGCTGAAGGCTTCCCAGTTTATAAGTACCAGTGTGTTATTTACTGGGTTCCCTTCACCAATTCACCAGTACAGTCTTGTGAATCAACATACAATTAAAAGTAAACTTTCACCTCAGCTCACTTTTTGGGGAGGGACAGGACAGATTTCACCATCCTGAGATCCTGTTTCCCTAGCCCCCTACCAGCCTGTCCCTCTTGCACTTCCTTCTGGTCCTCTAACTGTTCCCAGCTGATGAGTTGATTCTTCTCATTAGCTCATCCCCCTCCTGCCTAATTAAGCCACTGAGCACCCATCCCCCAAACTGGATCCACCCCAAGGGGAAAAACTAGTACCTTTGTGGCCAGAGTGCTGGGTCAGCTCTAGGCTCCTAGTTCTCTGTCACAGTGCTATTAGTAGATGATATTGTGGCCCCTGCTCTTTCTTGGTTAAGAGTAGCTGACACAGAAGATGGTAGGGGAGGGGGGAAGCACAAATCATCAGCAGGAATGGAGTCCATGTGAGCTGCTTTCTGCGAGACAGATAATAAGAATATGATTCTCCCTTACAAACAGTGCATACTAAAGATGGACAGAAGAAGCAGTGCTGATATTTTGGTATTGCAAACTTCATCAGCCAGACTTTGGTTTAGCAAAATAAATATTTGGGAATCTCTGATGCAGAAGATTTCAAGGGAAATTATCTCCATGACACTCATATTACAAACCCCAGTCTTCCATGGGTGGTTCAGATTTGAGATCCATTTTGGCCAAATGCACTTTCTGGTTTGTAGTGTTTCTTTAACAAGCAAACAAATTTTTTGTTGTACAAGAATAGTACCAAAAAACAGGGGTGGTCAGTTCTGGATTCCATTGTATCTGAAGCACCAGCGTTTGGGGAATTGAGATTAGATTCTGATTTTTGACCAAGTTCTAAAAAGTGCTGACAAATAGGATAAGATGACAATGAACACCTTGGACAGGAAAACTTCTGTGTTTGGAATTAGTGTGAGGATTCGTGGCTCCCAGGCAGCCTGGCCACCACCTAGTGGCTTGCTAGTGACAAGTGGACTGAGTGCCTAATGGAACCCTGACCCCACCAGAGGCACAGCCAACGGGATTCCTGACTGGAAAAGTGTCCAGCTCACCAATTGGCCCAGCTGTACTATTGAAGTCAGAATGGGGTATAGGAAGGTGTCTGTGCAACTGGGTGAATTCCTGGCTGGTTGCTACATCAGACCCTGCTTTCTCGCTTGACTCTTGAGCCCTACTTCCCTGCCTTGCTCCTGGTTCCAGCTTTCCTGATCTGTTCCTGGTTCCTGCCTTCTTCCTAATACCTGCCTTGGCCTCTCTGACTTTGGTTCCAGCTCTGACTCTTGGCTTGACTCCCAATTCCAACTCTGGTCTGACTTTTGGCTTGACTACTAATTCCAGCTCTGGTTCTGATACTAGGTCTGACCACCCAAGTCCCAGTCATGACAATTAGGATGTTACCTTAAATGATCAAGGTAGACATCTCCTGGACTTAGCAGTATAGCAAAGAGTGTGGTTGGCCATGACCCTTCCTGACCATCATCCTTTATTATAGGGCTATTGTCTTTCCCCAGAACTATGAAAACTCAGTGCAATGTTCTATTAAGCTTTGTAGAACAGTGGTTCTCAAACTTTTGCATAGCACAGACCATATTTTAATACAGATTGTCTAATGGACCATGTAAATGCACAGTCCTCCCCTCCATCCCATTTGTGCTCATATAACATCCCTGTAGCAAATACAGCAATTGCTTTCATGGTAAAGTAACATTAGGAAAACATTTAATTTATCTGACCTGTCTTTAATGGGAAGTAGCGATTAGAATCAGAGGAGGATCCATCACTCTTACCAGTCAACTTTCTGCAGACAACAGCAAATGTTCCATGCATCAGTGTCTGGAAATCTCTGATGCAGAAGAGTTCAAGGGAAATTATCTTCATGACACTCATATTACAAACACTGATCTACTCTTTAATTGAGTTTCTTTCTCTGTACCAACTCCACAGTGTGCTCATTTTTCTGGCTTTAATTTGCAGGTTCTCTCCTCTCAAATCCTAAGAAACTATGAACACTATTATCTGGTTGCAAAGTTTACTCTGTGCCTATCATTGTACCCAGATTGTATCTGTAATCTTTTAAATTATACAAAATATTTGTGAAATACAAATATAGATAGATGTTAAATTACAGTGACAATGGGAAATGAAGTCAATATAATAAACCAATATCTTCTAGACAGATGGTGAAGAATATACTAATAGAAAATAACTGTTGATGAAATAAGATAATTTTGTTCTCTGGAACATAAATATAAAAATCCCATAAGCAGCAAAAGTTGACTCTAACAATATATATTGTTGCTAATAATACTTAGCTCTTATTGATTTAGAGCCTAGTCCAGTGCTCACTGAAGTCAGTGGAAAGACTCTCATTGACTTCAATAGTCATTGGATCAGGCCAAGAGTACTTTATTTTTTCAGGGTACTATGTAAACATTGTATAAAGAAACATGTGGGGCTGTATTATGGCCTTTAAAGCACAGGCCTGGAAGTTGGCATAAGCTATACTGGTAAAGCAGTTATACTGGTAAAAATACATCGGCTCTAGGGCTTTTGTTAGCATAGCAACGTTGGTTAAAAAAAATTCACATTCCTAACCACTATGTGTACCGTCAAAAGTTATGTCAGCATAAGTTTATAGCTCAGGCCTAAGTGATTTTGCCCAGGAATCCACAGAGATGCGGGCAGAACCAAAAATTTAATTTCAATCTTCTAAGTCCTAGCCCTATGCCTTTTCCACAAGACCATCTTTCATCCTACAACAGCCTTATGAGTTAGGAAGGTAAAAATTAGTAGCCCAATGCTACAGATAGAGGAACTGAAGCCCAGTGGTTAAAAGACTTTCCCAGTGCCTCAAAGTGAAGCAGAGCATGAATTAGAAAACAAAAGTAGCTAGTTCTAAACCCACTAGACCATTTTAGTCAAAATAGTTGCTTGTTCATTTATCCCAGTAGTTCCTGATCCAAATAGTTAAAGCCCCCATAACATTTCCCATGTTCCACCTTTGTGAGATGAACTGCTATACTTTAAATTATGGTTAGTACATTCAGTTTACAGCATGGACACATATACTCTTTGGATGGGTAATGCTAGAACTGCTAAATTCTGTTCTCTTTGAATGTCTCTGATGCTATTCCCACACAGTTTGTGAAGTAAAAGGTCAAATATCAAATTAACATTATCTCCTTTTTCCTAAATAACAATAAAGGAACTGACTATCAAAACATGGCAGGCCCACACCTTATGCAAATATGTACAAAATACAGTCCAGCTGAATGAACAGCTGTCAGAGCAGCCTCCTGTCAGCAGTTGGGAGAAAGTTTGCTAGAGCTTATGCATATGCGGACACACATATTCAAATCTGCATAGGAAAAACAGATCCTGCCTTATCTCATGAAGATCAACATCTGGGCAAGAACAACCCTTCCAAGGCTTTTTTTGCAGTAACTTTCTGGATACATTAGCTTTCTTTTGTCTTTTTATTTCCAGTCCCCATCAGCATCACTTTATTTTTCTGAAGTAAGTTCGTCCATCATTCAGCAATAATACTTTATCCCTATCTGAATTTTTTCCATAATTAACAACTGGTGGCAGGAACATTATGTGACTTTTTAGCTTGTTGTTCTTTCATTGTCATTTAGTATTTGAAATAAAGGGTTTATTGCCTTAACAATTCCACTGCCGTATTCTTCAGCAGATAGACATTAGCATGAGTATCAGGGATCCTTTTTACATCATACAATAAGGTTATAACTCACAATCTCTCTGAACCTGGCACTATTCTTATTGTTGTCCTTGCTATTCTCAAAGATGCCTCCACCACCAGATATTACTTTCTTGCGCAGTTTATTGTATTTATGGGAACAGGGAAGCGATTGGAATCCATTATGATCATAAAGACACCTCATGCATCAATGACCATTCTTGAGGGAGGTCTGGGAATATCGATTAAGTACCCGACCTTGTCTAAGGCAGCCTTGCAAAGTTGGAGAGCCACTTCATCAGCAAATGATATCCCAGAGAGTTGCAGAGTATCGTGGCACTCTGGGTTCAATTCTGCAAAACCTTACTCCTGTAAGTAAAGAATTGAAGTATCTCTCCCTCTTTCATCTCTGCAAAATGTCATCACATGTGCAATGCTACACTGCAAACATTGCAGTTCAGTGTCATGACTGTGTGTCTTACTTTCTGTGCCTCTTTGTGTGACACAATTACTCTTCTACTGCCTCCTTCCTGGCTATTAGGATAAATATATTTTTCTTCTTTCCTTCATTTTCCTCCTGCCCTCAATTGTGTCTCTTGCCACCTCCTGACTGCGTGGAGGGATGGGGACAAATCTTGGTTCTCTAGTCTGTGTTCCCATTCAGTGTTGGATTGCATCGGAGCACTCCTGAGACCAATGCTCTTGTCACTCTGACCAAGACCAGCCTAATGCTTCTGACATCTACTCCACAATAGTTGTATGAGTTGCCCAAATAATCCACGCAAAGCTACAGACTAGGAACCCCTTATTTAAGGTGTACTTACTGTCAACAACTATCATATATATACATATGAGTCTATCACCAGCAACGGCCAAATTCTAAGCCTGTCTCAGGAAGATGCTTCCACAAGGCCAAGAATCGTGCCATTTAAAAATAAATTAAATGTGTAAATACATTCCTATGCTAATTGGCATACATATCCTTTTTTTTTTCCAATTAGAACCAGGTGTTCTGAATAGCATAAATCCCTTTGATAGTTTCATTTGGTTTGATACTTAATGAGTTACTTTCCTGAGCAGTCACTGCTCAACACATAACTTTTTAACTTTCCTTTCGGGTAAGTGCCATTAATTTGCAAAGTGATTTAGAATGCAAATCATGAACAGTGCTCAATATTGTTAACTCTAGTCCTTTATGAATCAGGACCCTATACACTTTAGTTAATATCTGTATTAAACACTTATTGACTGATGTTTTTTAGAGGCCTTATTCACAAAGGATTAGTGCTCCTAACATTATTTTAGATCTTTGTAAAAACATGGCAATTGGGTTGCTTGTGATTGAATAAGTGTCAGCTTCCTGACACCTCCGGTCTGTTAGCCACCCAAATAATCTCTTCTGGGCTATATCAGCCCTTATTTTGCCTTGCAGGTTAAGAGGAGAGGTATATGAGTTCCCAAAACCCTTTGAAGCCTTCTCCCTGCAGAGTTCAGCCCCTTATCCACTGAATACGCTCAGTAATATCGGGTATGCTGTCACCAATGGAATAAGGTACAGACCAGCTCAATTGATTCAACTCATTGTCATTTCCTAGTACAATACTACAGACATATGTTTATAGTGAAAACAGTTTATAGTGAAAACTGACATATCTTTATAGTGAAAACAACCATAAATGTATTATGAAATATCAAGATTTAAGAGAAGTGAGTGTGGATAATGGAAACCGAAGGGTTACATATCAAACAAAATCAATACATACTTTCTAGAGACTAAACTTAACTTGGCCTGCTAACCTCCTGTCTAAAACAATCTTATGTCACCCAAAGTCTTTTTCATCATTTCCAACCAAGGCTGGCTGGTATCCTGTTTTCATTAATGTAAACATGCTGTCCAGTTACTTCCTAGGTGCAGGATAAAAGGATACCTCCTTGCCTTGCAGTTATAGCCCCAAAGTTCATTATCAGTTCTCTGAGACAGTAGAATCCTCATCGCTTGTTTTTCCTGATGATTTCACATCCTCCTGTTGACTTCATATATAAGTGACTCCCCATTGTGTTACCTTACAATGCTTAATTTACATATGGAGTGATAGAGCCAGGTGAATCAACATCCTTTGTCTGGCAAAACCTGTTTGTGACCTTGGCATGGATTCAGACTTTAGGAACAGATTTTCATTATACACACATAACATTTTACATATTATTTGTACGTACTTTTCACAATGATATTAATGATCATCTGGCTTTCATTTAAGATCTTACATGACACACTTTGGTGAGCCAGAATGTACATACCAGGATCAGGATCTTCTCTAACCCCTTTATCAATAAGGTTATGTCTACACTGCACGTTTGTCACTAAAACTTTTGTCAGTCAGAGATGTGAAAAAACATGCTCCTGACTGACGATAGTTTTAACAACAAGAAGGGCTGGTGTGGATAGTGCTATGTCGGTGGGAGATGCTCTCCCACCAACAAAGCTACTGCCCCTCATTGGGGATGATTTTATTTTTCCGTCAGGAAAGCTCTCTCCTACTGGCAAAGAGCAGCTACACTGCACACCTTATGGCGGCATGGCTGTAGCAGCACAACCGTGCCACTGCAAGGTACACAGTGTAGACATAGCCTTAGCCTTGAGGGGTTCTTAGGGTCACCATATGGTTAGATGTATTCCTTACAGCTGTATTCAAGATGCTTTTATCAGTCAATGGCCATATGCCATTCTTTACTAACCCAATGATTTGTGGCCCTAAAATGAACTTCCAATCTATAAGAGCAGTTAGCCTGTGATGAAAAGGTTTCCTTTAGCTCAGTTCAACTTTTGTGCAAAGATGCAGATCAATTCTTATTTATCTGCATCAGTTCAATCACCCACATAATATATTATACTTTTGGTTTTGAAAGCAGAAATAACTACATCTATTTGCCCTGTAATGACTCAATACATGCCCCAATATGTAAATTATCTGCTGCTACACAGTAATTAGATAGTCAACAATTCCTATGGCATCTAGAGAGATTTAAATTGGATCCTTTCAGAGTAAAATAAGTGTTGCCCATAATAGGCTATCCCATCCCACCCCCATGTTTAAAAAGCTGACTGGTTGAAGATTTAAACAGTATTAGGTTTGGCATTGTGTCACTATTGTGTAAATCCTTGTCAAATATTAAATATTAGAAAAATGTGTCTGGGTCATACAGTATGTGATTTATGTGACAAAATCAGCAAGGGCCATGTTTGTCAACAGCAACCTATAAATCTGAATCATTCCACTAAATATAAAGAATATTTTGTGGGAGGAAAAAGATTGTTTTTCTTGCTATACTCTGCATAGTCGAGACTTTTCTCTGTGTTTAGGCACCTTACACATGAAAAAGTCAAGCCAAGCCCTGAGGCCAAGTGTAAAAAGATGGGGGGGAAAGGCTCCTCTTTTTGCATTAAGCCAGTACTGACAACATATATATATATATATATATATATATCTGTATGCATGTCCTGGAACTCAGATTGTCGGATAAAAGTAATAAAAATATGTCCTTTTTTCTAAACATTTGTATGCGTATAACAGTCCAAAGCTCTTTCAAAGACGAAGGCTGTAGGCCATGTGGACTTTTGAAAGACTTGCATATATATATATATATAACTTCACATCACTCAGCATTATTCTTCTGGGACTTTCCAAACAATTGTGTTCATATAAATCCCCAATGCTTTGTTAAAAATATCTCTCTATAAAAAGTAGCTAATAATTTCCTTCCCCTGCCCCCAAACATATATATAAGTTATGGCCAGAAGTTATTGCTTGCGTTCTGTGCTAGGAAATACAAAGGCAAATTCAAAAAAGATCTGGCCTCCTTTCTGCCTTTAAATTACAATTTATTGCTTTAAATCATAAAAATAAAACAGTCAAATGTGGCATAAGGACCCTCTCAGTTGAAATAAAAGAAAAGGCAAAACTGAAGTTCCCATAAACCCAGATCTCATAAAGCAGAACTTTCTTCAAGACCATAATTAAATAAGCCCTGAAGGAGTTGTAGAGGGAGGGATAAGTATATGTAAACTTTCCAACATAAAAAAAAAAACCCAAAACACTATTATTATTTGATTTGATTTTTTTTAGCAAAGAGAGAACCGTGTGTGTGTGTGTGTGTGTGTGCGTGTGTGTGTGTGTATATATATATATATATATATATATATATAAAAACTGTACCAGCTGCATATGAAAGACCCAACCAAGGTATGCAATAGTATACAACAGTAATTGTAATTTAGAAAGTCTAAAGTTTGATAATAACATTGTTTAAAAACATACCCACTAGGGCTGTCAAGGGATTAAAAAAATTAATTGTCATTAATTGCGCAATTAAAAAAAATTAATTGCAATTAGTTGCACTGTTAAACAATAATAGAATATCATTTAAATATTTTTGGATGTTTTCTACATTTTCAAATATATTGATTTCAATTGCAATGCAGAATACAAAGTATACAATGCTCACTTTATGTTTTGTTTTGATTACAATTATTTGCACGGTATAAAAACAAAAGAAATAGGTAAATTTCTCAATTTACCTAATACAATACTATAGTGCAAACTTTATCATGAAAGTTGAACTTACAAAAGTAGAATTATGTGCAAAAAAACTGCATTCAGAAATAAAACAATGTGAAATTTTAGTCTGCAAGTCCACTCAGTCCTACTTCTTGTTCAGCCAATACCACCAGCAGAAGGTTGATTTTCTTTTTTGGTGATTTGGGTTCTGTAGTTTCCGCATCAGAGTGTTGCTCTTCTAAGACTTCTAAAAGCATGCTCCACACCTTGTCACACTCAGATTTTGGAAGGCATTTCAGATTCTTAAACCTTGGGTCAAGTGCTGTAGCTATCTTTAGAAGTCTCATATTGAAGTACATTCTTTGCATTTTGTCAAATCTGCAGTGAAAGTGTTCTTAAAATGAACAACATGTGCTGGGTCATCATCTGAGACTGCTATAACATGAAATATATTGCAGAATGTGGATAAAACAGAACAAGGGACATATAATTCTCCTTCAAGGAGTTCAATCACAAATTCAATTAACACATCATTTTTTCAACAAGCATCATCAGCATGTCCTCTGGAATGGTGGCCGAAGCACGAATGGGCCTATGGATTTTTAGCGTATCTAGCACATAAATACCTTGCAATGCCAACTACAAAAGTGCCATGCAAATGCCTGTTCTCACTTTCTGGTGACATTGTAAATAAGAACTGGGCAGCATTATCGCTTGTAAATGTAAACAAACTTGTTTGTCTTAGCGATTGGCTGAACAAGAAGTAGGACTGAATGGACTTGTAGGCTCTGAAGTTTTACATTGTTTTGTTTTTGAGTGCAATTATTTAACACAAAAAATCTACATTTGTTAATTGCACTGTCACAACAAGGAGATGACACTACAGTACTTGTATAAGATGAATTGAAAAATACTATTTCTTTTATCATTTTTACAGTGCAAATATTTGTAATAAAAAATAATATACACTTTGATTTCAATTGCAACATAGAATACTACATGAAAATGTAGAAACACATCCAAAGTATATAATAAATTTCAATTGGTATTCTGTTGTTTACCAGTGAAATTAAAACTGATTAATTGCAATTATCTTTTTAATCAGAATTAATTATTTTTTAGTCAATCGCGTGAGTTAACTGCAATTAATTGACAGCCCTAATACTCACCCAAGAGGAATGTGCCTCTTAGATACTGTGTAAGTCCAGGAATACAGTTCTTATATCTTTCTGCCACAAGTTTGTCTTCAGAACTAACATCTGAAACAAGGTGATAGATTCACCTCAGAATACCTACCATCCAGAAAATTTTTGGCTGAATCATAATATTGAGACAAAAATGTGTCTTCATCTCAGGATTTTCTTGCTTGCTGGCTAAGACAGAATGATTCACATAATTTTATATGGCTATTAATTTTGTTAGATGACAGGTAGGAACTAGGGAAGGGCAAGCCACAACATAAAGGGCATACAGTTTGGTTTTGGATAGCCATCCAAAAGCTTGAATGCTTACCTGAGGTTTGTCCAACATATTCATTTGGCTGGAAAACTGGACTGGTAATCTCACAAGAAGATGCTTTCTCATGATACTTTGGGACTTCAGCATCCCGGTGGAAAAGTAAATGAAGAGGTGTTGAAAATAGAAAAAAATAAAGGGATGTTAAATGTTTTTGACTTTAAAAAAAAAAAAAAAAAGCTTGGCTTGGGCACAGACCAAGTTTTTGACTGGTTGTTCAAGAGGAAGAGGAGTTCCTAATCAGTTAATTTCTAGTAGCAATGAGGATTAATAAAAATATACAGGGCCTGTTTCTTTTCTCATTTACACCAGTGTGTATCAGGAGTAATAACGCTAGTGTAAGATGTGTATGTGAAAGCCCATACATTTGTTCTTAACTGAAATGCATATCAAGGTTTGCAAATATTTACTGCAAACTTCACACACTGACTTAATGACCCAGAATGCTAACTAATGTCTCATTGACAGGATACCAGATAAGCTGCAAAACAATGCAGAAAACCAGAAGCAGTTTGAAACAGAGGTGTGAGCTGTATGTACAGATTTTAAGGGATACTAAAATCTCAGTGGTGGTAGAAAATAAACCTTTTTTTAAGCTGTTCTACTTCCACTTGTGCCTAGATGTGCCCCAAGCAACCAGCTTGTCCATTCATGGGGGTAAGTAGGTGCATTTTGACATTATTAAAACATTTTGTATTGATTTTTTTCTAAAGGAAATTTAGTTGAAATAGGCTGTTGGAAAATTTTTGATCAGCTCTATTGCTCAAGGTGGAGTTTCCTGGCTATATAAGAGAGGAATCTTTCTCATGATATGCCCTCAACATTGGACCTTACAGGTCCGCTTGGTATATAATAGTCCAAATCTATTAGACTTAGCAACAGCCCTGGAAGGTTGTCTTAGGGTTATGTGGGCATTTGGGAGGTGGGGATTCCATTTTGGGAATCTGCAGGTTAAGGTGATCTTGTTCTGAAGTGTGTTCTTGCGAACAGTGGTGGTTTGGGGGGTAAGGGTATTTGTCACTGTTTTGTTTTGTATTGGTTTTAGTAGAGATGGTGAAAATTTTTAAAAATTATTTTGCAACAGTTGTTTCAATTTCACAGGGCATGAAACTGGCCAATTTTTTGGTTTTAATGTTTTATTCAAAAATTTTCATGGAAATTTTTAATAAATATAATTATGAATAAGTTTTATTGGTTATTTGAATTCAGTAAATAATATGGGGCGACAGGGTCCCTGTATTAATGAGCATCTCTAGAGGAGTTCAATGAAAAGGGAAGAACTGGGTAGACAAAGGAAATGCAGTAGATCTAATCTGCCTGGATTTCAGTAAGGCATTTGATAGAGTTCCACAAGGAAAATTATTAAAGTCGAGAAGGTGGTGATTAATATGAGAATTGAAAGGTGTATAAATAACTGATTAAAGGAGAGACTACAATGGTTCATACTGAAAAGTGAACTGTCAGTATGGATGGAGGTTACTAGTGAAGTTCCTCTAGGATCGATCTTGGCACAAAAAGTGAAAATGTGCTAATAAATTTGCGGAGGTATAGCCAACATAGAGGAGGACCAAAATATCATGCGAGAAGATCTGGATAACCTTGAAAACTGGAATAATAAAAATGGGATGAAATTTCATAGTGCAAAGTGCAATGTCATGCACTTAGGGACTAATAACAAGATTTTTTTCTATAAGCTGGAGACTTATTGTTTGGAAGCAACAGAGGCCAAGAAAAAACTGCATTTATTGGTTGATCACAGGATGACTGTGAGCCACCAATGTGATGTAGCCATGAAAAAGGCTAATGAAATCCTAAAAGGCTAATGCAATCAGGCAAGGCATTTCCAGTACACATACGGAAGCGTTAGTACTATTATACAAGGCACTGGTAAGACCTCCTCTGGAATACTGTGTACAGTTCTGGACTCTCATGTTTAAGAAAGATGAATTCAGACAGAAAGAGTGCAGAGACGAGCTACCTGGATGATCAGAGAAATGGAAAATCTACATTGTGAGAGGAGACTCAAAGAGCTTGGCTGGTTCAGCAAAAGCAAATGAAGGCTGAGGGGAGATATGATTGCTCTCTATAAATACATCAGAGAGATAAATACCAGGGAAGGAAGGGGAGTTATTTAAGTTAAGCACCACTGTGGACACAAGAACAAATGGATATAAACTGGCCATCAACAAGTTTAGGCTCGAAATTAGGCAAAGGTTTCTAACCATCAGAGAAGTGAAATTCTGGAAGAGTCTTCCAAGGGGAGCAGTGGGGGCAAAAAACCTAACTGGCTTCAAGACTGAGCTTAATAAGTTTATGGCAGGAATGGTATGATGACACTGCCTACAAAGCATGTAGCTGATCTGCCACTGCTAGCAGGAAATATTTCCAACAGCCAGTGATGAGACACTAGGGCTCTGAGGTACT
The DNA here is from genome assembly GCF_025201925.1 of Gopherus flavomarginatus. Taxonomy (NCBI): domain Eukaryota; kingdom Metazoa; phylum Chordata; order Testudines; family Testudinidae; genus Gopherus; species Gopherus flavomarginatus. Next base: position 196,740,412 of record NC_066618.1, read on the forward strand.
ACAGAGAATTCTTTCCCAGGTGTCTGGCTGGTGGGTCTTGCCCACATGCTCAGGATTCAACTTATCACCATATTTGGGGCTGGGAAGGAATCTTCTGCCAGGTCAGATTGGCAGAGACCCTGGGGTTTTTTTCACCTTCTTCTGTAGCATGGGACCTGGGTCACGTGCAAATTTAAACTAGTGCAAATGATGGATTCTCTGTAACTTGAAGTCTTTAAATCATAGTTTGAGGACTTCAGTAATTCAGCCAGAGGTTATGGGTCTATTATAGGAGTGGGTGGGCAAGATTCTGTGGCCAGCAATGTGCAAGAAGTCAGACTAGGTGATCGTAATGGTCCCTTCTGATCTTAAAGTCTATGAGCCTATCAGCAGCTGGATGCACTGATCTCCCTTCTACGAAAGTACTAGTTTATGCTGTGGCTCAAGCAATAATGCCCCTTGTGCCTGAAAATACCTTTTGGGACTTCTCTTCATTATAAAATCGAGTGGTGTTAAAACACAACTTTGAGGAATTGAATATAATGTTCACAGTCAGCATAGACAAGAACAAGTAACGTTTAATATTCTGTCAGCTGAAGGTGGTTAACATTATGGTTCCATTTACCCAACACAATGTCAAACATTATAATCCTTGTCTATATTGATTATGAAGTCATGTTTAACATCATGTTAACACAACTCCCAAAGATAGTAGTCTAACAGTACCTAATTTTCTAATTAAGACAAGCCCAAGGGCAGGAGGTTGTGGGGGGTCAGAGGCAAGGAAAGCACCTCTCCCTTGGATGAAGAGGGGGCCAATAGATCAGCATGGAGATGACCTTTGTAGGAGTAGGTTGTGGTCTGTGACACTCTTTCTGGATTCCAATTTTACTGACAGTTCCTCTCCCCTTTTGTGCTGTCCCAAACTCTTCCCACCTTAGGAGAACTGTTTACTTGAATTTCACATGTTGTAACTCAAGGAGTTTCAGAGGGAAATTTTATGCTCTTGTGAATTCATCTATCGGAGGGGACAGTAACATGAGACCTGTAGTGTCCTTTAGGGTACAAAAGTGTTGGGACTTTGTTATAATAAATATAGAGGGGACTCTTAGTGAAATGGCAACACACAAACAGGACTCTTTAGTTTCCTTTGCTATCCAGCTCCTAGAGTAGCTAAACACAGCCTGTGTTGACTGATAGCATCTGATGGTGTCTTTCTGGACTGGAATGGAAGGGACGGTTGGCTGCATTACATGGTTAATGAACAGAAATATCATAATGTTTTGTAATATATTCCAGAAAACATAGTTTTCTTTTATTTAACCTTGCCTTGATGGTATTGTGTGAAGCCACTCACAATGACACTGTGCTGCTGAATACAAACCAGAAAGTAAAATTGGCCAGAGACAGATGTGAAATTGGCCTGTCATTTGGTGTCCAAGTCGACAGCATAACTGGTGAAAAGTAAATTAAGCCTTTTAAAATATTTCAATTTTAGTAATCTAAGGTGCTGTTAGCAACACAATATTTTGATGAATATGATTTTTATCTTGACAGCATCCCTTTAAACAATGCAAATAATATGTTAGACCTCATAGACCAAATTCTGCTCTCAATTAAAGCCCTGCTATTATTCCAAAGTAACTTAATTGGAGTTACTCCTGGATTTACACTGGTGCAATTGAGAGCAGAAAATGACAAGGCAAATTGAGAGGCATGCTGAAAATACATATTTGTTACATGCTGTAACAGTGGCACTGTGCTTAAGCACCATATTGTTATACTGCATGGACTTTGAGCTGAAATGAAAATGAATACAATTCATCTTCAAATTAGATTGCAGGGCCATGTATGTTGTCAGTTTATCAGTATACCAACAAAATTGAGGCTGTTGAATGAAAGTGGCTAGGTGACTCTATGCAGCTGTAAGAGTCAGCAAATATTGCAGTGAGCTGACTCAGCCAACTGCTTCTTGACACTTCTCTGTCTTTAGAATTATTGACACATCTCTAGTCATATGGAACTGATATTTAAATGTTACCCTACAGTCAGACTTATATAATGGCTGCAGAATTTGTGTCTTGGGGCAGGTTGAAGGATTAGTACATGGATTTTTCCTGCACAAATTGGGTTTTTCATTTAAGATAAAGTCTAAAATGCCTCGTAGTTGATCTTGTATTCTGATTGGCTGATCAATTTTTAAAAATGGCCTTAAGTCATAATAAAACAACATATTTTGCACTATTTCATCATGGCGGTATTTGTTTACTCTCAGATTAGCTGCTTCTACTTGCCTCTTAAGAAAATGTTATTTCTTTGAAAACAAACTGTAAAATTTTACTGTATTTCTTTTAAACTTTAATGCTTAACGTTATTACAGTAGGTTGCAGCAGGTTATTTGTGTAAGCAGAGTCAGGATGAGTTCTACCCTAACATCTGGAGGTGAATTATGGCAAGTGTGCAAAAGAATTTCAGAGGCTGATTGTATTTGCATAGGCACACCCACTCCGCCTAGCATAGCCCACGGCAGCCTAAAATGGTTACTTTCATAGCTGTGGGATCCCCAATTTCTTTAAAAGCAGCAAAGAATCCTGTGGCACCTTATAGACTAACAGACGTTTTGGAGCATGAGTTTTCGTGGGTGAATACCCACTTCCTCAGATGCATGTAGTGGAAATTTCCAGGGGCAGGTATATATATGCTAGCAAGCAAGCTAGAGATAACGAGGTCAGTTCAATCAGGGAGGATGAGGCCCTGTTCTAGCAGTTGAGGTGTGAAAACCAAGAGAGGAGAAACTGGTTCTGTAGTTGGCAAGCCATTCACAGTCTTTGTTCAATCCTGAGCTGATGGTGTCAAATTTGCAGATGAATTGAAGCTCAGCAGTTTCTCTTTGAAGTCTGGTCCTGAAGTTTTTTTGCTGCAGGATGGCCACCTTAAGGTCTGCTATAGTGTGGCCAGGGAGGTTGACGTGCTCTCCTACAGGTTTTTGTATATTGCCATTCCTAATGTCTGATTTGTGTCCATTTATCCTTTTCCGTAGAGACTGTCCAGTTTGGCCGATGTACATAGCAGAGGGGCATTGCTGGCATATGATGGTGTATATTACATTGGTGGATGTGCAGGTGAATGAACCAGTGATGGTGTGGCTGATCTGGTTAGGTCCTGTGATGGTGTCACTGGTGCAGATATGTGGGCAGAGTTGGCATCGAGGTTTGTTGCATGGATTGGTTCCTGCGCTAGAGTTATTATGGTGTGGTGTGCAGTTACTGGTGAGAATATGTTTCAGGTTGGCAGGTTGTCTGTGGGCAAGGACTGGCCTGCCACCCAAGGCCCGTGAAAGTGTGGGAGCATTGTCCAGGATGGGTTGTAGATCCTTGATGATGCGTTGGAGGGGTTTTAGCTGGGGGCTGTATGTGATGGCCAGTGGAGTCCTGTTGGTTTCTTTCTTGGGTTTGTCTTGCAGTAGGAGGCTTCTGGGTACACAATTTCTTTGTTATTGGGGCAGGAGGAATAAAGTGTTGTCACCCTAATTAAGTAAATGAGGAACTACGAAACTGTTTTATGATAAAGGGTTTCACTATCAACTAAATAGCACTTGCTAGACAAGGGACATAGGTTCCAAAAACCCAGTGAATTGAGAGAGGTTGGGGATAGGTATCTGTACCTGGTGGTGTAGGCGCCTTGTGTGAGCTAGAAGCACCAGTTCCACCTAATTCTCTCTCCACTGTGGAATATCAGAGTTGATTTTTGATTCCCTTAAGAATCTAGATGCAGGTTACTGAGCTGAACTCACTTTGGCCTAATGGTGCACTAGCACTGGGGCTCCCCTACTGTGAGCTGAAATTACTAAAGAGCTGGAATTGCTGAGCTGAGACACTGAGTACTGTGCTAACTAGTGGAGGAGCCTGAAGCTATACTGCAGAGCAGAGCAGCTGGCAGAATGGAGTGGAGCAGTTTGTGGAGCCACGGAATGAGTCGAGCCAAGCAGTTTGTGGGGATGGCTGGAGCGGATTACAAGACAGCTCGTGGAGCGGAGCAGCTGTGGGATGGGTGGAGTGGCCCACGGAGTGAGCGGAGCCGAGCAGTTTGTGGGGACGGCTGGAGCGGATCATGGGATGGCTGGTAGAGCAGAGCAGCTGGCGGAGCGGAGCGGAGCAGTTTGTGAGGACGGCTGGAGGAGCAGAGTGGAATGGCTGATAGAACGGAGCAGTTCGTGGAGAAGGCGGAAGCAGAAGCCCACGGAGAGGCAGAGCAGTTGGCCCCGGACCACGTAAGGTGCCCCTTTCTACCCAGGCTGGGGTGGGGGGACCTCTGCAGATAGACTCTTGAACTCTGGGGCCGCACTGACCCAGGACAGAGACTTTTGGATTGTGGGACTTTCGGGACTGTGGGTGATCTTTGGGTTGCTGGACTCTAGGGACATTTGGGGTATTGGACTTTGGAGTCTTGGGGTGATTTGGGGGTTGCTGGACTCAAGAGCCCAGGGAAAAGGACACGGCCCAATTTCCTGGGGTGGGTCTTTGCTCACGGTTTGGTCTATGAACTCTAGTCGAGGTGTTTTCCCAATTTAATGCTTGTTGTTTATCTCATGTAATTAAACCTTTTCTGCTACACCGAGACTCTGTGCTTGCGAGAGGGGAAGTATTGCCTCTTCAAGGCACCCAGGGATGTGTGTAAGATTTTCTCAGGTCACTGGGTGGGGGCTCGAGCTGGTTTTGCATTACATTGTAGGGAAGGGACCCCTATGTGTTGAACGCGGCCCTTGCTGCTATCAATTCAGCCTGGCAGAAGAGTTACATTTGTGTGATGTTGAGTTCATGCCACAAAGCAATTAACTATGCGTATTTTATTACAGTCTCTGAGGTTTAAAAAGAAAAGTATGAAAAAGCCCATTACAAGTCCAGACCAAACCCTGGCATCATTCCTATGCTGAAATTTGTAACTGTCATCCCACCCTCCACCCCCATCCTGGAAAAAGCAAAAACAATGTAGGCACAACATTTCTAATTTCATATTTCCTTTTCAAATCCATTTTATAACATCCACGACTTCTTCAGAACATGCTTAGTTGTTTCATAAGGACCATTTAGACATTGTCTAACCCTAGTGATTCGGCCTAGTGGCATTTTGAGTCAGAAAAATCATGACATGTTGCTCATCTATATAACACAGTGCCATTTTACTGAGTTTAGGTTTGATATTCTTGGCTAGGACAAAGCTACTGGAGGGACGCCATAGGACGCCAACTGTAGAAACTGCCTTCCAGCTCAAGGGTCTATGCAGATCCCTGACTGAAGTGTCTATGACTTCCTCAGACCATGTGAGCATTTGGAGAGGTGCCAGATTATTTGAAGATGTTCAGTGAGGTATATGAATATGTAGAAAATAATACGTCAGGAAGGCAAGCTACCCCAAAGGAGCTAAAGACACAGCCTGCAGGCTTCCGAGGGAAACTGGAACTAGAAAAAAGATCCAAAGCATGTATATTCAAAAGCTTCTAACACCTAATTGAATCCAAAAAAGAGGGTTTTTTTTTCCTTTAGGATCTTCATTTGCTGAGAGCTGAATTCATTGTTATTTGTATCCTAATCTCCAGAAAATGGTATTTTTCTTCTTTCATTAAACGACTGCTTTCAAAATACAAAAACTGATTCACAACATAGATTTGTTATCAACATGCAGTGTAGGCAAAAACACAACAAAATGTAGACATGACAAAACGTATGTATTCATGTTAAAAATCTGACATGCTGGGAAATTTCCCATGCATACCTCAGTGTTCAGTAAGTAGCACGTTTCACCAGAAATACTTTGGTCAACAAATTTGTACTGAAATAAACCTCATGAGTTGACACTAAGTTAATTAAAAAGTGATAAATCTCTCTTTCCCCAGTCTATCACCTGGGTTTTTTTTTAAAGAGAAGCTTCAGGTTCACAACATTAAGTCACATCAGCAGTCACTTGGGAACACAGTTTCTTTTTTATTTCGTACTCCTGAATCATATTCTGTAAATGTAGATATTTTTTTGCTTTTATGTGTTATAAATAAAGGGCCAGATCCTCAACTGGTGTAGGTCAGCACTGTTGCATGGAAACAAATGTTAATTTACACCAGCTGAGGATCTGGCTCAAGATATTTAATTGGTTTATAAAATCCTCAACTCTTGGAATGGATTGTATGTACAGCAGTCTAATACCAAACTGTCCAGTGTAAACTAAAATTGTACTGCACCGTCACCACTAGGGAACATGCAATATTTTTCTATCAACATTCTTAGGAAAAATCTTGATCTGTGTTAGGGTATTTATCTTCATATTAAATTTCTTCATGTTACAATTTTAGATCAGTGGTTTTCAGACTTCATTGCACCGCGACCCCTTTCTGACTTCAAAAATTACTACACAACCCCAGGATGGGGGACCAAAGACTGGGTCTGCCCGAGCCCCACTGTCCTGGGTGGGGGGCCAAAGCCCAAGCCTCACCACCTTGGGCAGGGGGGCCAAATCTCAAGTGCTTTAGGGGGGCCTGAATCTAAGCCCTGCCACCCAAGGCCCTTGGCAGTGAGGCTTGGGTCTTGGGCAGTGAGGCTTGGGCTTCAGCTTTGGCCCCGGGCCCCAGCCACTCTAATGCCAGCCCTGGAGAGTCTATTAAAATAGGGTCGCAACCCACTTTGGGGTCCTGACCCATAGTTTGAGAACCGCTGGGCTAGATTAATTAAACTAGTTTCTTCCCTCATGGATGTTTATATGTGACTTCTGTGCTAATGACAGTGAGAGTCTTAAACACACTCATTACAGCATCGAGCATGGTGCAGGTAACTGATAGCTGAGCTTCTCCACACAGATGTGCCAGATGAACCTCATTCTTGAGCTGTAACACTGTCCTGTGGTTACAGTGCTCAGATTCTATAGGAATAGCTGCTGAACACAGTATTCTGCAGCAGCAGCAGCTGGGCTGAGTCTGGGCTTCTGAGTCCGACCCAGAGAGGTGTTGGGGGCTCCAATATAAACGCCTGTATTTTCTATTCATTTTCTGATCTTTGCCCTCAATGCTAAATCAAGTTGGTAGAGCAGAAACCTAGGAGCCTATTACTACTTCCAGTATCAGTTTTACCTTCAAGATCAAAGCTGGTGGACCTGCTCTCCAGAAACCAGTCAGGTATCTCCTTCCAGGAACTGACCAGATGACTCATTCCTCATTATGTGATAGCGACCTGATACCAACCCTTTAACAAATTCCCACTGATATACACCTCTTCGCTTTAAAAGGCTTTCTGCAACTTACCTCTCAGTGTGCACCATGGCATTAGGAACCCTTTTCTATGCCTGGCTATAAGTTTGCCTGATAGGTCTTAACTATTCTCATTGCTAGATCTGGTTGAAATATTCATTGCAAATACTATTGATTGTGATATTAGGGCTTGAACCACAAAGGAACTTAGGCATTGCAAGGCCTAACTCCCTAGTGGAATCAGTCCTAAATTAGGGACTCAGGCTCCCATTATTAGCCACAGGGAGAGTTAGGCACCTAAGAAATAGATCTTCGGAAGCCAGCAAACTGAGTGGGGAGCCGCCTAAGATAGCCAGGACTGAAGTGTAGAGAAAGCAGGTGGGGCTCAGAGCCAAGAGTCACAAAGGTGCCTAATACCTATTAATCTGAGCCTGAGGTGTCTATCTCTGAGCAGAATTCTCAGCTGTGAGCCCTTCCCTGGAGTTAGGTCCCTAAATCAGATCAGCCATTTCTCATGAAAAACCAGAAAATGTTTACATTCCATTACAGTCAATAGCATAGTGGCTAGGTACACATCTGGAACATGAGAGACATAGACTCAAATCCCTGCTGTGCCTGATTCAGAGCAGGGACTTAAACCCAGGTCTCCCATCTCCCAGGATAAAGATGGGCCCTAACCACCAGCTTATGCAGTATTAATGGGTGGGGCTCTCTCAATCTCTCCTGTTGGAGCTATTATACTTTGTATAAATACTTAACTATTCATTGGACCAGAGCGAGATGAAAAGAGAGAGATTGACTATGGCCCAGTGGCTAAAGATGTAGGAGAATCAGGTTCAAGTCCCTGTCCCAGTGGCTATTGGGACCAGCTGAGGAGAGAGACCGGGGAATGCCTAGTTTAAGCATGAGCAAGGGCTCCAAAGAGTTTGTTAGCTGTAGAGTGGTATCAGGACTTAGGTGGCTTTAGGCTGGTACGCTATGGTGCATGCCGATCAGCAGAAATTTAGGGAACTAGGGAACTTTAGGCATCTACAGGGTTAGGTGGCAGCTGCGTGGTGATTTTGAGAATGTCAGTGGTACCTAACTGTTGTATTTAGGCAAAGTGACAAAGGTGCAGTTAGGCACCTAAAGTATCTTTGTGGATCTAGACCTTAACCCCTATTTCTCTTCTTTAGTGTGAAGTCAGATTCCTACAACTGTAATTTCTAGTCAGAAGGTCTTAAATACCATGCTGTTTATGCAAACCAGTTTTAGGTTAAGAATTGCTGCTGAACTGTTGACTATTTCTGTTGTGTGATTGGTCATGTAGAAAATGTATTGTTTCTGCTCCCTGAATGAATGATTGAAACTTTTAAAACAGAAAAATAATAAAAACCAAATTACCCATTGACAAGCTTCCAGCGCAAATTGATAGAATCATCATGGGTAAAGTTTGGATAGGTAGGAGTAGAGTAGGGTTGGGAAATGATTTATTTTCTCCTGAGAAACAGTTTGATTAAAATGATTTTTCTTTAGTTTACGTTGAAAATGTTCTTGAAAAATTTTTGTTTTAATTGAAAGACCAAAAATCCCTCCTTCCCCCTACCCCAAATGTTAGGTTTCATTTTTTCCCCATGAAAACAGAATATTTTTTTCAAAAGAATTCCATTTTGTCACAAAGACATTTGCTGTCAAATAAAATATTTCAGTGGAAAGTTTTCTACCACCTCCATTTTCAAGATTCACAAATAATTTCATAAATACCCAATGGCTGTCAAAATATTTGAGAACTATAAATAACATGACCCCAAATATAACTGTGCCTCAAACCTCACTGCTATTATGCTCAAATAAACTGGTAAATCACTTTCTTATTCTTATTCAACCAGCCCTTCCCAATGAATGGAAGAAAGTCTCCTCAGATGCATGGGAAGCTCCACATTGAAAAATATTTGCGTAATGGTTTTGAACAATATGGAATAACAAATAAAACTGTACAAAACCAAATCTGCTTCAAGTTACAGTAATTAAATAACTGTTATAGTGCTAAAATTTATTAAATAAAATATTTACTATAAATAGTTCATCTTGGTGTAGCTATGACCCAAAATAATTGGACTGAAATCCTTTTGAAAATGGAACCTCTGACTTTCATATTTATCATTAACTATATCTATATGTAGAAAGAGAAAATACTGGAATGGATAACCATATAGGATTTTTTTTTTAAATTTCGCCTTTCTTGGGTTCTGGTATTACAAAGCCAAAGTGCACTTTTTTTCAGATCCGATTTTCAGTAGATATTTCACCTGTGGGACAAATGCATTTTGTCAGTGGTCTATCTACTCATTACTTACCTAGAATCCTACTGGTAATCGTCTTTTTATGATTACACATGAAGACAAACACTGCCATAGGTCTTTACTTGTTTTTACCATATGCCTGTTCATCACTCGGTTCTATTTTCATATCAAAGGGAAAGAAAAAAAAATGACAGCCTTGGCAAGACAGGGGTCTCAACTACTGTGGATAAATCAATCCATCACACATACAAAAAAAAAAAAACAATTCTGCCATGAAACTTAATCACTAAAGGTCATGTCGGGGAGTGAGGAACAGATTAAATTAGCATAGTATTAGATATGGAAAATGATTTCTGTCAAAATCATCTTTACCACAATTATAATATGTTAATTACGTATTTCATTAAGGAAGTTGATTATGGTTCACAGATGAAATCATGCAGACGAAGACACCTGGAAGGAAGCACTAGAGCCTGAAGCCTCTCTCTCTCTCTCTCTCTCTCTCTCTCTCTCTCACTCACACACACACATAGACTTTCCCGCTCGCGCTTTAGCAATTTCACTCAGGCTCATATAGAAGAGCCTTTGCCAATTTTCTTAAAGGAGTATTAAGTTAGTACAGGAGCTCAGGGAAGGGAAAGAAAATTGTACGCACCAAAAGATGGGTACATAGCATTTTTGTTCATCCTCTTTAAGTGCTCAGAATAAGTGTTGGTTTATAACATCCTCTTCCTTTTTTAAAGTACCTGTAGCTTCTAGCACTGTGTGCAAGAGACTTCAGCACAGACTAACAGATCTGCAACTGTTTCTTTTTTTCACAGGGATATGACCATGCTGAAGGTTTTATTGTAGCTATTTACGAGAGGCATAATCAATTATATGAATACAACACATCATTTAATGGGGGTGACAATGAGCTAGGAATCTGCACAGCTTGGGTTCCACAGAACAGTTACTACCGTTAGCAATGTTACTGGTTAGTTAATTTCTCTTGTTTCTTTTCCTTATAGTTATTTGAACATGGTGAACAGCCCACGTCTTTTGGTATTTAAAAGCAGCACCCAATAAAAACATGTGCACCCCTCCTCATTTTGCTTATAAAACTCTGCGGCTGAATCTAAAAGCCTTTAAAAGCACCCTGGTCAACAGAGAGGTGGTGACAGGAATTTCAGCGTATATGTGATGGTGACAGAGAGGGAGGCAGCATTGGTTAAGTGGGGAAAAAATAATAATCTTGGTGAATTCTGACTCAAGTAGCAGCAGAAGTGGAATGAAGAGGGATACTCAGTGCCACAATGTTGGGAGATTATAGGTATTCTTACAAAAAAGGGTCCCAGTGATGCTCCTGGGAGTGAAAGCGACTGGGTTTCAGTCAAATATAATTACCTCATTGTAATATTTCCTAGTGAGTGAGAATGCATCGATGCTTGTGTGCCCTTGTGCTGATAGATTTTGCCACACAGAATAATCATTGTTGGAATTAAGCATAATTGTCAAGAAAGACTTGGTCATCATGAGAGAGACAGTCTCATACAACTGTCCTTTTGCTTTCCAGCAGTAATTACTTTAGTAATTAATCTCTGTCATTTAACTGTATTACATTTTGCAAAGAGAAAATGGAAGAAAGACTTGTTTCTGACTCATTTACATCACAGTTTAAAATCCTAGAATAGGGTGAATCAAATGTCAACATTAGCCCTTTCGCAGGTTTCTAAATCGGTCTCATTCTTACATCTAGTAGGAGCAGAAATAAGGTTAGGTGGCTAATGTCAACTCAATAAAATCTGCTTTGCTTGAAAGCTTTCAGTTCTTCACACCAGTTCTTGTTCCATGCAATGGTGAACAACACACTCTGAATGAGCACTGATCGCTTTCCCTTATTTGCTGCTGATCACAACAGTAGCTTCCCATAAGGCAGCACCAGCATTTGTTAATGCCAACATCATAAAGTAAAATCCATATTTCCAAAAGTGGTCACTGCTTTTGAATGCCTTTATTTTTTGGTGCGACAGTGATTGTGATTTTTAGATGTGTTGAATGCCCATAGTCCCAAATGACTTTGATAGGAGCTGCAAGTGTTCTCAACACCTTTGGAAATCAGGCTCAAGATGGGCACCCAGAATCAGTGCCCATTTTTTAAAATGATGGCCTATACAAGTAAAGATATTATTCATGCTAATAGTCCCTTTGCTGTTGTAAGTGGGACCGAGAGTAAGGATTAGCCCTTGTAAACAAGGACTGCAAGACTAGGCCATAAATGTCATCCAAGACCTACCTAGCTCATAAAGGCCAAATCCTGCTTGCTTTCAAAATCAATGAGATGACTCACAAGAAGAAAGCAAGAAAAAGTTGGTTCTCAGTGCTTTCCCCTTATTTTATTTTTTTTTCTTACTATGGGCCCAGTCCTGTTCCCAGTGAAGAGTCAGAATGAGTTTTGCCATTAACTTCAAAGTCAGTAACACTGAGCCCTAAATTTCCCTGACCTTTTCAAATATCAAACTCATTGTGCCTTTAATTATATCAGATTTATACTATGGTATATACTAATATGGTTTACCAGATAGTATAGTGTATTAGTACTCTACAGTATATTCACTACTATACATAGCATACTATCTAATATTTTAGATATACTATAATTATATATTTGTTTTAAAATACCATTAAATTTGTTTCAGTTGGTTTCAAAAAAATTTTTTTTATATTTGGATGAAATTGTATGATGACAATTTTCAGCATATTAACCCAGAGCAATTATTTCTACCCTCACATAAAAAATCAAGCCAAAAACTCTATGAATTCTGCATCCAGCTAAAAATTGTTGTTTTTTAGAAAAGATTATCTTTTGTAAATTATCTGGTAATTTAATGTCACTGGTAATGTAAAATAATCTCCAGCAAATAAAATGAACCATGACACCTTCAGCCAAATCTTATTTCTTAGGAGGTATACTTAGAAAGAAATATTTGCAACTTTGACTCTTCAAAGACCATAATCAATGTGAGAGTCATATTGTCACTGGCCATACGAATGCCGTTTCTCCACCTTATGAACCATGAACCTTCCTCACTGATCTTCCGCCCATACTGTTGCTAGCCACAATCTGCAGAGGGGGAATGGAGACTACTATTCCAGACAAGCACTGCCATTACCACAAGCTTCTACAATATGGGGCACTGAGAGGATAGGCTCATGTCCCAACCAACCACTGGACAGTCGAGCTGGCCAGGTGCTGGGGGTAAGCATACATTGTACCATTTCAAAGGGTGGCAGAACTGCTGCTCCAAGGACCCTTACTCAGCCCCATCTCATCCCAATATGAGACCATGGGTTAGGGCTACACTCTGACTGAGATAGAGTGCCAAATTCTGTTCTACTGCAGTGGTGCAGTACCTTAAAAACAGTGTAGATGGTTCCTGCCTTAAAGGGCTAGAATCTTAATGTCCGATGTGACACAACAAATGAGGCTGCGGATGGATGTGGATGACCGTCATAGGCTGAATTCTGTTCTAATTGTAGCCCACATCCTTCTGCATCCAAAACCTACTTCATTGTTTGCCACTCCACATTCATGTCACAGCTATTTTTCACATTGTGAGCTCCTTTGGTTTACTTCAGACAGTCTTTCTGCATCCTTAGTGAAGTGTTGCCTAACCACACCTTTGTGTGTTGCAAAATAAATAAATATATGAATAATCATCAGGTAACATTTTCAAAAAGCAACAAGGCAACTTGAGCTTCTCGGTGCCTGTCACTGTTGAAAATGGGAGTTAGGGTCCTAAATCACTTGGTCATTTTAAAAAATATTGCCATTTAACTCTGTTCATTTTTGTGACTCGCGGTGGTCATCCTCAGTCTCCATGGGAGTTAGCACCTGAGGGGGGATTGCAGGATTTGCTCCAATGTTGGTTCAAAAGTCATGCACTAGCCAGTTAAGACATTGTAGTGGATATTGCTGTCATTGCTAAAGCAAAACTCTAGCAGAACTCAATGTTAGATTTTCCTGAGGGTATGGCTACACTTGCAACTTCAAAGCACTGCTGCGGGAGCGCTCCCGCGGCAGCGCTTTGAAGTGCGAGTGTGGTCACGGCACCAGTGCTGGGAGAGAGCTCTCCCAGCGCTGCAGGTACTCCACCTCCCCATGGGGATTAGCTTACAGCGCAGGGAGCCGTGCTCCCAGCACTGGGGCACTGTTTACATTGGCGCTTTACAGCGCTGTAACTTGCTGTGCTCAGGGGTGTTTTTTCAGCGCTGTAAAGCGCCAGTGTAGCCAAGGCCTCAGACTGAGTATGGACTTCAGGATGGGGTCTGTTGAGTACGAGGAAAAACAGCTGGCTCAAATCAGCATAATTCTACTGAAGTCTGGCCCAGAGAATATGTTTATCTGAGTATGTAGACCCTTAAGGGATATGTGTCTATATAAAATCAGGATAGCTCAGAAGTGAATCACAATCTTGGTATTTGCTCTATAACCAAAAATGCTCTTAACATGATAGAGAACATTTCTAGTTCAGTTGCTATGTAAAGAAACATAGAATTAAAGAAAAGTAGCATATCTGGATAGTGTAGTAGGAGAGGAACGAGTCAGTTGTGACTGTGTAACAAGAGAGTCTTTAACGTGGTACGTGAGGAGGGGGAGGAGAAGGAGGATGAAAAGAGCTATGGGAGAAAAAAATGAAACAAAGGTGATTATGGTAAACAGTTATTTTCTTGTCTCTGTCCCCCAACTGCATCCAATCCCTTTTTGAACATTCTCTTTAGAATATGCCTTTAAACGTCACGAGGCTTTCAAGTACAGCCTTATAGGCAGAGTGTATACTTCTCATGTGCGTTGCTAATTATATTGTACTAAATTTAGTTTATAGTGTTAAAAAAATATCAACATGATGCTCTACAGCATCTATGTAATCTTAGGAGCTTTCTTGCAGGACTATTTCTGGGTTATGCAGATAAAATAGGCCCTTAAAACAACAATGAATTTTTTTCCCTTCCCATTGTGTGATCTCAGTGCTCCACTTGTGATTTTACTGAGGTTACACAGTAATTCTCCATCGCTTTATAGACAGAGGAAAGGGAGGTTAGGGTGAATGAGAAGAGTGGGGGGGAGACTATTTTTATAGGCCCAATGCATCCTGATTAGAACAGGCTTATGGTCTGCATATTTACATGGAAAAATCTCCCAGCAATTTACCAACTAAGTGAATATATATTAGAGATCAGTAAATAAAAAGACTATGAGATTTTAGTTAACAAGAACTGACTGATACTTAAAAGCCAGGTTCTTTCCCCCCCACCTTACTCCTCCTCCAGTGCTAGCTTGTTATCCTTTCACACCGGACAATACAACAGCACGACTGTCTCTCCCCCTCTTTTCCCCAAATCAAAGATCAAAGGCTGCATTTGTAAAGCAAATAGTTGGAGAGCTACAGCCGGGTTTGATGAAAACCCACTCCAGGCCTCTTGGGAGATATTACCTTCCTCATTATTCCACTGATTGGCCTTATTTCATCCAAGGATTACTGCACATTCTCCTGACGGCTGATGAGCAGCTTCATGAATATACAAAATAATCCGGCGGCACTGGGCCAGCACTGATTATTATTGTGGAACTCAGAGGAGCTGCTTCAAATGAGCTACTGGAGACTGTGGAACTCTTCCTCCCCGTTTTCCATCTGATTTTACCACAAGGATCCTTATTAGGCTATTTTTCACATGTCTGTAAGAGAAGGAGAAAGAGAGAGAGATATTGCATCTAGTTAAAAATGATCAGGGAATTCTGGGTACCAGATGTTTTTTGCTTAATATTGCAAAATGGCTTTTATTAGATTACACTAAGCACTTACTAACTACAGTTAAACTGCTTTGCAGAGAAACCTGATGGGAATGCTGCCCTAAATAGCTTCTTATCTTCTTTTTTAGTGCAGTTTCAGTTTTTTGTGTATGTCTGTGGTGTGCCTGTGTGTGTCTGACTTTGGAGAGTGCTTGGTGTTGGTAGAGAGGAGAGGGTGTGCTAATGAAATGATTTGGGGCTGACCATTAGTCATAGGATAATTTGACTTCAGACAGCACTCCAGCCTCTTTGGCCAAAGAGGTTGGCCCACGTGTTAATGAAACAGTAATGACAGAGAGCAAAGGTGTTTATTTTCAGATTCAGTCTAGCAGAAACAGCTTTGACACAAAGCACCTCTGATGGATTCTGTACAGAACTGAAATGACTTTTTCTGGGCTTCTAACCCAAGCTTGGAACTTCTTGTTGGTGAAGTCCATTTCCTCCTCCTTTTCTCTCTATCATTTTTTTAAAGCTACTATTCTAATACACCTATGGGTTATTTAAAAGTCCTGCAGGCAGCAATGCCCTCATACTATACGCTAGTTCTTCTCTGAATGAACCCAACATCTGATAGAAGCCCTTACTCTCTCAAACCTTTAATCCCAGTTAAGCCAAAAAAGAAGGTTCATCTTTTGTAGGACTCCTCTAGCCCCAGAATCAATCAGACCCCATGATTTACAGTGCTGCCAATTTAATATCTGAGAAACGGGGGCCCTGTAATTAGCATTTACAGGCATGTGCACTTGTTTTTAGTGATTGAGAAGGACTGAACTGCCCTGTGCTATAAATGTCTGATCCTATGTTTTGTAACATGTCACATGAAATAAATGAGTGACTCCCTGCTCCTTTGAACCACTTTAACCACAGTGCTGTTCCACCAGGTATGTTATATTTTCTTAGCAGAGAAGTCAGAAAATCTGCTCCACTCCCATTGACAGTGACATGCAATCACCCTGTTTCAAACAAGAGAGGTCAGTTTCTCAGTAGAGATACCAGCTGTTATCCTTTCTTGGAAATGGTTATAAATCCACCACCAGTTGGGTGTTTGCAATCTCTTGTGGTTTGAAACCAAAGGTTCCTTTTAGCCAAATTCAGTTTGAAACATTTTTTCAAAAATTGTAAGAGAATAGAGTAATGGGCATTGTTAAAAAGGTGTTTAATAATAGATCATTTTATTTGTCTGGCTTGAACCCCATTGCTGGGAACAGGGAGGGTGTGTAAAAGAGGAGACTTGGTACTGCAAGACTGACTGCTTTTTTTAACAGAGATTTGATGAATGAATCAGTGTTACATTTTAAACAAGGCTTCAGCACCAAGCTTACCCCAGCACAGTAATTTAATGAATCTACATTTCATGACTGAAGTGATAAAGATGAAACATTTTAAAATAACCCAAAAGGTAGATACACCAAAAAAGTCTGATGAAACATTAAATGAATGTAGTGTAACACATTATCTTTGCTTCTGCACATCCAAAAAGCGCAATGAACTAAAACATTGCATTAAGCCAAGAATAAAGCTAAAAATTAAATTGGCTCAGAAAGATCTAGTATAGTGGTTTATGCACTAAGAACACAGTAAATTTGGTCATTTAATATTATTCTCTTTACCTCTGATATGCACATTTAAAAAAACCCCAAGACTCATGGGAGAAAGTCAGAGGGAAAGGGCACAGCTGGATTTTGGTTCTTTCTGTGTTTACCTATTTTTAAATTCACTGTATTAATTGTTTTATTTACTGCACATCATTTAGGTACTGCAAATGCCCTGAGACATGAAATATAACCAGGTCCGTTACAGATGGAAACAGGACCAATAAAGAAGACATATTCAAATATATAATACTGCCCCTTCAAATCAATAAATAAAGACAAGCATTTCATACACTAATGCATATATCTATGACCATTATAAATTAGTTGCTTGCCAGAAAATACACTTCTTAGCACAAGTGCCATTATTTAAAGTTGTCTGTTTAATGCACACTTAGTATATTTTCTCATCCAAAGCTGCAATGCATAATTAGACAACATCCATTCTTAAAAACTAAAGTAGATGCCAAAAATGCAATACATAAGGCATGACGTTTTACAAATTTACATCTTCAAAAGTTATGTGTGGTTTCAGATAGAAAAAAATTGCAAAAAGATCACTATAATATAATGGTCCCGGTTTCATCTTAGCTTGCTTCATCTGTCGGCTGGCAGTAATGTAAGTTATAATGCATTCATTCTTATTCAACTTCAGTGAATGGGCATTTTCCAGGGTTGTTCTATTAAGTGGATGACTGGATAGGTGTCTTAATAGTTTGGTGAATTATGGCTATTTATACCTTGGTTAGATCAATGGGTTGGTTGCTGGTTGTTTTCCGGGTAGGCATTTATTGTCTTCTAGGCTTAGCATGGATTTCTCTGTCTGTCTCTGAGGTTGCTGGAGGCCTCTGTAACCCATTGGTCACGTTTCCCAACCTTTTCTATATGGGGATATCACTGGGGCTCTCGTTCCATGCAGTCAGAATATAGCTAGAAGCCCCACTCCCCCAAACACACTTTTCCATTTAGCAACCACGGAAAGGGAGAATTGTCACAATCTCCAGGGCAAGACCCTGCAACGTAGTTCTCTATTCTCCCAGGGGCCTGTCATAACCTTAGTCCCAGATTTGGACCTTAGCGTCCAAAATATGGGGGTTAGCATGAAAACCTCCAAGCTTAGCTACCAGCTTGGACCTGGTACTTGCTGCCACCACCCAAAAAATTAGAGTGTTTTGGGGCACTCTGGTCCCCTTGAAAAACCTTCCCTGGGGACCCCAAGACCCAAATCCCTTGAGTCTCACAACAAAGGGAAATAATCCTTTTTCCCTTCCCCCCCTCCAGGTGCTCCTGGAGAGATACACAGACACAAGCTCTGTGAATCCAAACAGAGTGACTCCCCCTCTCCGTTCCCAGTCCTGGAAACCAAAAGCACTTTCCTATTCCCCCAGAGGGAATGCAAAATCAGGCTGGTAAATCCAACACACAGATTTCCCCTGATTTCTTCCTCCCACCAATTCCCTGGTGAGTACAGACCCAATTTCCCTGAAGTAAAGAAAACTCCAACAGGTCTTAAAAGAAAGCTTTATATAAAAAGAAAGAAAAATACATACAAATGGTCTCTCTGTATTAAGGTGATAAAATACAGGGTCGATTGCTTAAAAGAATATTGAATAAACAGCCTTATTCAAAAAGAATACAAATTAAAGCACTTCAGCACTTATATTCATGCAAATACCAAAGAAAAGAAACCATATAACTTACTATCTGATCTCTTTGTCCTTACACTTAGAAACAGAA
Source organism: Gopherus flavomarginatus (assembly GCF_025201925.1). Taxonomy (NCBI): domain Eukaryota; kingdom Metazoa; phylum Chordata; order Testudines; family Testudinidae; genus Gopherus; species Gopherus flavomarginatus. The sequence goes on from NC_066618.1 coordinate 196,759,063, forward strand.
GACTAGAAAGTAGAAACTACTTCTCCAAAGCTCAGAGAAAGCAGGCAGACAGAAACAAAGACTCAGACACAAACTTCCCTCCACCCAGAGTTGAAAAAATCCGGTTTCCTGATTGGTCCTCTGGTCAGGTGCTTCAGGTGAAAGAGACATTAACCCTTAGCTATCTGTTTATGACAGGGCCTGTGTCACATCAACAGATATAGACCATCAACCATCTCAAGTGTCATCCTCGAGTCTCTTTTTTTGTGTGTGGTTTTATCAGATTGGGCCTCAGCAGAGATTAACTCTCCCGCTTCCAGAACTAAAGCCCTTTTCCCCATTCTCCATTTAGTCAATGGCATTTTTGGCTCTGCTTCCTGTCTCACCTTGCAGCCGGGCTTGCACATCGAAGCTGCTTTTGCACAACCCCGCAGCAGGGGCACAAAGACTAGTGAGCTGTACCAGCTGGACAGCATGCCAGGAGCCTTTATGATAAAGAGAAATGAGTCAGCAGCTGTAGATTGCAGAGAGTTGTGTCCCAATGCTGTCAGGGGCAAGGCCTGAACCACCTATGTCAATTAGTCAAATCAGACAGAGTCATCCTGTTGGACTAAATCTTGCTGCCTCACCTTCCCACTTGCCAGGTCATTGTCCACGCATCCCCTCACACACAGTCATGTCTCATAGTGGTGAGATATCAATCACTGTACATATGCATTCTTCTATAATATATATTGGAATCTTGCACCAGTCCAGCTGACAAATAATTGGCCAGCCACTGCCCTAATCTTTAGGCTTCCTCCCGACCAAATTTGCTGTCTGCACCCTTTACGTATATCAAAGTGAGAAATAACCTGAAATTACTCATATTCAATCACTTTTTCCCCCTCTCTCCAAGCCAACACAATGTAATAAACAAATGAAGCTGGAAAGATGGAGCTCAACTCAGTGATCGTGGGGGAGGGGAGGAAAGGCAGAGATGAGCTCAGTCAAGAAAAAGCCAATTGAAGTATCAGACATAGAAAAGGTGGCCCTAGTCACACGTGAGGAGGGGGCTGGATGGGACCCCCATCATCTCTTACTTCAGATAGGGCACTGCAAATCTCAGGCCTGGCCTACTTGCACCATAGTTGACCATCAGGGATTGGCACCTGTTTGATTTACTGCCAGGCTCGCTGCTGATCTCCTTTTCTGTCTTCCTCTCTTGCAAACTAAGCCTATGCTAAGCTGCCTGAGCCCTCCCTCCCCCTTCTCTGGCATCTCACCTCCAAAAACATATTGACATTGCCTCTAGCCCTCGGATGTTGGTGGTATTTTTGTTTTATATCTTTCCTAACAAGTTGACACAACTTAACAATGTTTGTCTTGTCACCAGATTATTGCTCTAAATGAGATGGTTATTCACAGTGAGTCATTGAATATTTTACAACCTGGTTACAGTAGCTGCTCCGACAGGCACCTGTGTATAGATGAGAGTGTACATTCTGTCACAGCACTGTCAAAATAGGTGATGCTTGCTGTACCTTTATTATATTATATACCATTCACCTTCCTTCTCCCTCAGCTCACATTCTGCCCTTTCATTCTGCTGCTGAGTTACTGAGGCCCATCCTGAGGGATAGGGTATCTGTGAGATGAAAAAAAGTGCTAGTTTGTTAGTAATTTTGGGCAGGACACGTTTTTAATATTTCACAGATCATTTGGAAGTGTGGCTTTGGGGCTTTTACCACCTGTGTTCTTGTTCACATCTCTGCATGCCAAGGCCATTCAGTATGTGGTGGGAGCATGAGTTGGGAAGGAAACATCTTCATAACTCCTGCCTCATCTTCCACTCAATTTCCCTTTCTTTGCTTTCTAAATGACTCTTCCATCTTGCCAAGAAAGACCTGGATACTTTTCTGAGAGTCTGCCAAACCATTCTTAGGTCATTTGGAAAAAAATATTTTAAAATGAAACAACCCCTGGCCCAGGGACTGAATATATGGCTGCCAAACTCTCTACACTTCTGCTGGTTTAGAGAATGAGAACCTGAACAAGGCCCACTCCAGGTTTTTAAAAGCATGAATTTGTGCTGGTGAACATGGGAGGAAGAAACTTGGTTTGTCAGTTTGGATGACAGAGAGTCAGAACCATTTCTGCAACTGACCCCCTAAGTCTCTTAGCCTCTCTCTACCTCATTATTGTTGCCTAAATAATAACTGCAATAATACCCACTTCACAAGTGTTATGACGCTTAATTAATTCGTGTTTGCTAAGTGCTTTAAGATCCTGTGAGGAAAGGTGATATAAAAATGTAAACTGTCATTATTAGAATTTGTGATTTAAATCGATCAGTTTCTTTCTTCTCAACCTTTTCTTGAAAGTGGCTGCTGCAAAACTAGTTAAACTAACATGACTTAGTGAGTTCCAGACAAAGCGTCCGATTCTATATCATTTTGGACCTTGTGCAGTCTGTAACACCTGTGCAAAATCAGTGTAAAATGCTACTGTTCTGCTGTGGTCGTATTTTGCACAAAGTTAGCAATCTATACAAGGTCTGTGGCCCAAAGGCCCTTGTTTCTGTCCATTTGGGATATATGCTTTACATCAAATTGTAAGATTTCTGCCTTTTATTAAAGAAAAATCAAAGGGGTCCCCTGGAGGCATAACCAATATTCATTACACATGGGAACACAAATCCAGGTTTTGCCTGTGGCTGTTCCCAGGAGAGAGTGTTTGCTAGTGAAGTCTGAGCTAGTGTCAAGCAAGTACTGTAATGGAAAATTCACTCTGTCTGTTTATTCATCTAAATTACATAGAACAACCTGAAGTGCATTTCTGTGCCAACTCACCATGGAGCCTTTGGGCCAGGTGGGTGAGGTAATATATTTTATTGGACCAACTTCCGTTGGTGAAAGAGCTACACAGAGCTCTTCTTCAGGTCAGGTAGTTTCTCTTAAATTCTATCCAACATATGGCACTCCTCTGAGATGCTCTTTCCTTCATGGTACTCTGAATCCGTCTTTGGCCCAGGAGGATCTCAGATTGAAACTCCATTTGTTCCTGCCCTTGATCAGCCTGTGCCAATATCTCTCAGGGGACCGCATGGTACACAGGAACATTACAGATGGCAAAATCCCAAATCTACACAGAGAGATTGAGATTAGTTTAAAATGAACCATAAACTAACATTAAACATATAACAAGTGTTATCTTCTATGGCTGTGCACTGGCAACCCAATCCAACCCAATCAATCAGAGTGAGGTTGGGCAGATCAGCTGCTGTTAAAAATGAGAGTACAACAAAACCCAAAGCTGAGCACCCTTTTGGTGAGGGACATCTAGAGTTATGCATAGCACAGATCATTTCTTTGCAAATGGTTTCTAATGCTAAAACAGGGTGGCCCAAAACACCCTATCCAGGTTTTCAGGGTTCAAAACCTGAACGTGGATCCTGATACACAAAGTCCCTATCTTACAATGGGACAGTCTTTATAAAACAGTCCAGGTAGAAACTGAACACATCTGATCAGAGATGGATCCAGAACCACCCCTTCCCCAGATCCAAATACCCTGAACCTTTGGGGAAATTGGGATTCAGATTATCTGACCCCTCTGCTAACACAATGATGGGTTTCCTAGGTATGAGTACCTAGATATTGTAGACAGAGTGCAGAAAAATAACTCTTCATGCATAGTAGCTCCTCTTATTATTTCTTGTAGTGCCTAGAGGCTCCAACTCACTTCAGGGCCCTATTGTGCTATACACTGTATAAACACATACTGTAGTCAGAGACATTCCCTGCCCTGAAGATTTGTACTCTAAGTAAACAAAACAGAAAAAGTATTAGTATCATCATCACTTCTTCATTTTTTAGGTGGGGAAACTGAGTTTCAGAGAGGTGATTCTCAAAGGCACCTGAAAGAGCGTGCAACGCCAAATTGCACCTCTGAAAAAATCTTAGGCTGTTACCCAAGAAAGGTCACACAGGAAGTCAGCAACAGAGCCAGGAATCAAATGCCTTTCTTTCAGGCACGTTAACCATAAGCCCATACTTCCTCATGTGAGCATCAGTGTCTAGACTCATCCCTAGCTAAGATTAAAAGGGACATGTACATCCCAGTTCCAGGTTCCACTGCTGTCATGGATAATAAGGGTCAGTCTGCCCTCAGACTGGCACTTGTTATCCTATCATTAATGTGAGATACAAGTAGATCATTCAGCATTGCACCCCTGAAATTTGGAAGACTGGCAGTCATGTGCAATGGTTCCTTTTTTCCCCCTGAGCAGTAGGTGCTCTTGACTGCATTTCCACCAAACAGAGATGCAGTATTTTGTGGAGTGGTGCACTGCATATTTCTGAAGGCTTTGATAGGTTGAGCCTACTGTGTAGTGCAAAGGCTTAGCCTCTAGGATTTGTTGGCAGCCTCCTGCTCTTTGTTCTTCAGAATGTGAAAATAGTGTAAATAGCAGCATCTGCATTTGCTCCTGCTGCTCTGACTGCCAGCCAAGTGAGGTTCCCTCACCCCCGCCTTTGTAGGTTCCCCCCCCCACCCTCCACATGCTGCACACAGGACAGGACCAGAGAGGAATTATGTGCATAACAGTACAGCCTCAAGAGTGTCATGAAGAACACAGGCCATAAGACAGGAAGGCAGACAAAGTGCTTATGAGTTCTGCTATTCCCAAATGAAATTTAAAAAATTCCTTCCCCATGTCATCACTCATATATATTTTTTAGGATTTTTGCGACTAAATCTAGTTTGCTACCAAAAATGTTTAAAAGAAATACAGAAAATAATTGACTCTGTTTCTCTTGTGTAAGGGAAGTTATATTCTGAAATCAACCCTGCTCCAAACCATGATCCTATACATTCTATTCCATTTAGGTCCCTTCACCACTGGATAGAATTTCTGCATCCAGAATTGCTCTTTTCATTTTTTTTGTCATACTTTATGCGTTTTCAAAAATGTAAACAGCTGGTCCTTTTTAGGAATTTACTAAAAGTAATCATTATCTTTTTTCTTCATTGATGCCAAGGTAGTAGGCTCTTCAGGTCAGGTTTGTAACAGGATAGTTATTCTGAATAGGACACTGGCCACTTAAAAATCTCAAATTGTCCATTTGAAATTAACTAAAGAAAAGGAATCTGTGGCCAAATTCATCCAGGTTATGCATTTACACAAGCCAGTCCAGTGCCTTACAGTAGAAAGTGTGCCTAGGGGGATTTGCATTGGTGCCAGGTTCCCACAACCTCCCCTCCGACATGAGGTCTCATTCACCAGTGCTGCCCCGGAAGTGGGGTTTGCTTACTGTGAGAGTGGCAGGGCTAGGACAGCCAGAGGATGTACTGATCCAGCACATCCCTGAGGCAGCTTCTGCTGGCCAGACACTTATGAAACCCATGGTGCAATTACAGTTGCCCTCCCTCAGCAGAAACATGAAGAAAGGCAGGTGCAGCGAAGTGCAATTCTAGCGGGAGTGAATTTGGACTTCACATCGTTCTATATTTGTAGTTTTATCTAACTATCGTAGTTCTCTTTCTGTCTCTTCTACACACTTTAAAAGACAGATTGGACATAAAACTAAGATTGCGAGAGGATTCAGGTTTTGCCTTGGCTGTGTGGCAGCTGTCCTCAGTCTATGTTTCATCATAAAGTTCTTGTTCTGCACTTCAAGCAAAAACATTAATTATCTTTTAAACTTCAGTTTTCAAAACTGCTAATCACAGGTTTTTTTCATACAGGATATCACAGTCCCACCCATCTACACAAAACTGTACTTCACATTAAGCCCACTTTAACATAAAGACCCACAGCTCCAAATATATGAATCTCTTTTATTTTTTATTTGTACTTTGCTAACACATGCCAACCTCTAGCATATAAAATCTTGGCTCGGGAGAACAGACTTATACAGCTGCACTGTAATTGTATAAAAAAGCACACTAATAACTCTTCAGTGCATTCAAAAACTTGTCTCATTGCAAGGCTCCGTGCAGATTGGCAAATAGTGCCTAGGTGTATATTATGTAGTACTTAGAGATTAAAACTGACACTGAACTTAAATGTTATGTAGCTAATATATATTGTATAGTCAAGACAAAAGTAAGTGGGTTTCTTCTAAATAGTGAATTTTAGCCAAATACTGGCTAAATAGTGAATTTTAGCCAAATATTCATGGAAAGCAACAAATATTTGAATCGATCATGAGTGAACTACAACCTCAGGATTATTTTGAATAGCAAATAAACTTTGAGAACATTGTGATCAGGTCACTGGCACTTCATGAACAGAAAAGGAAGTGAAATACTTTGAATAGATATTCACAAATAGCCCATTGGGTGTAATATGTTCTCTTGTGTATAGTTTAAACATAGCTTTTCAGTTCTAAATAAGCATCCTATACAGCATGCATATGAATTTTTATGTGACTGATATGGATGGAAAACTGGAGGTGATACTAGAAAGTGGCTTTTCTTACTCTGCACAAAGTTTAGAACATTTATAATGCAAAATTAATATTCACAAAAGCAGGCAGAACTCTACCTATTGTGAACACGTCCACTATATCTTAGGAGCCTTGCTTCAGGAAAGCATCCCTATTCAGGAAAGGTGCTTAAGCATTTGCTTAACTTTAAGCATGTGCTTAATTGCATTCCTGAATAGGGATGGACTGAGGCACATGCATAAGCGGTTTCCTAAATCAGGGTCTAGGATTATCCCATTCTGAATTTATGTAGCCTTTCCCTGAGATGGCACTCAAGCCTACTCTCCTGTTCCACGGGTTGGGTCCTGGGTTCTTTTTGTGACACCTGGTGCATCCACCCAAGGTGCCCAAGATACAAAGGGTGCTATTCCTTGGAGAAATGAATAATGCTACCACTGCTGGCAAGGATTATAAAACCCAGGACACAAGAATCAATAAAGTTCAACAGCAGAAACCCCTGCAAAGAAGTGACAGACCCCAAAATAACAATATAACAAAAGGTGACTTTATTGGGAGCAGGAGAATGGAATCTGGGGAAGGAAAGGGTTAGGGCCTCTGTTCCCTCAAAGCTGCATGGCGGTGCAGCTGCCCAGGAGTGAATCATTAGCAGAGCAGCGCACATGTGGCAGCGTATGTTCAGGTGCCCTTGCCCCCGCTGCTCTGCTATCATGCTGCTCCTGCCCTTTGCCTGGGAGCCCCTGGCCAGCGGCTCCTGGGACCCTCCAGTTTGCTGTGCAGAATCGGAGGAGGATGGTGCTGATGTCAGTGTGCCCCCCTTCCCCTGCCTCCCCCCCTATCCATGTACCCCATCTCTGCGGAGCATGGGAGGAGGGACAGGGCTAAGGAGGAGGAGAGCTGCTGTGGTATGAAGTCTGAATAAGCCTTCTGGTGGTGAGTGAGTGCCTTAAAGAGACAGTGCAGAGTCGCGTAGACTTCCCCAGAAACCAGCACACTCTCTCTCTCTCCCTCTCTGTCTCTCCCACTCCCCCCACCTCTGCCCTGCCATGTACAGAGCGGGGGAGGAGGGACAGGGCTCAGAAGCAGGAGAGCTGCTGGCAGCTGCTGGGGTCTGAATAAGCCTTCTGGTGAGTGAGTGCCTTAAAGAGACAGCCCACTGTCTCACGAACTTTCCCAGCAGCCAGCACACACACACACACACACACAGTCTTTCACACTCACTTCCCAACACATACCTATATTGTTGTTGTTGTTACTTCTTGGTACTTCCTGCAATGCACATATATTCGCTGTAATTTTATGCTTTCGAAGTGTGTTATTTTAGTGTTTCGACTGGTCTATGCATTTCATAATTTTTATTTCTCTCTTACACTTAAATTTAATTCTTTGAGTAGTGAGTTCTAAAATGCCTAACTTGTCCTGGCTGGAGTAATTACCCCTATGGTAACTTTTTAAAAATATATATTATATCTAGGTTTTCTGTTTCTACTGGTGGTGTACATCTGCACATTACCTTGATATTGGCGCACATAACAAAATTTATTCCGCACATGGATGGAAAAAATTAGAGGGAATATTGGTTATTAGGGCTCACTAGTGACTACAAACACATCAACAAACCAACCGATTCCCCAACACTCACAACTCTTCTCAGCCCCTGGTCCCTGCCTGGCACCTTCCCAGGCAGATGGTACAGTGAGGATGAGTCCACAGACAAGCACTGCTGCACTGTGAATGTTGGCCACCTGAAACAAAAAAGGTTCCCTTCCTGTGTCTTTGCTCCTGGATGGGGCAAGGTCCTCTCCTAGCTCTGGAGTCCTGTGGAGATCTCAGCTGGGTCTCAATAGCTGGCACTAGCATGGATCTCTGCCACTCTAGGTGCTGGTCTCCGCAACGCTGCAACTGCCTGCCCCATGCACTAGATCCTACAGCAGTTCAAAGGCTCCATCTGTGGGGAGTGGGAGTTAATCAGAGACTTCCTAAACTGTTCTGCTTTAGCTCCCAGTCCCAAGTCTCTCTTAAACTCAAAACTGAAACTAAATTCAGTTTTTTGGGGGTATATCTACACTACAATAAAGGACCTGTGGCACAGCCTCAGCTGACCTGGATCAACTGACTTAGGCTAGTTGGGCTCTGGCTGCAGGGTTAAAAACTGCAGCACAGATGTGCTGGCTTGGCCTGGATCCCAGGCTCTGAAATTCCATGAGTGTGTGGGTCTCAGCACCCAGACTCCATCCTAAGCCCAAATGTCTATCTATACTGCAATTTTAAGCCCTCACAGACTCAACCATGTGACCCCCAGGCACACCCTTTGTCTCTGAGTCAGGTTGTCTTCTCCCACTAAGGGGGCTGGCAACCCCCTTGGCTCAAAGCATGCTGGGAAATTGAGTCAGAGCGCTCTGGTAGCCATTATTGTTGTAGTCCAAAAGGTAGGAACCCCTAAAGATCACTTCAGAGTTCCAGAAGCTGGCAAACTCCAAGTGGGGGTAACATTTAATTTTTTAAAAAGGTAAGATTGCTGGTCTCCCAAAGAAACCAACCAAACAATGCCACTTTTGTCAACTGGGGACCAATCTCTGTACAAGCTGCACACTGAGCCACTCAGTAGATATCTCCACAATGTGAGTCGCTATTGCATATTCAGCAGTCATTCTGCACTCTGGGCTCCCAGTGGTATAAACAGAAGATCTTCAGAAAGGGCCAGATTGTGGCTTGCTACCATAAGTTCAACACTGGCATGTTCATGCTCACCTGAGAGCAAGTACTTCACAAGGCTAGTGAGCCCCTATCCACTCCAAAGGGGGCAAGAGATAAGCAGACCATAAGCTTCCTTCCAACCAGCAAAGGTAGCCTGCAATGGAAGGAAGTGCATGCTGGACTTCCTTGAGATGTAGCGGTGGTCTTGCTCCCACTAATCATTGGTCACCATGGGCCAAATTTTCTGCTGGGGCTAACTGGAACAGCACCACTGAAGAACATAGAGTTACACCTTATTTACAGAAGAGAATGTGTCCCTTTTTGGACCTGGAGCTGGACAGTGAAGCAAGTCACTGCTCCCAGAGTAGACAAGCTATATCTTAGGGGAGAATAACCAATGAGGTGGGTAAAAGAGAGTTTTCCTGTAAACATAATCAAACTCAAATAAACATAAGAAGGATCCCATCATCATCTTGTCCATAGTGATGATAAACATGCTGTTTCAAAAAATATATTTTCTGTAGGTGTTTGCATAATATTTGCATATATTTAGGACACAGCATAGAAATCTAGCCAACAAACACTATCCTAGCAGAATGCTGGCCTGTCACCAACCACATCCACGAGGCAAAAAGAATAGCCCATTTTACGTACTAATGTGACGTGAATTATAAAAAAAAATCAAACAAGCATTTCTCATTACATTTATTAAATTGCATTAAGGTTGTTATTAATTTACTTAGTTAAAACAAAACCCTCTCTAACTGGAAAACATAATTATTTAAGCTAATGTGCTGATGACTTAAAATGTCATGTTATAGCTTGTAATCCATACTTTTAAAATGAATGATAGAAACACGTCCTTTGACCTGAGCCCACTGAATTCAGTGCTTGGGTGAAGATTGAAAAAGGGAGCCTAAAAAAATGTACAGTGGGTCTCATATTTTCTTCAGCCATGAACATCACTGTTACATATATTGCACCCACAAGCAGTATCTTTGGAAAACATATTGTATTAAGTTTATGAATGTTTTATGGATTATTGTGGGCCAGGAATTATATGCGACTCTATGCAGGAAGGGTTGCCACAGCTCCTTCAGAGAGTTGGCAGTTTTTCAAAGAGCATTATTAAGGGCACAAGAGCAAACTATCCCATTGCATAGGAAAGATAGGAAGTATGGCAAGAGACCACCCTGGTGTAACAAGGAGATCGTCAATGAGCTGAAACTCAAAAAATAGTCTTACCAAAAGTAGAAATTAGGTCAAATTACAAAGGATGAATATAAACGAATAACACAAGCGTGTAGGGACAAAATTAGAAAGGTCACGACAGAAAATAAGATTAAACTAGTTAGACTCATAAATGGTAACAAGAAAACATTCTACAAATAGATTAGAAGTAAGAGGAAGATCAAGGTCAGGCTAGGCCATTACTCAAGGAGGGGGTGAGGGGACAAAAACAGAAAATGTGTAAAAATGGCAGAAGTGCTAAATTACTTTTTTGTTTCAGTTTTCACTGAAAAGGTTAGTAGTGATTGGATCTCTAAAAGCCAGTGAATGACAGTGAAAATAAGGTAAGATTAGAGGCTAAAATAGGGAAAGAACAAGTTAAATATTTAGAGAAGTTAGATGTCTTCAAGTCACCAGGGCCTGGTGAAATACATCCTAGAATATTCAAGGAACTGACTGAGGAGATATCTGAGCCATTAGTGATTATCTTTGAAAAGTCATGGAAGATGGGAGAGATTCCAGAGGACTGGAAAAGGCAAATAGACAGTCAATAAAATGGGAAATAAAGACAACCCGGGGAATTACAGACCAGTAGCTAGAAAGGTAGGGGAGAAAATAATTAAGCAATCAATTTGCAAGCACCTTGAAGATAATAAGGTGATAAGCAACAGTCAGCATGGATTTGTCAAGAATAAACTGTGTCAGACCAACCCGATAGAGTAACAAGCTTGTGGATGGAGGGAAGCAGTAGATGTGATATATCTTGACTTTAGTAAGGCTTTTGATACTGTCTTACATGACTTTCTCATAAACAAACTAAGAAAATACAACCTAGATGGAGCTACTATAAAGTGGGTGCATAACTGGTTGGAAAACCGTTCCCAGAGAGTTGTTATCAGTGGTTCACAGTCAAGCTGGAAGGGCATATCAAGTGGGGTCCTGCACAGATCAATTCTGGGTCCAGTTCTGTTCAATATCTTCATCAGTGATTTAGATAATTGTATAGAGAGTATACTTATAAAGTGTGCAGACTATACCAAGCTCGGAGGGGTTGCAAGTGCCTTGAAGGATAGGATTAAAATTCAAAATAATCTGGACAAACTAGAGAAAGGATCTGAAGTAAATAGAATGAAATTCAGTAAGGATAAATGCAAAGTAGTCCACATAGGAAGGAATAATCAGTTGCACACATACAAAATGGGAAATGACTGCACAGGAAAGAGTACTGGAGAAAGGGATATGGAGGTCATAGTGGATTATAAAATAAATATGAGCTAACAGTGTAACACTATTGCAAAAAAGCAAACATTCTGGGAAGTATTAGCAGGCATGTTGTAAGAAAGACACAAAAAGTAATTCTTTCACTCTACTCATCACTCTTCTCAGCACTGGATATGGCTTCAACTGGAGTACTATGTCAGTTCTGGGCACCACACTTTGGGAAAGATATGTACAAACGAAAGAAAGTCCAGAGGAGAGCAACAAAAGTGATTAAAGGACTAGAAAACATGACCTTTGAGGAATGATTGAAAAAATTGGGTTTGTTTAGTCTGGAGAGGAGAAGACTGAGGGGCGGGGACATGATAACAGTCTTCAAGTACTTAAAAGCTTGGGAGGGAGAAAAATTGTTCTCCTTAGCCTCTGATGGTAGGACAAGAGGCAATGGGTTTAAATTGCAGCAAGGGAGATTTAGGTTAGACATTAGGAAAAACTTCCTAACTGTCAGGGTAGTTACAAGGAGAAGAGAGAAAAATTGTTCTCCTTAACCTCTGAGGATAGGACAGGAAGCAATGGGCTTAAAATGCAGAAAGGGCAGTTTAGGTTGGACATTAGGAAAAACTTCCTAACTGCCAGAATGGTTAAGCACTGGAATAAATTGCCTAGGGAGGTTGTGGAATCTCCATCATTGCAGGTTTTTAAGAGCATGTTAGACAAACACCTGTCAGGGATGGTCTAGATAATACTTAGCCCTGCCATTAATGCAGGGGACTGGAGTAGATGAACTTTTGAGGTCCCTTCCTGTTCTACGACTCTACGATTTTATGATTCTATGTGCAGATGGGTTAGTTACATAAGACATGCAGTAAGGGGACAGCAACAGTGCCACATGATGTAAGGTAACTGACCAACTCAGCACCAGTTGTGAATTGCAAAATGCTATAACACAATTGCAATTAGAGACTTTCTGTGACTATCTGAGTATTCAAAACAAAATTAGAGCATAAAAAAATAACTTCATAAATATTCAGACTAGGGTAACTCAAATACTTTTCTCCCCAATAATCATTATCTACAGGTTTTTGATGAAGAGGAAAGTGGCTGTATGATTAAGGTCTTGCATGGGACCTTTCATCAGTATAAAGAACAGTCCAAATGGCTGTGTCTTCTCAGCTCTTTTCTGCAACATGCACATAGAACTATAGACTTATATAACTTTTTTGCTCACTTCTGATTAGCTGAACTGGCATAATGCAGTTACGCAGCCAGGTAGAGGAAGATGGTACATGCTCAGTCACACCATGTTTTCCAAAACCAAGAAGAACAAAGAAGCATGTGTACAACTTTTATGTATTTATTTTTTAAATAGTGACTGCTTCTTCAAATAAACAGAGATTTAATGTGAAACAAAAATACCCTACTGTGACTGGAAAAAAGCATGAGGCATTATAACTACGATATCAGTAGTTTTGCTTTCCCTTTAAACAACACATAGGAGTCCTCTTCTAGTTTCAGAGAAACTGTCTTTACAAGAAGTTATCTACCAGAACACAAGAAGACCGGCCAACAAATACTCACTTGTGGAATGGTGGTAGGCCTCACCTTGCTCCAGCAGCTGCAATTGTGAGAGAAAATGCTGGAAGGCCATATCTTCACTCCTTCTTTACTGGGAACAGGTTCAGCAAGATCAGAAACCATAAATTCTTCCTTACTTTTCCTCCATGGGACAGTGATAACATTTTCTTCTTCCATTTTGTTCAGTCAGCGCAGAGGAGGAGAGAGAGGTGAAAATTGCCTTTGAATGTAGCAGTTGGATGATCTATCTGCCAGATGAGATTTGCTGTGTTGCAAGGGGGGTTAGCAAAGTGGAACCCACTTATAACAAAATGACACTTCACTTTAAACAGAGTGAAACGCCAGTATAAACAAAGTCAAACTTCACAATAAGAGTGTGTCTTCATTAACAACGTTCGTTGTCACAGTTCTCCACTGGTACAGTTCTGGCAATGGCAGCAACTATAGTGTAGCTGGGTTCAGGTGTTTTTACGATCATGTCATTAAGCAGGAGAGCATGTAATCCATAAAGTTCATTTTTTTCTATATAATGGCAGAGGGGAAAATTCCTGTCTGTTTTGCACTGAGGAAGGGATAAAAATAAAACACCCTTCAACAAAATGTGTGTATGTTTGAGTGAATATTATTGTTATAATTTATTATATGTATTGTGATAGCAGCTACAAGTGCCAACCAAGGACCAAGCTGGGCAAAGCGCTATAGAAAGATGAAGTACAAAGATGCTCTCTTCCCCAGAGAACTTACAGTTTTGGTCCCAGTCCCGCAATGTGACCCACAGACTGGGAGTTGGCTAACCACAAGAAACTATAGGTGGAAGCTTATGGGAAGAAGAGAGGGTCAGTTAACTGCAATGTGAATGTGTTTGGAGGACTGTCGACAAATATTGTACCCACACTCACAAGTCCCATTGAAAGAGGTTTTCCTTTATGCTCTGAGCAGCTGCTTTCCTGATACTAGGACAACAACAAAACTGTTCTTCTTTCAGCATATAGCCCTTTAAATGTAGGCAGCATTATTGCTGGTGCTAAAAAACAACTGGGCATATTCATGACAGGCCAGCAACATTAGACCTGTCACAAAAAATGCCTGGTGCATCCAGAAGCCTCTGTAGAAAGCTCCAAAATGCTACCAACCAGTTTTCCCTAATTTTTTTTCTTTTTTCATACTGAAAAAGATCATACAGAATCAACCTAGTAAAAAGAATTGTCATAAAATCTCACACCATTGACTTGTAAATGGAATTGAATCTGTAGAGTCTACATAATGATACTATCAAAAAGGGAAGGAGCTATCACTTTCATATAACAGATGAGATATGAAATGACTACTATGGCAGATGAACACCCCAGAGGTATTTTGCTTTATTCTACTCACTGCGTTTATATCTCCAGTTTCTCTAATTTTAGTTATTTCTTTTCCCCTCAGGTTTCAAGACAAGAGCAGGAAAACTTTCTTTCAGTCTTTCTTGCTTTTATTTATTTATTTGTTTTAACAAATAACCTCATACAGAAGTCAATGATATAAATACTGATGTTTCCAAGGTCAGGGCTGGGGCTTTATTAAAACTGATTTTTCACAGTGTATTATTGTGCTGTTGTTTCTGCCACTGCTGCAGGAAACCTTCCAGTCAATCCCTCCCTCCACCCCACCCCTTTCTATAACCATCATCTGGGTTGTTGAGGAATTAAAGCACAAGTAGCAGACAGGGACAGAGTACTGTCGGGCTCACCTTACCTGTTCTCCAGCTTAGAGAATTGCCCTGCTTAGGGAAATCAGATGCAAAGTCTTCCCAGCTGTCCACCCCCAAACCTCATACATTTCTTCAAATCTTTTACCTCCCCCACTTCCCCATTCTCAGCTTTATTAGTGACTATGTAAAATAATCAGAAGATCCATTTAACTTGGATTCTCACACTCATACTTGAAACTAAAACACGGTGTCAAAAAAATGAAAAGTCATCAGAATCGCAAAGCCTGTCCTTTGCATACAGCTGCCAGAAGAATGCATTCATACAGCAGTGATTATGCAGTGCTGTAGCTAGTGAGCAGGATATGTACACAGACCCTTCTATCTCTGCCCTCCAGGGATTTATACCCTGGGTTTAATTAGGGTTTGAGCCTGGTTCTGCTTGAAAGAGACACTGAGATAACTGCAGCCCCAGTATATTGAGCTAGATGACCTCTGTCTAGATGGAATGTAGACCCACTGGGGCAGATATATGCATTCACACACATATTCACTCTTTCTCCTACCACTTTTTTATAAATTATTGGTGATACTACAATTTACAAGCTGGAGGGTACTGGTTAAACTGTGCGCTTTGGACTTATTAAACATTACTGGCCTCAGGGAATGAAATGAACCAGTGTTGTCGGCACTCTCTAATTGTATAGAACAATGTAATCCAATGTGATGCAAAGAAGATCTATGGAGAAAACCAACCTTTTCCTTTGAAAAGAGTGCCAATGAGTTTTAATTTTCACTTCATCCAGGGACAGGTCAAGAAATGAAATGCACAGTGTGAGCTTGCACCACATATACGTCCTATATAAACCCTAAAGCCATGTGCACCTACTACAAATATTTAGGGGAACTAAAGATTAGTTGGCAAATAAATAAATCAGACAGGAATTTTGAAGTTAAAGCTTGCACTGAAGCTATCATTCACACCACTCTGAATGAAATAAAGAAAAGGAAATGCCCCACACTGTGAGTGAAGCATATATAGCAGCCTTTAGATTACATGGTGTTCACCAGATTGCTTCAGAACCTTAAGATTACTTAAACTTCTTTTTTCTATCCCCTTCCTTTGTTTTGATTTGAAAAACCCCCAAGGAAGACTGTGTATGATTTACCTGAAAGAGCAGTTGTCTGCTGGATGAATATGTATTTAGGGTCTGATCCAAAGCCCATTGAACTTAATGGAAATATTTCCACTGATTTCAGCAGGCTTTGGATAAGGTCCTTAAGCAGTTGTCTAAACTGAATATTTTTTCTAACTTCATGTTTATAATTCCTATATAGATTGGCAATGCAGGAAAAATAGAAAGCACTGAAGCCTTGCAAGAAAGGAACAAGTATGGTAATATACTATGTCTTGCTGTCCAGTGCTAATTGTGTTTGTCATAGCAGGACATTGGATTTATTTATATGGGGCAGAGGGACTTGGCTCTGTACAGGAGGACACTAGGCAGAAAAGGCAGAGAAGGACTTGGACACCAAAGGAGAATGAAGAAAGGAATCTGGCAAGGAAGATGACACCAGGCTGGGAGAGAAATGTGGGAACTGGGGGATATTTTAGAGAGAAAAGAGCAAGAGAGAGAAATATTTTTGAATACCAGAGAGGAAAGGAGACAAACAGGGGACAGGAAGGTGAGTGTGGTGGAGGGGGCAGGGGGCAGAAAGCAGATAAAGAGTAAAGGAAAAGCGAGACAGTATAACATGGATCATATGAGCGAAAGGGACGGCCAATAGAGAATGAATGTGAATGGTCAGTGTGAATGAGAGGGAGAAAGATGCTTCTTGCCTGAAAGCAGAGTAACCTCCATCAGTGAAAATCACCATTTTCCTTTTCTGCACGGGGAGCATGCCCTGGTACAGCTGCTGATGGCTAAATCAGGGCTAGTCCCATGTACAGACAAGGCCTAAGCAAGAAAAAAACACAAAGCTAAATAAAAAGAAAGCAAATGAGTCTGAGGCAGCAGGAGAGAAAAAAAGGCACGTCTACATTGCAACCAAAAGGTATGATTGCAGCAAGTGCCAACATACCTAGCTAGCTAGATCAAATAACAATAGCAGTGAAGCTGCAGAATCATGGGTTGTACGCCTGGATTCTGCCTGGATGTATGCATGGAATTCCACATTGCATATGTACTTGAGCAGCTTGGCCAAGCTGCTGCTCATGCTGCAGTGGCTAGATCAAAGCTAGCTTGCAGATGTCTACGCATGCTGCCTGCAGTCACACTTCTGATTGCAGGGTAGAGTCTCATAGCAAGCAGAGTAGTTGAAGGTCCTGAGCCTAGCAAGAGGTGTGTTTTGGTGGCTCCTGCAATGGGAGGTAGCAAAAGGATAGGATAGGCTGGATCCCACAAGATTTCCAGCCCCACAGTATTTCTGGGATAGGCTTGAGGTCTCGTGGGATTCACTCCATGATTTGGAGTCATAAGATCTCATGGGATTTGGCAGGATATCTGAAGCCATGATGAGAGCCGTGTGCTCAGGGTCATTTCCTGTTTGCCGCTTTCCAGCAGTCACCCCATCCTCCCTCCTCTGCCTGACCAGATGGGGCCACAGCAGGCCAGCCTGTCTAAACTCCACCTTCTGCTGCTGCTGCTGCAGGTGGGCCAGCAGCTGGGACAGCCGAATGGCTTTACCTCAGAGCAATTCACTGTCATGGTGCCCCATGCAGAGCTGCTCAAAGGCAAGGTCTGGGGTGAGGTAAGAACTGCCTCCCCTCCACTGTGGTCCCTGCACTTGCTGGATGAACTGAACACTCATTATCAGATTCCTGAATGGGGGAAATGGCTCAACATTGGAATGTCTTTCATATCACTCCTTGTGTGCCCTCACGTGGGCACGGGGAGCGCAAATCAGGTGCTAAGGCAGAGCCACTCCTGGGATGGAGCACTGCTTGTGCCAGATGGTCCATGCTTGTGAAATGCGCACATTGTGCTCAGAATAGAGGCTTGTCTGTCTCCTTTGTCCTCCCGGTCAGGAACTGGAATGCACTTAACTCCTCCCTTGCTGTAATGATGTAACAGCAGGACACCAGAGCTTATTGAAACTCAGGTCTTATCCACTGGCATGTGGAAGAGAGAGATTTGCCTTCCTAGCATGAGGCACAGCAGCCTTTAACAGGGAGGGGAACAACTGACTCCACCTGCCTAGAATCCTTACTGTGACTAAGGCTGTAGACAGAAGACATGTTTAACAATTAACACGCCCAACAGAAATGTGCATGCAATATTCATTTCATGCCAAACATGTGCCTGGGCTTAACAGCATAGCTGCTGCTCTCTCAATTGCAGGTCAACAGATTCAGAGCATTAGCCAAGGAAGAGCCAGAACAGATGCTAGCATCTGAAAGGAATCTTAATTGTTAGAAGCTGTATCCATGGCCAAAGGAGTACTTGCGTCACACACCTTTTTAGCTTACACAATGGCATTTGAGGAGTTTCAGGAGGGCTGAGGGCCTACCTAGGTTGAGTTTTGGGCAACCGGAGGGCTGGAACTCTCTCCTTCCTCGAAGGTCCTATGGACCTATGTAAGAATCATTTCATTGTCACAACTTTCGGCAGGTGCCCAGTGCAAGTTCTCACTGATTTAGGTGGTTATCCTCAGGGCATCTTATAAGTTGGGGGCCACTTGGAGGCAAATGTGAACCACAGGCCAGGACACTATCCCCGAGAAACTCCCCCACCAATGCACTTGACAGTGGTGCATGCTGGGGGGTCGAGGCTGCTCTGAAAAGCCCTGTTTAATCCTAAAATGACTACGATATAAACAGGAAATATGACCATACTGTTTAAAGTCCTCAGCTCTTCCACCTACCACCAGCCAATGCTTTTATTAAAGGAACAGCAGTGAATATGCAGCGGGGTGGAACATTCTATACAGTTGCCTTCTCCTCAGCCATGTCTTTTTCATGGCTTGCACCACATCCATCTGTGTAATGTTTTTAACACCATGTAATATTTTCTTTTCTTGCTTAGATGTAATCTATAGATACCAGGTAAAAACTCCAAAAGTGCCTAAGTTACTTTCAATGAGACATAGGCACTTAAGTCATGTAGGTGCCTTTGAAAATGTTGCCCAGCATCACCGCACCTCAAAATGCATTCTTAGTCAGAAAGATTCAGGCAGGTCAGATGTGACTGATGATATTCTCACCAGATAAAAAGAACTGCATCACAGCTAGCAAAAAGCACTTCTTCAAGAGCTAAATGAAGATACAGAATGTAAAACACTCTCTGAATAGAGCCATCTATTCCAATAATATTACACACTATGCTAGGTACAAGGGGGCAACGTATAGCAGGAACAGTCAATTATTATTTGTCAAGGTCCAAATTTCTTGGTCAAGGTGTAGTCAAGGTCCAGACTCCAGACAAAATTTAAAAAAATATATAATAATTAATAATAATAAAATAAAAAGATTTCACAGTCTGTTCAAAAGCATCTGACAGTCCATATTTGACCTGGGGTCTGCTTATTGACTACCCCTGGTGTATAGATGTCATTTAGTTTGAACACTCTGGTTCAGAGAAAATAAGAACTAATCATTACCACCTCCTCAGCCTTCACCCAAATTCAAACTGCACCCAAATCAAATCCTTTTGAAGGTTTGAAATAGTTTGATTTCGTTATCATTACTATTAACATTTATTTGTTAGGCACCCCTGCACTTTTAGATCCCAGCCTGAGTTGAGGCAGGAAGTGGAAATCTCATGAGATCCTTTTTTTAACAAGTATGGCAGCCCAGAAGGTATGGATAGTGAAGATAAGTATCTGACCTTGGGGATGATTTTCCAAATTCAGCTTGCAAACCCTTTTTAGATCACTGTGGTTTGCCTTCCCCCTCCCTCCCCAATATACGTAGGATCTGCAAATTAATGATCAGAAACATGGAATTTGTGAAACAATCATATATTTTCCTTGTAAGAATGCAAAAAAACCCAACACCACATAATAGCAGCAACTCTTTACACAGTCTCATAACATAAAAACATCTTACACTATTTTTTTTCACATATTGTGAATGGAATTTGATCCTGCACTGAGACCTTGTGTGGCCCCTTCTTTAAACTAAAAGAGAATTTTACTAGCTGAATTTTGAACCCATGAAAATATGGTCTAATAATGGAAATGCTGACAGACTTTTAAGTATAGCAACATGAATGGCACCAACAATAATAAATATGAGGAGTGATTCCCAAACCGAAGACTGGCAAATAGTTACCCAGCTGCTACAGAAATAGCAAGATAGATTTTTTTTTTTAAAGAAAAGAAATTAAATGAAATGGATATTAGCTGGAAACATCTGTGTTCACCACAGAGCAAAATGCATATTCAGCAGCCAGTTTATTGGCTCTTTAGAGGATGTGAATGGTGCATTGTAAATAATGACACGCCTGCAATAAATTCCCAGTAAAAAAGAGAGGGGGCCTGAGCTTGTTCCTCCCACAATTCACATTTCTGGGTCCCTGCTGTGAGTGATGATTCACAGCCGTCACAAATTCCTGTTTTCAAAATGCTATTGTATACTCCGGGGCTTTCATCAAGTTTTACACTAGCAGGGGAAATTTAAAACTTGTGTGTGTGTGTGTGTGTGTGTGAGAGAGAGAGAGAGAGAGAGAGAGAGAGAGAGAGAGAGAGAGAGAGAGAGAGAGAGAGAGAGAGAGAGAGAGAGAGAGAGAGAGAGAGAGAGAGAGAGAGAGCGCAGTTCTGTGGTGACATTCATTTAACACACTGTACTGCACTGGTAGATGTGATAGGATGATGCATTTCAGAAATCAGTCGGGGTTGCTTTCTTTAAATGTAAAGAACAGCACGTAAAACCCTGACAGTGTATAAGAAAAAATCAAAAATCGCCAAAATTGTGTCTTGCCAGCTTTTGTATGTTGGAAGTGTGGAAGACATTGCATGAATGTGTTGAGATTCAGCATTTAATTTGTGCTTCTAAGGAATAGGCAGCAATCTTAATTTCCTTCTTGATGCAAGTATATCAGGTTCTATGGCTGTTATGTATAAAAGATGTACTGCTCCCTGCTTACAGTGTGAGGATTGAGCTAGCTGCAAAGAAAGATCTCACTGTGGAGAAAATACCTTTTCCTGTCAAGATGGATATCAAAATGTTCGGGCGAATCTTCTTGACCAGGGAATTCCTAGAACATCATTCTGGTATATGCTATTCCAGTGTAATCCCTGCACTGGGCCTTTCACCTCCAGGACATGGTTTTATATTCAGCCTTCATCATTTCAGTCAAACAGTTGTTCTTCAGCTGCAGAGCACACTAAGGAGATGAGCTTTTGGCAAACTCACAATGTTCTTGGTGCCCAAAGTTACACACATTGTACACTGTCTGTTGGTTATCTCCATTCACACTTAAGGAGGCTCTGTAAGATTTTTACGAAGAGAAAAAAATAGCCCAGCTGCTAACATGTTACACAAGTTTGTACTCACGCAAGCATATTTGCCAAGTCTCATTCATTTGCAGAGGGACTCCCTCATTTTAGACTAAATGTAAGGTAGTTTTCAAAGCGTCTGGGTCAAATTCTGTTCTCTCTTTACACCACTGCAGTTTCTTTGATTTCAGTGCAGTTGCTTAAAAGAAGGCAGAATTTGTCTCTTTCTCTCTTACAGATGAAATATTTTGCACGATGTGTGTTTCAGTGAGACATTTAAAATCTGAACTGAAATTCTTAGTCAAACCTACCAAATTCAAGTTGCCACAGTCTAACAGTTCTGCATTCGGCCTAGCACAGCAGACACAGCAGTCTGGATTAGAACCCATTTGTATTCACACTAAAATAGTTTGAAAAGGTTCCAGTTAATTCAGTTTATTTCACATTAATGTGAACAGTGCTGTGCACTTTGGGCCTTTTTCCATTTTGAATGGCTCCTTGGCCTAAAGGTGGGGAACAGCCTCATTATTTTTATATGGCAAAGATTTGGTAACATTTTCTTTTTTCTAATGTGGATCCCCCATTGCCACCAGGTTGAGGGTTAAGAGTCAATATAACCATTAATTATTGCACTTTATTAAAAAAAAAGCTAGGGTGGGAAGATTTCTGAAATACTAATTAATCAAATAATTAGACGCCATGCAGTTGTCATGTGAAGGGGCTGGAGCAGAGAAAATTAATTCCCCTTACCAAGAGGCAGGCTGCAATTCTTTAGTGCAGCCCCTTCATAATGCTTCTGCTGCTAAAATGCTTCCTCTTCCTCTGTGCGGGGGTCCTACCAACTAGAGCTGCCTCGTCCATTATCTCACCCGCATGCCAACATATTTGAAGCCAGCATGGAGACCATCTCTCCTGTGCATAAGGAGGTGAGAGGCTCACCTATCCATGACCAGTCTTCCTCACTGTCGTGTTTGTAGGTATATAATAGTTATTTTATTTTCTATGTGTCAGACCTTGTTATTTCTAGGAAGCTGCTGTTTGCAGGGCAGCTGCCATTTTGTGGAGCAGAACTGATGCAGAAGAGGCATACACAGCACAGTCTCACAACTGATGCAGAAGAGGCATACATAGCACAGTTTCACAAGAGACTTTACTTTTGTTCCTGTCTTCCTTTGTAGTTATCCTCATCTTAAAAATAAAATTGCCGAGGCTGGTAATATATTGTCAATCAATGTATGCAAAACATAATACACCCATGCAACAGTACTGTGGGGGATCCACAGCAAACTGGGCTTTCTGCCAATAGGTGATTTTCACCCATGAAGAATATTTCATTGATCTTATCACCTCAGTTTGTGCTCAGCTTACTTTAGCTTCGTAGTGGATCTAGATTTTTAATAAGAATGGTATCACAGCACAAAAATGGGGGTAGGGACAAGAAAGTAAGTGCAGTAATAAGGAAAGGCACATCCTGCACATTTTCAGAAGCATCACAATTACAGTCAGTGCCCACAGCATTTTTTGATTGCTTGGTTTGTAGCTGGATAATTTGGGTGCCCAAAGTGTGTTAGGGACATTCAGCTGATGGCCTGTACTGTCGCAGAGGATGCACTGGGTATGCCAACTGATAAATAGCTATTTTTTATATTCCAAAATAATATTCAATCCTGATCATATGTGAATAAAGAAAACCCAAAACAGTCCCTCTGAGTTAGGACAAAGGAAATTGGGTGTGGTTCTTTACATACCTTAGCTTTACATGGATAGAAACACTTTTTCCTGCATTGAGCAGTTTAGTAAAAAAACAAAATGATTCCTTTTTTATAGTTCAGTCTTTGTATGTGGTATTGTTTTTCACTTCTAAATCCCAGTGTGATATGGTATAGTATGGTATGGTATTGTATGGTATCGTACATTATGGTGTGGTGCAGTGCAGTATGGTGGATATGATGCACCTTTCTCCTTGTGTGATACCATGATAATTAAGGTCAGCTGAGGTGCTCAAATTAACAGGCCTATATGGTTAGTAGCAAAGGTAGAGTGCAGAGTAGACTCTGCACCATTGTCCTCCCAATGGCCTGTCAAAGCCCCAAGTCCTTGGACTTTCAGCACATGCTCCAAAGTCTGAAAACAGACTTTGAGAAAGGAGGAGTTAAAGAAGGGGGAAAGGGAGCCACTGGTAATTCAGATGAGATGACTGGATTTGGCCAAGGGAGTATTACTGGTTTATTTTGTAAATATTTTCATTGGGCTGGCATTTAGGGGGAATGCAGAGGAACATAAATAAATAAATAAATAAATGTTAGTGTCTTAAAAGACTATGCAGTACATTCACTATTTATATACAATTGTTAAGACTAGCCATTTTGTAGTGTTAAAAAGTCATGGCAATTTTAAACAAACTGCTCATTGCAACATGGCCAATTACCAGTACTTTTTAAAATATATATATATAATTAGGATTGTATTGCATGTACTAAAAATCCCACATTCTCTATAAATGATAGGAGTCTTTTTCCCTCCTAAAGGCACCTTTGGGCCCAATTACTTTAACATGAGGGTGGGAGTCATACTCTTTAGTGACTTCTATTACCCTATTTGCAAACCTCATTTCAGCAGTAAATCTCACAGGGCACATTGCTGTTTCTGGGGTGCACTTTTTAGAATTGAGATTGAAAAGGCCTTTTAAAATCAGTTCCTTGGGGCTTCAAGCACAAAATGAACCACTTACATATGCATTGCAGTGTGGGAAAACCAAATAAATGATATCACAATTATTTATACGTGTTCAAGACTTTGTATATGTTCTAATTCCAACACATTTTATGTAACTTACCTCACCTCCTTTGATTCCACCCAACGAAAAGGAAGCAGAAAATCTGTCATGAAAGCCCAAAGCATTGCACAGAAATCTGCTTTCAGCTCCCAGAAGAGACTGAAATATATTCCCAAATAGAGAAGTTAGAAACTTTTCCCAAAATTGCAGGCATGTGAATTATTCCTGCTAGAAAGAGAGAGAGAGCAAGGCAAGAACAGTAGCTGCAGTTTCTCTTCACAAACCTATTCTTTCCTTCTCTGCTTATCAACATGTAAACTTTGTTTTCCCAAGTGTAAGGATTGTACAGCCACCTGGGACAATAGTAAACGTCAGATAAGAGACTCATTACACATCAAAACAGCCCTGCCTGACAAGACTGGAACAAAACTCAGGAAGAGAGAGCTGAATTTTAGAAGTTTATGTTTTGTTTAAAGGTGGCCACTAACTGGTGGTGTTTTGAAGTCCTACATTTTCTGCACTCTTTTTTTAAAATAGAACTGGAGATAGGCTTGACCTGGAACTCTGAAGCCAATCCACCTGCATTCCCCAAACTTTGGAGAAATTCAGATCCAGATATACGTCAAAATCCAAACATTCTGACTATGGCTTATCTCTGACTACAATTATATCCCACAACATGTTGCAAAGGGAGACATCTGACAACATATGTATACAGTTTTCAAATATTAGTGTGACACAGTGCAATGACCAGCATGAAATTGACCCCTGTTATGAAATTCTGTGATTTTACCAAGATTTCATGATGGATATTGTCTGCTGAATACTCAAACTCCTCTTTAATCCCTAACTACATCTCCTGATTGTGAATATTTGTGTTAAAATATATTGTAATAATAAAAGAATAATAATTAGAGATACACCTACCTCATAGAACTGGAAGGAACCCTGAAAGGTCATCAAGTCCAGCCCCCTGCCTTCACTAGCAGGACCATTGTGAGTTACACAATCTCAGGATGATTGCCAAATTTCTTTTCTTTCATTACAACAGATTGTTTGATACCTAATGATGGGCCACAAAAGTCCAGTATGAATCCAGGCTTTAACTTCCCCCTCTCTCCTCAAACTTTAAGGGTGTTCACTCCAAGGTAACCATTACTACTAAGTAGCTATTGCAAATTAAAATATTGCTATGGACACTGCCAGAGCCTGATTCTCAGCTGGCTTTTTTGGTTGTCTTAACTGTGCCCTACTCACAAAAGAGCACAGCTGAGACCCAATCACCAAAATGAAATATCCTTTCACCCACTCAGTGGAGTTTGACTAAGGCTTAACTGGGAGTATTTAGTAGAATGGGCAGAGAAAACATCATTGAGGAAGATATGATAAAAGCCTTTTCCCATTTATTTTTATCTTACACTTCTTTCCCCCTCAGCTGTTCTCACATTTTGCAGCTCCATTGTGGATGTGCAACTGTTACATTTTTAAAGATGACTGTGCACTCATGTTGTCTATACAAGTCGATTGCACTTCAATTTCCATTGGCTCTGTTTGTTAGGCCTGCAAAAGTGGCCACACAAACTTTGGCAGACAGCACTGAAAATCTGTCCTTAAATAATTACCAAATTGTTTTGATGATTTTGTCACCTTTTTCATTTGGGGTTGTTTACTAAACATGAGAAAAACCGTAAGGACGACCGTTATAGGTTCCAGTTCAGTACTGGAGAACCCCAGACTTTTGCCAGTACAGTATGTATAAACTGCAATAAAAATGCATCATGCTTGATCATAGCTGTTAAATAAATAAATATTTTTAAAGAAAGGTGTTTTTAGCACATTAGCGAAGGAAAGTACTAAACTATGAAAGTGTATCTTTACCCACTCACCTCCCAATAACTGGCTGCCCTTTCAGTAACATTTTGTGATCCAATAGTCATTTTTAATTCACCCTGTGATATTAGTTTTTATTATGGAAACTGATCATTCTAGAGTGGCTGAAGTCTCTCAGCCTCAGATCTGTATTTCATATGGTACCCAAGATTTAGTAACGCCCACACTGTGATAATTTGAACAGTCTGGACAACATTTTCAAAGTTGACTTGAGCAGCTGTTCCTTGAAATTTAAACCTAGGACATGCATGGGAAACTCCAGTGTCCAGTCCTATTAGAGGGACCAAGACTGGACTCAGTGACTAACCCTAATTCCAACATCTAGCATCCCTTTAGTAATACCAGGCACTCTCCCTATCTTGAGATAACACTATCCATAACTTCAAGTTTATTGTAGTCTTTACTACCTCACCATAACCAATGCTAGCCATATACAACATGCACTTATTGATGCTGGTGCTTTCAGTCAGTTCATGGACATAAAGTTTTCTTAGACCTTTCATTCAATATAAACCCAATGTAAATTCTGATTATGTGGAGGCCATTGACAACACTATTCTTTCTTAGCGCCCAGTTTCTCACAAAACGGACACTCTTGAAGTCATAATTCATGATCACCTTGAAATTCTCCAATTCAACTGAGTCAAATCACTACATTTTCTGGTTATTCTCAGTATCACTTGGCACACTCTGCATATTTTGTGAGGGGCACAAGTGGTGCATTTCAATTCAAGTTACTGTTGACAGTCATGCCTCCTATCTTGAGAGTGAGTACAGAAACCCTGGAAGGTGATGCAGATAGGTCTATTGTGCATTGTTCCCAGCATGTATTAGTCAATACCCATCTGGGGCTTCAAATGCCTCCAAAGTCCATGATTGTGTTAACAACTAAGGTACTCCCAACCAAAGCCTGTATAGGTTATGTCACTGGAATAGGGAAGCCCAAAGATCCATCTCCAGTGGTCCCAGCAAAATTCCAAGATCACATCTACTCCACCATCATGTAAATTAGATCATCAATGGCTGACACATCTAAAATGATACAGCAAGTGAACCCCACCACACTCAAACTGCTTCTGCTCAGCACCATGAGAATGCAGCTGGTCTTCCGTGTTTCTCTGTTAAAGCCATATACTGACAATCCGTTCCTGGACAAGTCAGGGCTCTGCCTCTGCCAATTATCATCCAGGAACAGAAAGAAATCCTTATACAACATATCTTTGATTCTAATCTAGTCTGCAGTACCTTGTGTATCGGAAGGGTTATGGGCTGGCTGACTGATCATGAGAACCTGCCAGTCATGACCACAAGCTTGATACGTTTAGGGAATTTCACCAAGCCTATCCTGCAAATCCCAGACCTGGCTTGAAGGGATGGTAAATGTAAGAAACTCATGCAGCCTGTACCAGGCTTGTAATTCAGTTAGTATAGCTTATCGCCTATTGGTCATTCCCTACCAGAGGGTATGCATGCTGCCATATAAAAACCCAGCGAGGGCCAGTCAGTGTCAGCCCAGCACAACACCTGCCAGCTCTTTATCTACTAGGTGCTCTGCTGTGTTCACAGAATAAAGCCTGATGCTGCTTCAGCTGTACCTGTCTGTTCTCAGTGTTATCTTGTTCCATTAAACTTGCCACTTCAAACTGAAAGCCAAGCCCTAAGCATCTATATACTGTGAGAGTTGTCTCACCACAACCTTCTCACAATCTGATCCAAAAAAGGAGGAGGTGATACTGGCCCTTAGCAAGATGGTCAGCATCCAACAATGACTTCTTGACCAAAGGCTGCACTATTGCTTCCTTCAAAGTATAAAGTCCATAATTAGATGGGTAGTAGACAGACAGATAGACAATGGTGTCTCAGTCAACAATACATAACAATTTATTATTGGCTGAGACGCTGGTCTATCCTCAACCAAACTGGATGCAAACCTCAGTTCAAAATGAGTGTTTCTTCTATTCAATCTTCAAGTTGTTTCCTGATCTAAGTTTGGATGTTGGAAGGATTTAAATGAAAGAAGGCTTTGTTTAAATTCAAAAGCAGCTCCTGTTCCAACTAAGTAACTTATTGTCAGTTTAGGGATGATTTTCTTTCAGTAATAAGTAAAACAGTAAATCATTCACCATTTTTGGACATACTTCTTCAACATTCATCTCAGCAAAATGCAACTACAGTGTCCTCCCAACTGAAAATTCCTCTGATAAACCTATTTGCTATTTGCACTATGAAGTATAGATTAATTACTCAATAACAATTTTGAAGGTGATGCCTGATTCAAGATTCGCACTCTTATATTACTGCATGAAGTCATACATGCACATGTGGTTTCAGTCTGGCTTTAGCATATAAGCCACCCTATGAAGGGAACGTAAAATAAAACATAACATGACAAATATGATGTTTCTTGTGCAGAAAAGATGAGATTATGGAATATCCACATTGGTGAATCAGATGGGCAGGCCTTTATATGCCTGATCTGCTGGTTCCCACCTGTAATGAATTTATTACTTTCCAGCGGTGAAAGTCTGATCCATAGCTGACTGAAATCCATAGGAGTCTTTCTACAGAAAGTATCAAGGAATAGCCATCTTAGTCTGTATCCACAAAAACAACGAGTCCGGTGGCACCTTAAAGACTAACAGATTTATTTGGGCATAAGTTTTCGTGGGTAAAAAACCTCACTTCTTCAGATGCATGAATCTGAAGAAGTGAGGTTTTTTATCCATGAAAGCTTATGCCCAAATAAATCTGTTAGTCTTTAAGGTACCACCAGACTCCTTGTTGTTTTTCTATAGAAAGTAACTCAGAAGTTTTTCCATTGATTTAAATGGGAGTTTTGCTTGAATAAGGCCTCCAGAGCCTGGTCATTAGTAAATTAATTGACTTATGCATTGGAAAAAAGGTAATGTAAAGATGCTATTAAAATGGAAGTTTCCTGTTGCAGACCAATTGAGCCCTTATTAAGGCCATTACATAGTGATTATAAAGGCAGTGCAAATTTCTGAAGACCCAGACACAGCCTCTGATTGCACTGCCTGTCAAATGGCAATATAATGTCATTATGACATAAATGTTTAATGGCAAAACACTTTCAGAGCATTTGAAAGTGTAATGAAGGAACAAAAAACATCACTAGTACCATCAACAAAAGCAAACACACTGTACAAACAACAAATGCAAGGATATTTTGAGTTAAGGTTGCCCCACAGTGTTAATTTAAGTCACAAAATCCTTAGGTGCAGCAGCCATTATGGTACCCTTCAAGAGCTCTCCCACCACACTTGATGGCTTTATATTACATATCTGCAAACAAGCAGAGTCTACTAAAGACCATAGCACCAGCCAGAGTCACCACAGTTGATGGTGTCTCACCCTTCATTCTGTAGTGAAGTTCCCAGACCTGGATCAATCCCGCAAATTCACAAATCTCTGAGTGGTGCTCAGGACATATTGATGGAGAGTTTGAGAACAAGGCGTGCTGGAGTGTTTTTGTCTATCCAGGTGTTATAGCCAAAAAGCATTTTAATGAGAGACAGATCTTTTCAAGGTTGTGACATTTTACACAAAGCCAGCCCACTTTATGCTCAGGATTTGGTGCTGCCTCTAGCTGCTCCAAGACTGCCTGTAAGAAGGTCCAGGTTTCTGATCTATATGGCAATATAGGTAGTACACAGGTCTGACAGATCCTGAACTTTGTCTCAGAACAAAATGATATCATGTATCATTATGTATCACTGAAAAAAAGATTTATTTCACCAATCTGGTTTGAGTGGGAGAATAAAATATGCCTTGTGAACCACTGGTAATAACATTTGTAGAAATATTAAACAAAATTTGCAATGAATAAGTAAATAAAAACTTCTTTATAATATCACATTGTATGGCTGACTTGAATATGCACAGAAAGCACCACTTGTTCATATTTTTGAAGAGCTAAGAACATGAAAAAAAAGACACCCACAACTACCCTGTGCTGCAATGCCTTACCACAACAGACAGACCAACTGGTTAGACTTAATTGGTTTTAATATTTATGTTCATTGTCTATGGATTCTTGGCCCTGTCCCTGCAAACACATATGTACATGCTTCTCTTTACACATGAGTAGTCCTACTGAGTGCAGTGGAGCTACTCATAGAGGTAGAGTAAAGCACATGCACAAGTGTTTTCAGGACTGGAAAGGACTGGGTCAGAGGTATTGCTGAGAACATGTGGAAATTGCACGTGACAGCGGGCAAAGGCCAAGTCACTGCAATAACCTACAAAGGGGTCACCGTCATCATACCCACTGCTTTTACAGACAGCTACAAACTAATCATTAGCCCAAAATGCCTTGTCCATTTGAAAAGCACAGAAGAGTTCATTGAGTCTCAAAGCAAGTAAACAAGATCTTCAGTTAGCCTGACTTTGTTCGAGGTGATCATAGATTAACCCCAACCCCTTTATTTCTATGATTATGATTATTTAATGAAGGTCCAAAATTGTGCTAGGTGCTTTACCCAACAAACACAAATACCAACAAGATCTTACAATCCAGGCTCGATCCTGCAATTCATGGCATGCGCGCTCACTGCTGTACCCATGCATAGCCCTACTGATTTCACTAGGGCTTCCCGTGAGTGCAGCATATACATTCAACCATTTGCAGGACCGGGCCTAATTTTATAGGTAATGAGTAAAACATGAGGAAGGACAAGGATTACAGTAATATGGTAACACAGCGTGACACAGTTTCCTTATGACAGAACAATTTGGCATACAGATTTATTCTTCCTCCTCAAGCACTCTCCAGCAGATCACCTGTGTACTTTCCAGCACCCTAGCTTTTTGTACACAAAATGCAACAGCCTTGCAGTGACACCACAGCAGGCTGTCTCTCATCAGCCTCTGCTGCGATATTCCTAACTCTTTCCCTCCAGGGATGCTTCCCTGCTTGATGCTGCTAGCAGATTAAAGCTGCTCTAATTCTCCATCCTAAGCCAAATAGATGCATAAGCAAGCTGTTGGATTGTTTCACTATCATTGCAGTACAACATCATAATGTTTTTTCTGTAGCTAGCAATACTGGTGGATATTTGCTGGTAAAACGAGGGTGGGGGCAGAGGTGAGATGAAGCAATGAAACATACAAGGAATGGTTCCAGGAATTTTTTTCTCCACAAATTGCTATTTTTCAAGGGTTCTCCTAACTCCAATCTTTGGGTCAGTGTCAGGATTATGACCTGAAAATTAGGAAGTCTTTTTCTAGAATCAGAAGTGTCAGCAAGATACAGTGATTTTTAGAAATGGGCTAAATGAGCCCAGTAAAGATTAGGTGCCAATCCAAAAACACAGTGCAATGCAATTTATTTTTATATACCATCCTTCACACAAAGTACCACAAAATACTTTACAGAGACAGAGAGATAATGCTTTACAGGGTTAGATACAGTGACTCCCAGACAGGCAGAAAGGGAAAATGACATATGGAAATGGAGCAGAGTAAAAGGGAAAGATGAAATTTAAAAGGAATAAAGTACCCGCAGGGATGAATTACAGTGAAGGGCTCATGGAAACATGCAGTGGTAGGTGGCGAGAAAGGTGAATAGAGTTTAGTGTCAATCAAAGCCCAAAGCAAACTGGAAGGTTTTTCACTTAAAGACTTGATGAGAGGAAGTAACTCAGAGGGACACCTGATTACCAGCAGCTAAGTAATTTACTTCTCCTTCAGTATTGTGGATAGATCTGGTAGTTTAGACCACCCATCTGAACCAGGCCCAAAAGAGTTTAGCTCAACTAAAGATTTCCTCTTGCCTCAGAAATCATTCCATCTGTGAGATGAGGATTTTATGATGCCCAAGCACTTCTGGAGTGAAGCCACAGACTATATTACATAGACAATGCTGTGTTCATGGCACTAGGTAAACACACACACACACACACACACACACACTCCTCTCATAAACCTTCACAGTGCATTCAAAGTTTAAAGTTTAAACCATTTTTAATTCTTCTAAAGGAACCTGAATGGCATTGGGGTATTTATTTGTTTGAGGGGATGAGAGAGAAGCAGGTGTTGTATGTGTGGAAGTATTCTCTTTCCCAAAGGATCTATCTATCTGGCTGGAAAATGAAAAGGCAGGACCTGCAGATGAGCGGGGGGCAGTGCTTCAAAAATAAAATAACAATATTGTCATTCTATTTTGTTTTGTTGTGATCTTGACACTACCAGGCTTTGTGGGGTTTTCAGGTTGCACTTGACCTAATTATAGTGCCTGAGAGCACATGGATGGCATTGCAGTGACCATACAGCCCAATCCGCATTGCCTTGGCGGAATAGGCATTGGGCGGGGTGGTATCACATTCCTTATGGGATTCAAGCCTTGCTGCAGCGATATGTCATTATGTGTACTTAAATCAAAGAAGTGAAGCTTGAGATGTCTTTTATGCTATTGTTATTATATAACCATATCAGAGCAGTAATACTATGGTTAAGAACTTATGCAATATGATTGTTATAAATCTCCACGTTTGTGAGGGGGGATGTTTTGTTTATCTTTTTTTCTGTTTTGGATTGTAGTTAGATTAATTATTTTGCATACAAATTTTTAACCTGGTTTGCACATGCTAATCTTTATGCATATGAGTAACCCCATTGACTTCATGATCCTTATATCTGGGGCAGATTCTGCCACCCTTACTCATGTCAAATACCATCTTATCTCATGTCAAATACCATCTCATTCTGCAAATAGGCCTATTGAAGAAAATAGATATTTGCTGTTATTTCCTCTTGGGTTTCTTTCTAAACAGACATACAGTTTGGCTATGTACATGTAACACCCCCTCCTCCCCGTTCCCCCCCGAGTTTGCCAGTTCCTGGAACTCTGGACTGAGCCTCCAGGATGTGCTACCCTATGGACTACAATGGTAATGGCTACCAGAGCCATCTCCTAGCATGCTTGGAGCTAGGGGTGGGGATAGACAGGGCTAGAAACTCCTAATGAGGTCAATAGGGAGGCTTCTGCCTTTTGATGAGGCTGCTCAGTGTCCCCAGCCTGACTCAGTTATGAGCTCTGAGTTTGTGAGAGACTTGGGACTGGGAGCTGAAACACAACAATTCAAGAAAAAACAACGAGGAGTCCTTGTGGCACCTTAGCTACTAACACATTTTTTTGGGCATAAGCTTTCGTGGGCTAAAACCCACTTCATCAGATGCATGGAGTGGAAAATTTGGTAGAAAGGTATAAATACACAGCATATGAAAAGATGGGAGTTGCCTTACCGAGTGGGGGTCAATGCTAACGAGCCAATTCAATTAAGACGGAAGTGGGCTATTCTCAACAGTTGACAAGAAGGGAGGAAAAATCACTTCTGTAGTTCTAATGGGTTCAGTGTAATCCAGGTGGCCCATTTCAAAGAGTTGACAAGAAGGTGTGAGTATCAGCAGGGGGAAAATTAGTTGTTGTAGTGACCCATCCACTTCCAGCCTTTATTCAGGCCTAAGTTGATGGTGTCCAGTTTGCAAATTAATTCCAGTTCTGCAGTTTCTCATTGGAGTCTGTTTTAGACATTTTTTTGTTGACGAATTGCCACTTTTAAGTCTGTCATTGAGTGTCCAGGGAGATTGAAGTGTTCTCCTACTGTTTTTGAATGTTATAATTCTTGATGGAAAAGAATAAATGGACGCAAATTTGACATCAAGAGACCAACATGCAGAGACCAGCATCCAGAGTGGCTGAGATCTGACCCCCACATAACTTCACATCAAGAAGCTAGGAGAGACCATGCCCCATCCAGGAGCAAAGACACAGAAAGGGGACCTTTTTTGTTTCAGCTGGCCAACGTTCACAGTGCAGCAGTGCTCCTCTGTGAACTCATCCTCACTGTATCATCTTGCCTGGGAAGATGCCAGGCAGGGAACTGGGGGCTGAGAAGAATTGTGAGTGTAGGGAGGTGGATAATTGGTTGGTTTTTTTATTTGTTAGTAGTTACTAGTGAGCCCTAACCCTTTCTTTCCCCAGATCCTATTATCCTGCTTCCAGTAAAGTCCCCCTTTGTTATATTGTTATTTTGGGGTGTGTCACTTCTTTGCTGGGGTTTGTGTTGTTGAACTTTATTGGTTCTTGTATCCTGGGTTTTATATTTCTTCCCAGAAGTGGTAGCATTATTGGAGGAGACACCCAATGTCACAAAAAAGAACCAAGGACCCAACCCATTTGTGGAGAATAGAGAAGCTACTCCAAGAAGCGAGCAGCAGAGAGGAGGCTTGAGGCCCCTCCTGGGTGGAGAGTGCTACATATAACACTTAAGAGGTAATGTGGTTGAACTGTGGTCGTATTGCTCATATTTACCAGTGAAACATTGTATCTTAACAGAGTATTGGTTTTATCCTAGCTGTCCGCTTAATGATACCCGTCAGCTGTGATGTTTACCTACAATTTTATTAAGGTTCCCCTCATCCACTTTTGCATGCACTTTTATTTGGCAGGGATTTATCAATAACTATTGATTGATTGAATAATTTCTCAAATATAAATATAATACAGGATAGAACCATTTAGAAGAGCTAAACCAATTAAGCCTCCTAGTTGCAACACATACAGTGTAATTATCTGCCAAGGAAACTGGGCATATTTGGCGATCACTCGTATTGGCATATGTGCTGCTGTGATGGTTAGGCTCCATAGGCTAAGTTATAGGTAATGCATAGGCCTCAATCAAGAATTGTTTGTGTGGATTTTAGTAAGATGAACCTTAATTATGACTTTTTGATGAGTTTTATAGGTAAAAAATTCAGCATAGTGCCTTATGAGGAGTGCATCTGTTGCACTTAGGGTGACCAGATGTCCTGATTTTATAGGGACAGTCCTGATTTTGGGGTATTTTTCTTATATTGGCTCCTATTACCCCCTCACCCCATCCTGATTTTTCACACTTGCTGTCTGGTCACCCTAGTTGCACTGCTCTCAAAGAAGGTGCAGAGTACTCTCCTCAGTGCAGTCAGCAGCGCAGGGTGGGAGGCATGGCCCTGCTCTTCACCTTCTCTGCAGAGACCTCCAGCATTAGTGTCATTTGCTCTAGGGAATCCCTATGGGCGCAAACTCCCATTTTGCCTGGCCCTGAATAGTGGGCACCAGTCAGGGAGCAAAACCTCTTGTACCAACTTGCTATCTGACATACCTACTCAGGCCTAGTACAATTTGGCCCTAAGGGTCATATTCTGCCCCCTTGCTTATCTGGAGAGCAATGATTTCACTGAGACTACTTAAGGAGTCAGAGACTACTCAGTGTGATCAAGAGTGATAGAATATGGCCTTAAAAATATAACCAAGATGGTACAGAAGAAATGACAAATGTAAAGCATTATGGCAAGAGAATGAATACAATAGGAAGAGAGAGAGAGAGAGAGAGAGAGAGAGTGTGTGTGTGTGTGTGTGTGTGTGTGTGTGTGTGTGTGTGTCAGACAGAGAGAGAGAAATCACTGTTGGGTAAACCCTAGTCATGAGAATTACACTGAGGATGAATTTGGCCCTGTGTAAATTCAGCAGGATTGGGACCTGCGAGAATATGATTCTCATTCTGTTGCCTTTCAGCTTGGCATCAAGCAAAATAGGGTACAGCATTTTTTAAAGATAAAAGGACTTTTGTGCAAATTTTACATAATCGTAGAATTATTCTTTACTGTGGATTTACATAAACATTGTCAGTGGGGAATTCGCTCAGTGGCTTCAATTACAGTATTTTCCTGTGCATTGTCTGATAGGGAGATGTGCTGGATCTCAAATACCTGCTTACCTGATTAATGTGAATTATTCATCCCATTGTAATTACCTGTGAATATTAAGGTAGCAAACATGTGATCAGAATTTGTTTAAAAGCTGTAGGATCTCTCAAAGGCAAATATATAATATATATGTATGTATATATATCAGGGCTGACATATCTCAGTCTTTACGATGAGATTCTTTTTGCTTTTCAGCATTTGACTTAATGTAAATGTGATGGTGCTAAGTAATACTGACACAGTGCATTAAAGAGCCACACTAGAAAACAGCTGGCAATCAAAAGGTTTCAAAAGCCAAAAGTTTTCATTATTAATTTCACTCCTACAAAACTCCATTTGGGAGTTTGGTGTCCTTTTTGTTTTTAAACAGGAAGGCATGCCTCCCATAGAACTCTGTCAATGCTCAGTCCTGGAACAACAAATGCTAGCCCAGTGCTGGAGGGACTCTTGTATATATGGCGTCAAGCAGACCAGTCTACATAATGGTTCTGTGGTGTGCATACATAGATATTAATATTCTTGATTTTTTCAGTAGGAGTTTGAAAAACACCAAAGACATTTAGGAACACAAGTCACATGGACATTGACTCAATGGGATTTGTGCTCCTAAGTTACTTAGGTGCTTTGGAAAATCCCACCATTCATTTTTAAACAGTGAGTTTATGGCTATATGTGTCTCAGTATTCCTTAGTAAGAGTTTATCTAACCTTGTGCCAAATTGTTTGGTTATTGAAGGAAGACTTAGAGCTGGATGAAATATTTTGGCTGAAACTTTTTTCCTTTGAAAAATGCGTATTTAGTGATGCCAGCATGTTTAGTGAATTCATGTCAGTTTTGCTGAATAGTTTTGGTAAAAACAAAACAAAAAACCAAACCATAACATTTTATTTTGACATTTTCTCAAAGAAATGTTTTGAGGTTTCTCTTCAAAATTAATTTTTGTTCAAAACTTTCCTTAAGTTTTTTTTAAAAACCAAAATGGCTTTTTAAATGTCCATAATCAAAATGAAATATTTGATTTTTGTCAAAACAAAATATTTTGTTTGACCCAAATTAAGTTTTTCAACTTTTTGATTCAATACAAAAAATTTTAATTCATTTTCAATTATTGCCTAAACTTTTATTAATTATTATTACTATTATTATTTTGGAATTGCCAGAGAATCAAAAAACTTGTTCTTCACATGTCTCTCTCTAATTCTGGAGCTGATTTCTTCCCCTTTATATTTGACACTCAAAATTCTACCAGAATTAGGAGACTGAATCATAAGGAGTATGGCACAAGAATCTAGCCAATGGAATTCACAGAGATCGCTTGTGATATTGTCTTGATTCTGCTCAGATATTAAAAAATATTCTCGTGAACGTTATTTATTGACTTTGCTAATTTCCACCAATGTCATTCCACAGCTTCAAGTCAAAACAGACTGAAGTGCTCTTAAAAGGAGCCTGAATCATCTGAGGTAAATATAAAGTAAAACAAGGTTGCTGATAAGTACTTTATGATCTTGAGCTCTGGAAACGTATCCATGGAGAAGCAGAAACCAAATCCAGGAGCTCAATTTTCCCATTTTTTTTACAGTTCTCTCACTTTCCTTTCTTCCTACCACCATGTAGCATCCTTGGTGCTTATCATCTTCCTCAGATAGTCCTTTTTATTATCAGTGACCATAATCCAGGGGTGACTGCTTCCTGACAGTGATGTATTGTATAAGGAGACCTGTGCATCCCCACAGTTGAAAAATCCATAGCCCTTCAAAGGACTAGATCTAAGTCCTCTCTTGGGCATTTGTTCCATTTGCTGTTGTAAAGAACTGATGGAGAGTTAAATAGGTGTTAGATTTGTATTGACCAGAACTCACAGCACAGCTAAATTGTGTTAGCATATTGTCACAATTTCACTGTTTTACCCATTTATTTGGTAACAAATTTTATACTTGTGTTGTCACCAAGGAAAATCTCAGTCTTTTACATATACATTTGCCAACAAAGTCTGCAGACTATAATGTTAGAAAGCTGTAATAGTTCCTATATGCCACTCCACCAATGGTTTCAACTTTGAGCCAATAGAATCTCTGTCTGTTGTCCCTCAAGGGGACAAGCAAACGTCTGCTTCTTTGAGAAATCCAACTCAACCTCTCTCTGAAACATAGTGCCAGACATGCTGATGTGCATTGAATGAAGTGTTATAATTGAATGGTTTGGACAATTTGAGACTTCAGATGTGATGAACACTTCAGCAGAAATCCTCCTGATACTTCCCCTTCATCTACAAAGAGAGTGGGTGGTTTGATGTTTGCATCACTTATTACCCACCAAACCTTACCAGGAATAATTTACTCCTGATCCAAACATATAGCAGTAGGGTTTTTTCCTAATGAAAAAAGTGCAGAAATCAAGTGACATAATTTTTGATATTTTATTATTTATTTGATGTGTTGTACAGAACTGAATTCTATCTGATTAAGGGCCAAACTCTGAACTCAGCTATGTACATGAAGATCCCACCAAAGCTAACAGGAGCTGTGCATGTGTATCTGATGACAGAATTTGGCCTTTGGTCTTAATGTCACCTTTCCTCCTGTTCCATGTGTAGGGTTAGAAGAGACCACAAGAGTCATATAGTTTAACTCCCTGGCAAGATTCAGGATTTATTGTGTCTAAACCAGTGGTGGGCAACCTGCGGCCCGCCAGGACCTATAAAGTGCAACAGCTTTTTAACATGGGACTGTCCTAATTATAACCTCATTTCTGTGCATTAAAGACAAAAATTACCATGGCTGGAAACCAGCTGAAGTCCAGCAAACATTTCTGGACACCAAACATGTAAAGGGTTTATGAAGTGGGTTTTGTTTCAAACTCATAATGTAACACTAGAGCCCTCTGATAGTGTCACTGAACCATCTGTGAGAGAAATTGATGTGTATAATTCATTACAAAAGTCTCAGAAAAGTGAAAACTGCCCCATCTGTGTAAGTATAGTGCAAGCTGAGCATTATTAAACATGCCTTTTTGTGATTCTTAATGTCTATGTGCATAATTCCAAATCAAACATATTCACATTATTAACTTTTATAAGTTTATTAGTCTCAGAGCTAATGAAACCATTCATCCTTTGCAAATGCACATGGCTCCCTAATGAAACTTCAATAGATGGATCAGCAGTTAAGTGACTACATCCAAATGTTTATGCCAAATTCTGTTTGCTGCAGTGGGTAGGAAGACCAAATCACTTCCAAACAGTTATCTGTAATCAACAGATAAATGTAATCATAAATCTATGTAATATATACTCTCTCTACATAGATAGCCATGCATATATATTATAGTCTATTGATATATAGAATTGAAGATAGAAATTCCACTGAAGTCAATAAAGTTACACTAGTGTAAAACTAGTATAAAGGAAGGCAAAATCAGGCCGATAACATACACTCTATAAAATTAAATATACAATATATCAGGGGTCGGCAACCTTTGGCACGCGGCTCATCAGGGTAAGCACTCTGGCGGGCTGGGCTGGTTTGTTTACCTGCCGTGCCCACAGATTCGGCCAATCACAGCTCCCACTGGCTGCAATTCACTGTCCCAGGCCAATGAAGGCTGCGGGAAGCTGCAGCCAGCACATCCCTCGGCCCGCGCCACTTCCCGCAACCCCCATTGGCCTGGAGCAGAGAACTGCGGCCCATGAAAGCCGCTATCGGCTGAACCTGCGGAAGCGGCAGGTAAACAAACCAGCCCAGCCTGCCAGGGTGCTTACCCTTAGGGTGACCACATGTCCCGATTTTATAGGGACAGTCCTGATTTTTGGGTCTTTTTCTTATATAGGCTCTATTACCCCCACCCCCTCTCCCGATTTTTCACATTTGCTGTCTGGTCACCCTACTTACCCTGGCAAGCCGCGTGCCAAAGGTTGCTGACCCCTGCAATGTACTACACAACTGTGCAAGGACCTGTTTATTTTTGGAGACCATTTGTTTGGATCTGAATAAACCTTATGCTATCGATTTATGATTTTTAATTTTTTTCACCTGCCTGAATGTTTCAGTTCAGTTTCTTAGCCTGGGTGTATTTTGCATCAGCTTTTATATGTCAGAACAGTGAGCACCAAGTATGATATATAAAAATGAGCTACCTTTCTTTAAAGGGTTAGGAAGCATTTCTCATTTTTGACTATCAGTTTGAAAAAATAGTCCAAACACAGGTACTTTTGTGTTTGAAGGTTTCTAAACTGCTAGTATCAACTCCCCAGTGTAACCATCCTGTCTTCAAACTGTGATTTTCTTTCTCTGTGTAATATCTTTAAAAATTGTACATGATCCGAAAGTGTAGGATTTTTTTTCAATATTTCATGAAGCAAACTGCTTCTATTGTCAAGCAGGAGGGAAAAAACCATTAGCTTCTGGACTATATACATTATCTCAGTTTTTCTCATTATTTTCTACTTATTTATTTTGTGCCTGTAGTAAAATATGTATCAGTACCAAACAAACACAAAACATTCTTAAACCACTGAAGTATTTCCTTTTTTTAAAAGACATTTTAATCCTATTAATGGTAAATTATATTACCTATTGTGAAAGCAGACATGAAAGAAATATTTGAAGCATGCAGTTAATTATGATACCAAGTGAAACATAATATTTATGCTCTCCTTGTGTAGCCTGAACAATTTTTCTTTCACTAACTCTGAGTCATGCTCTGACTGAAATCTAGAAACAGATGATGAGAAGAGTCGGCTGGCACATCTAATCTAGATGTTTCATTCTACAGATAATTAATATTACAAAAAAATCTGGCTTTTATTTTATATTCCTAGTCTTTTCTTTTTAAACAAAATCTCCTCTTCCTCCAAGATACCATCCTATTTAGATGTTATATATTTAGGAGTATTAAAAAGCATCAAAGCTTCTTATTAAGACATCGAATGAAAACTCTACTAAAGAAGGACCTGAACCACAAAATTCAGGTCTTGATTAGGAATTGAATCTCACCAAACTTCACAGAAATTTGGATCCGGATTTTTTGTTTGGCCCATTATAGAGAAGGGACCAGCACATAATTTGATTCATGATCTGGATTTGGTTTCTAAACCTCTTTCCCAAATTTCAAAGGTGTTCAAGATCTCAGATTTTTCTCACGATATCCTTCCATTTCATGATGCCTGTTCCATTGGGAATTAGCAATTTTAAAACTGGAATGTCTGTGGCCACCAAAAAAATTTGAGGTATGTCTGATTTCCAGTCCTGGATTAAACAAAATTGAAGCTCAGGTCCACATAAAGGGTGAAAAGATTCTTTCTGGTACTGTATTTGTGTAGTTTTTCTTCCCCTTTGAAAAATGAATATAATACTATGTATATAAAAAAGTGATGAAAGCTATCAAATTTATAATTTGGTTAGTCTGGTGTGACAGAGTGGCTAGGAGCCTATGAGTTGGTTAGGATTCTGTTGGGAACTAAGGCTTTCAAATCAAGACAGAAGTCACACCTATTTAATTAGAGACATGTTTTTTTAGTGGTAGGATTTCCAGTAAAGCCACATGTGTAAAGTTGAAGGATATGGTGGACAAACAAGTAGTGGACTGAAGGAATAACAACAGGTAGTTCTAGTAAAATGTGATAATGTCAAGACCTGTTAATTAGCCAGATAGAAAGAATTTATGCTAATCTCAAAAAGTGCAGGATATTCATTCCTTTGGATTTGTGAAGATCAAATGTGTCACTGAATTGAACTTTGCCCATTCAAGTGGAAGAGAATATTGCTCATGAGTTTGACAATCCTGCAAGTGAGACATTTTTAATTCCATCATCATAATGAAAACATAACCAAAATGATAATTTTAAATCCCTGGTCCAGACCTTCTAACAGCTCTTCAACACCAGCTTCATTCAGGATCAGTCTCTGTTCATCTTTGTCACCCCAAAAAAAAGATCGATTGGTAATTTTGCCATAAAAACATGTAAAAGACAAAGAAACTTGCAGTCATGCTGGGTTTTTGAGCATTGGCTGGAATTTGGCACATATAAGGGTTGTTGCAGATATCCCTATCTAAAAAAAGGATTGATTATATCCATCAGTAGTAGGACCGAAGAATTACTCAGTCTTTCTCTAGCCATAGGACAAATCAGGCAATTTTATGTGGTGATATAGGCTTTCCCAGTTGCCTTAAGAACCTTAATAAAAAACTCAACATCCTAAACAAAACAAAACAAAAAAACCATTGCCTTGGAGAGGAAAAAATCTCAGGCTTCAGTGGGAATTGGGTGAGGCCCTATTTGCTCATGTCTAGTTACAACACATAGGATGGATAGCATGGCTAGAACAATTCAGCACCAAGCTGCATTCCAGCTCTGAAACATGCAAGGTATTTGGGGGTGGGGGCGTGCAAGGAAATGTATGGATAAAAGGGTTTGACTTTTAAAACTTTGTTATGGATAACAATAGGCATGATCATCAATTAGAAAATAAGAAAAGATGTACAATTAAGGATGAACATTTTTCTGTTTCTTTCACATACACTGAGGTTGCCAGTTGATGACTCTCCTGATGGTTACTAACTATTTGATTTTTGTTATGTTCATGTTTTTGTTTTCTGACTTGAAACTAGAACTGGCTAAAAATTTGAATTTGCAGCCTATGGGACATACCAATATTCTGACATTCACCTTCACCAGGATGAAAAGTTGAAATATCTAAATTTATCACAGAACAGAAAGTTTTTTAAAAAATTGATTTTGAAATGCCAATATATTTCATTTTGACCTTTACAAATGAAACAAAACATTTCAATGTGTTAAGTTTAGTTTCATCACTTAACTGTGTCTTCTTGAATTGCCATGGGGTTTCATGGAAATTCTGGTTTGCGTGCATAATGCCCCTATCCTCTCTATAGGGTAGACTCCCTGGCAGGACTATCTCTCTCATGATGCAGTGTCATCATGGGACTCCTATGGTGCAACATTGCAGTTCAACTAGAGGGCTGATGTCAACCTGAATGGAAATAAAATGTTGTGATACAGTTCAAGAAACCAAAATGTTTAGATTTGGGTCAACCTAACCTGAAGTAAAATTTTTCATTTACATTTTCCCAATGGAAAATCAAAAAATCAGGACACGAAACTATTTTCCTGTGGAAACTGTGTTTTCTGTGGAAAAAAACATTTTGATAAAAAATGCCCAACCAGCTCTACTTGAAACATAATAATGTCCAGAATGACAGAACTCTGTGTAGACATACCCTGCTATATTTCCATTTGATACTGCAGTACATGGAAATTAATGACTTTTTCCTGTTCCTACTATATCTTATGCTGATAATTAAAAAATGCATTGAAATGGGATGTTATATCCATTAAGAAATGTAACATCCAGTTTAATGTAGTTTCATAACTGCAATAGGAAAAATTATCACACCTCAATAATGAAAACTCAGCTACTATTTTCTGTCTGGAATTCCCCATTTATATTAGGTGTTCACAATGGTTGTTTAATTAGTAAACTAAGGCAACTACACTAGACGCCTGTATCCTTGATTGTGAGTCCCAATCTGGCAGTAAAGTTACATATGGCACCGCATTATTCTGCACTACACCCTGTTTGCTTGCCAATTTTTTACTGTGTTTTCTTTTTTCATTCTTTTGTTTATTCCATCTTATTTTTTTCTGCTCACTTCCTTTCCTTTTGCTTCCAGTAACCTGTCTTCTTCCCCATGCTATCATTGATGCGATTATTTTACCACCGTCCTCCTTTGAAAAGAGTCTCTTTTAAAGCCAGCTCAGATACATCCTTTTAAATAAGTACAGGAAATACGCCAGCAGGGTGTTCAGTGAGGAGTACAGCTGCTATCCTCTCCCCAAAGACTAATTCATCATCTCCTTGAAACACTCTGTCTTCATTGGCTTACAGACTGAGAGCTATAGAACTTGTAGGTGAGCATGGGTATTCTGCACAGAAGCACCATGTACTGTTATGAGTAGCGGCAGGCCACTTAGACCTTATATCTTATCTGTTAGGCTTTGTTTTGCAGATTTAATGACTTTGTGTGCTTCAGTGATTCTGGCATCTTAAAATTGCATCTGTTTACCCACTCAACTAAATACACAAAACATACTTCA
Organism: Gopherus flavomarginatus; assembly: GCF_025201925.1. NCBI lineage: Eukaryota > Metazoa > Chordata > Testudines > Testudinidae > Gopherus > Gopherus flavomarginatus. Next base: position 196,802,862 of record NC_066618.1, read on the forward strand.
TTAAAAAAAAGCTCTTACAAAGGTAAAGATGAAGAGAAACTATGTAGCCTTTTCCAAAACCTTGAAAGGCAGTTAAACCTCACAATAAGGAACAAACACTGCTTTTACCTCCATGTGACCTTTAGAACACATGATAAGTGAAAACATTTCCTAATAAAAGGTGAAATCTTGCAGAAGATAGCAGTACCTGAATAAACAAGCTGTGGGCCAAGGGAAATGCACTCAAACATCACAGGGCCTGTGGACAGAGTCCTCCGCGTCTACATGTGGTCAAGGAGTTGGTGAAGTTAGGTTGCTGCCACTACTGCGGGGTATAGGATTATAGTGGCATGAGCTGTTCCTTTGGCTTGGGTTGTTGACTTGCGGATTCATGCTGTGCATGGACTCAAGGGCCATGCCCTTGCTGCCAGCTGATATGACAACTGTGAGGCCTTATACAGACCCATGCAGTAGGCCATCACACAAGAAGATGCAAAAATAGACAAGCAGGGAAGAACTCAAGTGTGAAGGATGTTAAAGGTAGAGGCAAGAAACTTTCATACAATGCTGTGGGAGAAGAAAGGCCCAGTGCAGTGATTCAGTGCAGAGTGCAATGTGGTCAGAATGACAAGCAAGGAAGCAAGGAATGACAAAAGGAAGATGATCTTAGCACCAGTGTTCTGAATAAACCTGATCAGGATGGAAGGGGTCCCAAGAAGTCCAAAGAGAAGGGGGAAGTAGAAGTCAAGAAGAGAGACAATGAGGACCTGGATGAAAGTTTTAGCAATGTGGATCTTAAAATATTGTAGAGGAAGAAGTGGCAGAATGTGGATATTGCTTTGATGAGCAGGGTTAGAGAAATGGCAGAGTCCAAGATGCCACACTGGTTAAGGTTGTGAGTGACAGAAAGGATAGTGATGTGTTTGGTGATGATAGAGAAGGGAAAGGTGGGAAAAGTTTGGGAGAGAAGACAAGAAATTCAGTTTTGTCCGTGTTAAGTTTAAAATGGCAGTGAAATGCCAGAGAACCAAGCTGAGATGTGGAATTGGTTGGACAGTGACAGTTCAGGAGCAGAGAGAAAGATTTTAGAATCATCAACATAAAGGTGGCAGTTGAAGGCCTGAGATCACCTAAAGAGAGAGGAGTTATCCAAGGACAAAACTCCAAAGCTCTGTGGACACTTTTGTAGACTGAGAGACAGGAAGATGAAGTCCCACCAAAAGAGATACGCTAGGAATGACCAAAGAGGTAGAAGCACAGTCAGGAGGCTGGGATTTCAGGGAGGCTGAAGTTGTGACTAATGGCGTCCAAAACAGCTGTGAGATAAAGGAGGATGAGGCTGGTGGACAGACAATGACATTTCTCCATATGAGGTTCTTAGAGTTTTTGGTAAGAGCAGTTTAAGCGAATTGCATAATTTTTATATTTTTTCAAAGGATCTGACCAATGGGCAAAAAATCCCAAGTTTTTGAATGGGGTGGTATCAAAAAATATGCATGTCCAATTTGGCTTATAAATATGGTATTGGTTTTACAGAAATAGAAGGATTTAGATCCTTTTGTTTTCTTTCCTATAAGGTGCTTGCAGGGGTCACCTAAGTAATTAAATGTTATATACATTTCCATATCAGTGTATGGCCCTTGTTTCTCTTCAGATGCTGTTTTCTTTCTTTTAGTGATGGATGACATAGTGCTGTTGGTGGAGCTATATATGCTATATTTAATATGCTTCCCAATCCCACAGCTGACTATCATACTAAAGTCATAGTTCAATGCTGTCATGTTAACAGAAGGCTGATAATACAGTGTGAGTTTGGATGGCCTTTTTTACTGGCTTAACAGTGGTACCTTATATTAATCAAACACAATACTTAGCAACAGACCAGTTCCACTACTGCTCTTAGCTGCTTCCTCCCCTGGCATAACCTAACCAATCAGTTACAATCTGATTCCCTACTGCATGTGGTTGCATACTCTGCTGTCTCTCAAAATTATCATCATTGAGTGGGTATGTCTCTAGTGGGGTCCCACAGGGATTGTTTCTTCTTGGCCCTACATTATTTAGTATTTTTACCAATGGCCTGGAAACAAACATAAAACCGCCACTGATCAAATTTGCAGTTTACACAAAAATTAGACAATGATAAACAATGGAGAGGACATATAATTAATTCTGAGCAATCTGAATCGCTTGGTAAACTGCATGCAAGCAAACAATACATGTTTTAATATGACTAAATGACAATGCATACATCTAGGAACGAAGAAAGTAGGCCATTTTTACAGGATGTGGGACTATAACCTAGAAAGCTGTGATTCTGAAAAAGATTTGGAGGTCATGGTGGATAATAAACTGAACATGTGCTCCCAATGTGATGCTGTGGCCAAAAGAGCTAATGCTAGCCTGGGATGCATAAATGGAGGAATCTCAAGTAGGAACAGAGAAGTTATTTTACCTCTGTATTTGACACTGGTGTGACTCCTGCTGAAATAGTGTCCGGTTCTGGTGCCCACAAGTCAAGAAGGATGTTGATGAACCGGAGGAAGTTCAAAGAAGAGCCACAAGAATGATTAAAATATTAGAAAATGTACCTTCTAGTGATAAACTAAATAGATCGAGCTCCTTGAGTCTCACAAAGAGAAGGGTAAGGGATGACTTGATTACAGTCTATAAGTATCTACACAGGAAATAAATGTTTAATAATAGGCTCTTCAATCTAACAGAGAAGGGTATATGTAACATGATCCAATGGCTGGAAGTTGAAGCTAGATATATTCAAACTGGAAACAAGGCATAAATTTTTAATAATGAAGGTAATTAACCATTGGAACAATTTACCAAGAGTTGTGGATTCTCCATCACTAGCACCTTTTAAATCAAGATTGAACGTTTTCCTAAAAGATCAGCTTTAGGAATTATTTGAGGGAAGTTCTATGGCCTGTGTAATACAGGGGGTCAGACTAGATGATCACAATGGTACCTTCTGGCCTTTGGATCTATGAATCCATTAAAAAGTGTGCTGTGAATGGAACCAATTGCTAAATAGAAGCAGCATTTCAAAAGATGTTTGTGCGGGAAAATCTGAATCTACAGTGCCCTAAGAGGTTCAAATTTTCTTAAAGCATTTCTCTAATCTCATTCCTTAAATATTAATTGATAATGTACCCATGTCAACCTCAACTCTGGAAGCTTTTAGCAATAGTTATTATATACCAGCTTTTTATTGTTTCTGGCTAACTCCTCTTTAGAAAAAGTAAGAACCACAATACGGTCCAAAGAGCAGAAATACACTGTCAAACCACAGTAGAAGTCCTATGCAAATCCATTTCTGTCATAGACAACAAAAACCCAGTCATAATATATATCAGTATGAAAGAGAAATGATTTCACTTTACAGAAATTAGAAGTTCCTCAGATCCTTATTAGCAATTTGGACTAGGTGAGGGGTCTAAACTCCCTGTTAGCAATTCTCTTTAAGAATTCGCAACATTTTCTTCTTCTTTTTCTTCTTTGATTGTGAAGAGTTCTTTTAGTATCACTGGCATTTTATTAGTGGAGTTGGTATGTATATCCTGAGTGTGCCTAGGGACATACGATAGGCATATAATATAAGCTGGATAATACATATAAAGAATTCTGGTGCCATTAAATATGTGTTGGTTTTGTGGCACCTTTAAAATAATCTGTAATCAGATCTTCCATGAAAACTGATTTCAAAAAGGGTTTTTTTAATATCCAGAACTCTTATCCTATAAATCTTTTGGTAGAGCAACACTGGGTCATGTGAGCACTAATCATGTTGAACACGTGGTAGTTAGACTGATTCATAACATGACAATGATGCTACGAACATCTGAAAGTGAATGACACCACAGCTAAAGATACCTCAGAGGTGAACATTTACAGTCTCCCCAGCTTCCCTCTCATTATAAGCCAAAATGATGCCCCTCTGTGTTGACTTGTAGCAGAAGAGTTGGTAATTTGCAAAATGTTTCAGCTATTTTGGGTGCAGGGGTTTGTGCTAACATTCTGCTCCAGTAACCTCTAGTGTTCTTACACCTACTTTTTCTGCTAAGTGGTCCAGAGTACATTCTGAAACAGGGTACTGTTACAGACTCTACAGAGGCCTGCCTAAATAGGAAGGAGTGAAATAAGTGTTGGAAACACATACTGACTGGCCCACATAATCTGACCTGTCTCCTACTGAACATCAATTGAAACTGATTGATCTAATGCCTTGCATCTGCCAAACTGTCAGTCAAGCCAGAGGGAATTTGGATGAAGACAAGAAAAGCATTGTAAAAATGACTTTTGAGATTTAGTGTACTGAGCTAGCCTTGAACTCCTAGGTACAGGGAAATCATCTTATAGGAAAGACCATCTTTGTTGTGAAACAACTTCACCAAATGGAGGAAAATTTGCTATATGAGGAGTAAATGGATTTTTCCTTTGATTTGTGCCTGAAATGTATGAGTGGGAAAAAATCCAGATGTCTACTGCATTGTGCAAACATATACATGCATTTAAATTACTTATATCATTACTTACAGATGTAATTGTGAAATATGTTCTTTTTGCATTCAAAATTAGGGACAGAACAGATGGTGAAAACTCAGTTTAAAGCAATATGTCCATTAAAATAACCCATACTGTTGGTGTGTATTATAACAATAGTAGTCTTCAGTCTAGCAGGGTTTTTGCAGCATTACATTATGGCAGAAAGATAGAGCGTTGTAGGAAAAAAATCCGGAATGCCAGAAATTCACCCTAACAAAATGTCACTCTTTTCCATTCAATGACTGACAGCAGTTGAGTTGACCTATGTATTTCTCCCTATATGTATTAAAAATGAATGGACAAATCTCAGAGTTCATGAACTGGCAAACCCCTCCAACAAGTTTTGATCACAGGACTAGAAAAAGTTTGCAAAAGTAGGAAAAATTTTCCTTCTTCTTGGGACTTTTCCTCCCCCAAAGAAGGTTCAATTAAAAAAAAATGTTTTTCAGGTACTTGTGAGGCCTGTGCAGTGTATGAAGGATAAAGACACCTATCTAAACTGGCATCACTTAATGCCCTGTATATGGTGCATATATACTAGGCCAGATTCTGATCATATTTACCCTGGTCTAAATCCAGAGTAACTCAGAATCTGGTCCACCATATTAATTTTATTGTTAGATTTCATCTCTGTCCCTCATCCATGTTCCCTTTTTATAGTTTCCCCTAACTAGAACATGATGAGCATTGACATTCAGGTTGAATAAAACTTTTACATTCACAGCAGTCAAGTGGGTTTAAGAATGTATAAAATCTGTACATATATATTGTTTTATATCTTTAAAATATTGTACAGATATTAGCTAATTCATCACTTCAATATCCCTGATATATATGTTACATTATTATTCCCATTTTACAGATTTAGAAAATGAAATACTGACAGGTTAAGAGGTAAATTTGCAAAGGAGTTTTCCTGGCTCCTACAAGTGAAAGAACAGCTGAACTGTGGATCCAAACTGTCATCTCCAAATGATCTGATTATGAGCATAGATCAGGCCTTCAGAGGTGCCTACACTTGGATATGTGCCTGCAATTTACTTTGTGGATGCAAATTACACATGCCAAAATGAGAAAGGGCTCTATCCTGGCTGAAAATTTCCCTCTAACCAGCTGGATCAATGACACACAGCAAAGTCACTTTCAGAGATGGAAATTCTGAAGTTACTGGCTCCCAGTCTCACAGTATTGCCTACTCTCATGACGTAAGGTGATTTACTTAAAGCCCCAGCTCCAGGGGACAACAGCTTCTCAGCTTTTATCTAAAAACATAACATAAAAAGTAAGTTTCTAGCCCTCATGGTTTCAGAGAAAAGCTTGAGAATGTGACCTCAGTGCATCCTAAAAGTTCAAATACCAGACAGCTGATAAAAAGCACCAACTTTTTTTTTGTAATCTCATGATTTTTTGGGATACGACTTATCATTTTTTAACATTTGGAGTTGCCAATACTGCAATTTTGTGTTTTCAATTTTGAAATATATTTTTCTGAATCCAGTCAGATCACTATCTGCAAAGCAAAAAAGGAGAATAGCATTGTAATAACGATGAACCATCTCCCCTGACATAAAATCTAGATCACCCTGTCATATTTTGGATAAGTAATTTCCATTCTATTTTGTTCTCTTGCAAGCAGTTAACAGAAACATTTATCCTTTTTGCTTATTCCATCAGTCTTGCCATTTCCAACAATAGTGCTCAATAAATTTAATATCTGCTTTTAGTTCATTCATGCAAAGAAATAGCTGAACTTTTAAAAGAATAATTCTGGGGTTATTTGAGGCACAGGTCTTTGAGACAGAGCTGTCTTCTTTCCTCTGAGTTTGTACAGCACCCAACACAATAGGGACCTGGTCCATGATAGTGACTTCTAAGTGCTACTGCAATACAAATCATAAATAATAATAATAATGGAGAGACAAGGTGGGTGAGGGAATATCTTTTACTGGTCCAACTTCTATTGACGAGAGAGACAAGTTTTCCTCTTTCTTCAAAATGCTCTGTGTTGCCCGAACACTTGTTTCTTTCCATAACAGAAGTTGGTCCAATAGAGAATATTGCCTCACCCACATGTCTCCCTTTTATCATGGAACCAACATGGTTACAACAACAGGGCAAACACTGATAATGAAATGGTTACAGGGTGTTTTAAAGTTATGGGACACAATATATGTTCTGTGTCAGACCTGATGTACAGCTTTATGTGACATATATTGCAATCCCATGCAATATCTTTGGGGATCACATTGCATTACGTTTATTTATCACTGCAGACCAAGGATTGTATACACCTCCAGGAACCAAATAGTGGGGGAGTGAGAAAGGTGAATCACTTAGTTTGTGAACACCAGTCATAGACCACAGGTCTCAAACCACAGTGTACAGGACTTTTAGGAGCCAGTAAATTCTGACCTGCCAACAGTTGCTAGAACTAGAAGCTCAACTCCAGCACAGGACTCCAGGCCTCTGGTCTGATTGACAGAACTCTGGCGGTCCTGATTGGTTCCCCACTTCTATTCAAACCAAACGCAGGAACAGAAAGCTGTCCATGCAGCTGGGTTTCCTCTGCTTAGAACTGCTTCCCTTGTGCTAATTGCTCCTACTGTCTGACCCTTGGTAGCCTGAACCTTCCTGCCACTTGACTCTCATTTTGTCTTCTGGCTTGTCTTGGACTCTGATCTTCTGGTATCTGATCCAGCCTGGCTCCAATTCGTGCTCTGATCACTCATGTCCCAGTTGTGACAATACCACCAGTCATAAACAGATGGTTAAGGGCTAATGTCTCTTTTACCTATAAAGGGTTAAGAAGCTCAGTGAACCTGGCTCCAATTTCTGCTCTGATCACTCATGTCCCAGTTGTGACAATACCACCAGTCATAAACAGATGGTTAAGGGTTAATGTCTCTTTTATCTGTAAAGAGTTAAGTAGCTCAGTGAACCTGGCTGACACCTGACCAGAGGACCAATGGGGGGACAAGATACTTTCAAATCTTGGTGGAGGGAATTCTTTGTTTGTGCTTTTTGTTTTGGGGGTTGTTCGCTCTTGGGGCTAAGAGGGACCAGACTTACACCCAGGTTTTCTCCAATCTTTCTGAATCAGTCTCTCATGTTTCAAAATAGTAAGTATAGCCAGGAAAGGCGGATTAGTCTTATGTTTGTTTTCTTAACTTGTAAATGTGTATTTTGCTGGAAGGATTTTTACCTCTGTTTGCTGTAACTTTGAATCTCAGGCTGGGGCGGGGGGAAGTCCTTCTAGTCTATATGAATCTGAATACCCTGTAAGCATTTACCATCCTGATTTTACAGAGATAATTTTTACTTTTTCTTTCTTTAATTAAAAGCTTTCTTTTTTAAGAATCTGCTTGATTTTTTTCCCCTGTTTAAGACCCAAGGGGATTGGGTCTGAACTCACCAGGGATTGGTGGGGGAAAAGGATGGGGGGGATGGTTAATTCCTCTTTGTTTTAAGATCCAAGGAGTTTGGATCAGTGTAGCCTCTCAGGCAACCCAGGGGAGGGAAAGTCTGGGGACAGGGAGGAAAGGAAGGGGAATGGTTTATTTCTTCTTGTTTTAAGACCCAAGGGGTTTGGGTCTTGGGTTTCCCAGGGAAGGTTTTAGGGGAACAGGAAGTGTGCCAAACACTATATTTTTGGCTGGTGGCTGCGTTATCAGGTCTAACTTAGGAATTAAGCTTAGAAGGGTCCATGCAGGTCCCCACTTTATGGATGCTAAAGTTCAAAGTGGGGAAAAAACCTTGATACCACCTGAGAGGAACCACCTCTGGTGAGGCTTGCATATACTGGGCTTCCCAGTAACCAATAGACAACGAAAAGGCTTTTGATTTTAAAAAAAAGTCTGAGTTTAAACTAACTCAGGGACTTCTTTCTGATGCACCAAAGGTCTTTGGTATGGGGGAGAGGGGCGAACTATAACATTCATGAGAGAGTTGAAAAGACTTTGGCCTACTAGGGTGCAGTCCTTGAAGAGAAAGCAAAGGACAGGCACAGGCCTTTAGGCAGACTGGCTTGCTGGGAATATCACAGTGTGAGGCAGGGAACTGTGCAGCCATCGAACCCTTGATCAAAAGAGAGTGGGACAAGTCCTGGCCAGAGACAGGTGAAGGCTGGAGACCTGAGATGTGATTGGGTACTCCTAGAGTGGACCACCTTGAAACTGTAACACTGTAAATCTCCATTCTTCTGTTCATGGAGAGCTGAATTTGACCCAAAGAAGCTAGATGCGGGAGTATGAAGATTATGGAAGCCAAATTACATTTATCAGAAGCTGTTTAAATATATTAATGAGCAAGATCATGCATCCTAATTGCTGATAGGACAGCTGGGATAGGGGGCTCACAATCCCACCCCACCCCCACCAACCAGACCCTCATGAAATCTGCAGTGAATTTAATACTTCCAGAGGCTTTATAGCCAGTTGAGGGAAGATCGTTTCATGGCCACTCTTTTCCTGCCCTCTCTCCCATTCAAGAACCTTGAAAGACAGACAGTTAGGGACCTATGGTCTTTAGGTAGATGTCCTTTAACGTCTTAACCTTCTAGATCAAAAGAGATTCAGAGGAAAGTCTTTAACTTTTCTGGAGTGCTTTAGTTCTCCCTTTTTTATAAACAAAACAATATTATTATTCACTTCTATAGAACTGCAAGTGATTCTTTTTTAAAATAGATTTAATTGCTGAAAAGTCCTTATAAAAATGAGAATACTCTCTCTCACATCTGTTAAGTTGGATAAGGCAAGCAAAATGCTATTTAGGATCAACAGTGATCTCCTCTCATCTTAGTCCAGCTGTTAAATACCTGGATAGACTGAAAGATGCATGAATCCAAGTAGGAGTAAAACCAACCACACAGTAAAATGGCCTTGATAGATCATAACTATCCAGATACATGAGATGTCCACCATCTTCTTCAGAATTGTTTAAAATGTGATGTTAATTACCAGGTTAAGTCCTGTTGGACGGGGGAAAAGAGTAAGGTAAAAGTAATGGACAAACTGTGGAAGTGCTTGTTTATTAGGTAGCTCCTGATAATCTGAGGTAGGTGTAACCATATGCTACTTTTACGCTGTGGTTATATTTCTCCCAGTAACGATTCTTTGTTTAATGTGAATAACAACCTTTAATTATGATTAGGGGTTTTGTATTGAAATTCCCATACACCTGTTTAATCAAAATAGATGTTCTATTTGTGGTGCAGTTTTATTCATAATCTGTTGTTATGACAATAGCAAGTTATTAACAAAATATAATAGGAAAAACAGTATCTATCTAATATGTTCTGTTCTGTGATTGGTTCTTATTACTAACTTCTTGCCCTAACAATGAGTCAGATATAATACATGTGGATGTATCATTCAGTGCTCTGCCATTCAGCATCTAATTTGATTTTTGGTCATTTTCATAACCATTTGCACTGATATAGTGTTTCGCATTTGAAGGTCTCAATGCAGTTTTCAAAAGGTAGGTTTTGTACCAGTATTCCCATTTGACAGATAGCTAAACTGAAGCACAGAGAATTGAAGTGGCTTGGCCAACATCAGACAGTGCACCAAAGAAACAGCTGGAAATATAAATTAAATTTCCTAACTCTCAGTCTAATGCCTTGTCCACCAGTGAAATCCGGTTCCCTTTTCCAGTTGCCTGCTGTTTGGTAAATACTCAGATAGACATCTGATACAATCCTAGTCAATACAAAGTGTTTTGAGCCCAGTTCTGGATACATTACAGGAGTGTTCTCAGAATTAATAACTCTAACTTTGAAATGTGCATAGAAGAGAAATAGTGCTACTGATGTGCTAAGTTTCATTTAATTCCCTAGAGATTTTAATTATAATTTGTTTCTAAAGTGTATAGAACTCATAATTAGTTACATATAAATATCTCTTCTAACTACTAAAAGAAGTAGTTAATTGACCAATAAAGTTCTTCTGGATTTGTATTGGTATAACAAGGATCAGAATTTGGCCCTTACTTGCCTGCATGGGTTATCCAGGGTTAAACCACTTATTTCCAGGCTCTGGTTTGGGTGTTTAATACTTGTTACATTCTTTATTATTTAGGGACAGATTTGGGAGGCAGTAAGGGGGCATAAAGAGGCGCCTTACTTCCCTGCACAGGTTATCTATATTGCAGGTAGTACTGTGGAAGAGAGCAGCCTTCATGGAATTTCATCACTCCTTTCACACATGTGGATGCGGAGTGGCCAGGGAGAACCCCTCTTTCTCAAATGCACTGACTCATGTAATAAATAACAGTATTACTATGTGAGTCACAATCTGCATTCCTGGTTTGTTCCCGGAGTAGCACAACTACACACTACCTCTTACTCAGGGCTTGTGACGGAGCCCTTAATACCTAGCATTCATACAGAGCTTTTCATTTGAAGAGTTCAAAGACCCTTACAAAGCTGGGTATCATCGTTCTTATTGTGCAGACGGAGAAATTAAGGCACAGAAAGCTTGGGAACTTATCCAGAATACACATAAAGTCTGTGGCAGAAGACAGAATAGAACCCAGATCTCCTCACCATAGGGTACATCTATACTTTGAGCTGGAGGCATAATTTTCAGCTCAGGTAGATGTACATGCTCTAGCTTTGTTCAAGCTAGTACACTAAAAATACAAGTCTAGCTACCACAGTGAAAGAGACAAGACAGGCTAGTCATCCAAATAAGTACTAGGGTCTCATCCATGCCACCACAGCTACACTTCTGCTTTTAGCTCATTAGTTTGATCAAAACTAGCACTTCTACCTGGGCTAAAAATTACACCTCCAGCTCAAAGTGTAGCTGTACCTTGTGGCCCTATCCACAGGACCCTGCTGCATGCAATAGCTTTTATGCACTTATGAACCATTTGCTGAAAATGCTAATGCATGTGCAAATGCAATTATATTCTCAGGTAGATGTCCTATTAACAGTTAAGGGATACAATTCAAATGTACATTTTTGTACATGTAGCACAGTGTGGTTTATAAGGTCCTACACTCTAGCTGCCAAAGAGATTACCATGAATAATGGGCTCATTCCTTCAATCTTCACTCAGGGAAATCTCCCAGTGGCCCAAACTAGGCTATAACTGAAAATTTGAAGTCTAACCTTTCGAAGAGGGGAAAGGCCTTATTTGCGCACAGACTGGCTAACCTAGTAAGGAGGGCTTTAAACTAGGTTCGATGGGGACAGGTGAGCAAAGCCCACAGGTAAGTGGGGAACAAGTGAGGAACAAGACCTGGGAGATGGGTTGGAAACAGGAGGGACCATGGGCTATAATGGCAGAGAGGAAGGAGGGTCAGGGCAAAGCTGGGAGGCAAGATCAAACCAGTATCTTAGATGCCTATATACAAATGCAAGAAGTATGGGTAATAAGCAGGAAGAACTGGAAGTGTTAATAAATAAATACAACTATGACATTATTGGCATTACTGAAACTTGGTGGGATAATACACATGACTGGAATGTTGGTGTGGATGAGTATAGTTTGCTCAGGAAGGATAGACAGGGGAAAAAGGGAGGAGGTGTTGCCTTATATATTAAAAATGTACACACTTGGACTGAGGTGGAGATGGACATAGGAGACGGAAGTGTGGAGAGTCTCTGGGTTAGGCTAAAAGGGGTAAAAAACACAGGTGATGTCGTGCTGGGAATCTACTACAGGCCACCTAATCAGGTGGAAGAGGTGGATGAGGCTTTTTTCAAACAACTAACAAAATCATCCAAATCCCAAGATTTGGTGGTGATGGGGGACTTCAACTATCCAGATATATGTTGGGAAAATAACACCGCGGGGCACAGACTATCCAATAAGTTCCTGGACTGCATTGCAGACAACTTTTTATTTCAGAAAGTTGAAAAAGCTACTAGGGGGGAAGCTGTTCTAGACTTGATTTTAACAAATAGGGAGGAACTTGTTGAGAATTTGAAAGTAGAAGGAAGCTTGGGTGAAAGTGATCATGAAATCATAGAATTTGTGATTCTAAGGAAGGGTAGAAGGGAGTACAGCAGAATAGAGACAATGGATTTCAGGAAGGCGGATTTTGGTAAGCTCAGAGAGCTGATAGGCAAGGTCCCATGGGAATTAAGACTGAGGGGAAAAACAACTGAGGAAAGTTGGCAGTTTTTCAAAGGGACGCTATTAAGGGCCCAAAAGCAAGTTATTCCGATGGTTAGGAAAGATAGAAAATGTGGCAAAAGACCACCTTGGCTTACCCTTGAGATCTTGCGTGACCTACAAAATAAAAAGGCGTCATATAAAAAATGGAAACTAGGTCAGATCACGAAGGATGAATATAGGCAAATAACACAGGAATGCAGAGGCAAGATTAGAAAAGCAAAGGCACAAAATGAACTCAAACTAGCTATGGGAATAAAGGGAAACAAGAAGACTTTTTGTCAATACATTAGAAGCAAGAGGAAGACTAAGGACAGGGTAGGCCCACTGCTCAATGAGGAGGGGGAAACAGTAACGGGAGACTTGGAAATGGCAGAGATGCTTAATGACTTCTTTGTTTCAGTCTTCACTGAGAAGTCTGAAGGAATGTCTATATAGTGAATGCTTATGGGAAGAGGGTAGGTTTAGAAGAGAAAATAAGGAAAGAGCAAGTAAAAAATCACTTAGAAAAGTTAGATGCCTGCAAGTCACCAGGGCCTGATGAAATGCATCCTAGAATACTCAAAGAGTTAATAGAAGAGGTATCTGAGCCTCTAGCTATTATCTTTGGGAAATCATGGGAGACGGGGGAGATTCGAGAAGACTGGAAGGGGGCAAATATAGTGCCCATCTATAAAAAGGGAAATAAAAACAACCCAGGAAACTACAGACCAGTTAGTTTAACTTCTGTGCCAGGGAAGATAATGGAGCAGGTAATCAAAGAAATCATCTGCAAACACTTGGAAGGTGGTAAGGTGATAGGGAATAGCCAGCATGGATTTGTAAAGAACAAATCGTGTCAAACTAATCTGATAGCGTTCTTTGATAGGATAACGAGCCTTGTGGGTAAGGGAGAAGTGGTGGATGTGATATACCTAGACTTTAGTAAGGCATTTGATACAGTCTCGCATGACATTCTTATAGATAAACTAGGAAAGTACAATTTAGATGGGGCTACTATAAGGTGGGTGCATAACTGGCTGGATAACCGTACTCAGAGAGTAGTTGTTAATGGCTCCCAATCCTGCTGGAAAGGTATAACAAGTGGGGTTCCGCAGGGGTCTGTTTTGGGACCGGTTCTGTTCAATATCTTCATCAACGATTTAGATGTTGGCATAGAAAGTACGCTTATTAAGTTTGTGGATGATACCAAACTGGGAGGGATTGCAACTGCTTTGGAGGACAGGGTCAAAATTCAAAATGATCTGGACAAATTGGAGAAATGGTCTGAGGTAAACAGGATGAAGTTCAATAAAGATAAATGCAAAGTGCTCCACTTAGGAAGGAACAATCAGTTTCACACATACAGAATGGGAAGAGACTGTCTAGGAAGGAATATGGCAGAAAGAGATCTAGGGGTCATAGTAGACCACAAGCTTAATATGAGTCAACAGTGTGATACTGTTGCAAAAAAAGCAAACATGATTCTGGGATGCATTAACAGGTGTGTTGTAAACAAGACACGAGAAGTCATTCTTCCGCTTTACTCTGCGCTGGTTAGGCCTCAACTGGAGTATTGTGTCCAGTTCTGGGCACCGCATTTCAAGAAAGATGTGGAGAAATTGGAGAGGGTCCAGAGAAGAGCAACAAGAATGATTAAAGGTCTTGAGAACATGACCTATGAAGGAAGGCTGAAGGAATTGGGTTTGTTTAGTTTGGAAAAGAGAAGACTGAGAGGGGACATGATAGCAGTTTTCAGGTATCTAAAAGGGTGTCATCAGGAGGAGGGAGAAAACTTGTTCACCTTAGCCTCCAATGATAGAACAAGAAGCAATGGGCTTAAACTGCAGCAAGGGAGATTTAGGTTGGACATTAGGAAAAAGTTCCTAACTGTCAGGGTAGTTAAACACTGGAATAGATTGCCTAGGGAAGTTGTGGAATCTCCATCTCTGGAGATATTTAAGAGTAGGTTAGATAAATGTCTATTAGGGATGGTCTAGACAGTATTTGGTCCTGCCATGAGGGCAGGGGACTGGACTCGATGACCTCTCGAGGTCCCTTCCAGTCCTAGAGTCTATGAGTCTAACACCTGTTGAGTGATATCCGATTAACATGCTTAATGAACATGATATAGACACTACAAAAAAATTGTTCCGTGAACAAATATGTATGTGGTGGAAGTAAGGTTTATGAAGTGGCCACATTAGCATTTACAATCGTATTAGTTAACATGGGTTAAGAAACCGTTAACTGTCAAGCAATACTTGACACAACTGAAAAATGTAGTCTAGAAAAGAATTTAATCTGCAACAATGTGGCCGGTGCTTAATTTATAGCAGGGCTGAGCCCCAGCACCTCTAGGCTTGACAGTTTATAGTCCCAGCACCTCTGGGCTTGCCGCATCAATTATGAATGTAAATAAATTGCTTGAACCCCAGCACCTAATTGCTTGAGCCCTGGGATCTCTTTCATTACAAATTAAGCACTGAATGTAGAAGCAGCAGCATTAAATGATCCCATGAGATAGCGTCAAAAATGCCTAGGTGATTTAAGAATCCAAGTCCTGTTTTTAAAAGTGCCTAAGTCACTGAGGGCCAGATGTACAAACTTACTTAGGTGCCTAAAGACGTAGCTAGGTGCCCAGTGGGATTTACAATATACCTCAATTGATTAGGTGCCTTGGCATATTAGGCTTCTAAAACCATGTCTACACTAGAAAAAAAGTGTATTTAACATGTGTTAGCTAACGCATGATAAAATCCTGGTGTAGACAAAACAGTGGTAGTTTTAACACATTAGCTGGTCGAGGTAAATGCTAGGGGGGGCCCCCATTATGAAATGGCCACATTAGCATTTACAATCATATTCGTTAACATGACCAGGTCTCAAGATGAAACTACAACAGTCTTAGCTGCACTCGGATTTTAATACACATTAGTTAGCACATACTAGCTATCACCTGCCAAAAATAATCATTTTTCCTAGTTTTGGCAATGCCCAAGTGAATTAGGCACTTTCCACGATGTGATTAGGCTCCTAAGTCACTTTGGGCCTTTTGAAACTTTTACCCAGTCTCTTTCATGGGAATTTAGCCTGAGTGAGAACAGCAGTACTGGGTTCACCAACTGCCTGAGGAGAAACAGGCACCAGTGGCACTAGGATACTGAGAACTAAATGCTCACTGCACTATGACACATTGTTTCATCCTTACAGTAGTTAAGTGGGCTGTTGTCATGCCTTCTCTTTCAGGAATGTAAAATTGTCATATTGAAAGCTAATGTAACGTGTCAATTTATTTTATAAAGGCACTGGGTAGGTTTCTAATGTGATATAGATGTTAAGTAATCTGACAAGAAAGGCATTACTGTAACACAAAGATACAAATTTTCTGCCATATTAGTACTTTTTATATTGTAATAAAAACATATTGTGCTTGAGAAGTTTGTATCAAATCTGCAAACCTTGTGCTTTGGTTTCATCCAATTTGTAAAATTTGTTTCAGTCTGATTTCCATTCCACACTGCATTTGCTGCCATCCAGAACAATGGTTGGGTACACTTAATTGGTCTGTTGCCTTTGATGGCTTGGCTTTATCATTTCAAAGAGACAGACAAAACTCCCAACTGAGCAAACGATACTATTTTTTTCTCATTTCTAAAACTGCTTTCAGTTAAAAAAAATTAGAAAAAGATGGGAAAATAAGCACCACGCAAACTATTTATCCTTCATCAGAACTAAATACAGGATGGTAAGTGTGATGCTTTCTTGGAGTGCCCAGGACTCCAAGTCACCCCCTGCATCCAGTAAGAGGAAGATTTGCTTGGACTTAACTGGGTGTCAGATCCCTGACACCACTTGTCTGTCACATACCCCCACAATCTCCTCCAAGCTCTTCCAGCCCTTAGTTTGCCTTGCAGATTAACCACACATGCACCCCAAGCCCTCTTGAAGCTTTCCTCTGCAGTATCCAGCTCTTAACCACTGGATGCTCACAGAAATTGCCTGGTAAGCTGTCCCCAGGGGAACAGTGCAGCCACCATGTTATTCTGTTCAACTGAGGATCAGCTCCAATATAACATCACAGCACTGAGATATATTTATAGCGAAAACAATCATCAGTTTATAGTCAAAGGCTAAGACTTAGAGACAGTGAGTAGGGACAACAATGGAAACATGAGTGGTTACATATAAAACAAAAAGTATAACACTTCCAACAGTCTGAACTCAACGTTAGCAGGTTAAAACATTTGCCTAAAGTAATCTCCCACGTTCTCCTTCCAGCATGTCTGGAATCCCCCTTTTATGAATGCAAAATATGGTGTCCTCAGTGAAGGATAAAAGGACAGAAAGATTTTGTCTTCTTCTTATATCTCCAACATTAATTGTTTTGTCCCCAGAGCCAGGATGACCCTTGTAGTTTATTCTGGTCATGCTGGATCCATATGTCTTTCACATCCTCAGGTTGACATCATATGCAAACAAGCTTCCATTGTGTTGGCTTCCAATGCTTATTTTACATGTGAATCAAGGCAGAAGGTGAACATACATCCTTTGTCTGGTAAAAAACCTGCTTGTGAAACCTGCTTTGATTTAGACTTTAACACCTATTTTCCAGTGTATACACATAACTCCTTAAACATCACCCATATATACATTTCGCAACAATTATGAAAATCAGTCGGACATAAGATTTTATTAGAACCTCACCTGACCCTCTTTGGATAAATGCTTTGAAAGCCATGTGTTGGGTATGATGAGTTTGTCAAGCCTGTCAGGAGTTACTGTTACAGAACTGTGGATCCTGTGCCTGTTGACACTGAGGGATTCTTAGGGTCACAATAAGGCTTACATTTGCTTTTATCTTCAGAGAACTGAGCATTTGCCACAGCAAGAAGAGCCCCGTTATAAGCTCGTGGCAGAAATAACCAACACAGGTAACGGTTAGTTTAGGAGCCAAGCAATTCATGTTTATTCAATAAGTTAACATAACAGGAGAAAGGCTTCCTTCACAAAATGGGCCCAATCCTGCACTCATTGAATTCTTTGGAAGACCTCCTATTTTGTTCAAGAAGAGTAGAGTTGCGGGCTTTATCTAAGGGCTCGTCTATACACAGAGGTTGTGTTGATATAACTTAAATTGGTGCAACACCGTGTTTGGACACTCATTTATCAGCTCAAACCTGCCACATATCAGTTTATCTTGAACCTGTGGTGCAATTAATATAACACTGATTTCATCCAATTGAAGCATGCATGTGGACTGGTTTAACTCCTTCAGCCTAAAATCACACCTTTAGATATATCAGTGCAACTTTGTATGTAGACCAGGCCTAAGATGTGGCTGCCTAAAGACCAAAAGCCAAATATAAAAAGATATGGCTAGTAACTACGAAAATTCAAAGTGGGATTGGAATAAGGAGAACACCCATCAGTTCTCCTCAGGCTTTCAAACTCCCTGAGCTGTCCTTTACTAGAGATGGTTGAATATTTTCAAATTAAATATAATCTATATTTTTATTTTTTTGTGAAAAATTTCATTCTCTCCCCCACCAAAAAAATCAGAAAACAAAACAATTTTGCTGTTTTTCCATTTTTGTTTCTTTGGGATATTGTTGTTTCCTTCACCCTCCTCCTTCCTGCCTTTCCTGTCTCCCACTTTTTCAGTAGCAAAATGGGAAAGAGAAATAAGGATAACGGTGGGGAAAGAGTGCAAAGAGGACAAAGAAACCAAAAACAGAGCAAGTGAAAAATTAGTAATAACAAAATCGTTTTCATTTTGAAACCTGCCAAATGGAAATGACTTCAATATTTTCAAATTTTTTAATGAAAAACCTCTTTTATTTTTTGATCAGCTCTACTGCTCTTTACACTGTCCCAGATGACCTGGTACTTTCTGCCAGTTAGGTCCACCAACATGTCCCCACAGATTTCTGTTAAACAAAAATACAATTTGCTTCTAGCTAGTGTGTAGTCATGGGGTTGGGTAGCTGGCTGCATCTCCCTGAAGTCCTGAGACCATTTGTATCCAATTTCATAGAACAGGGATTTAATCATTGGTATACTATATACAATAAACAGGGGCTGCATCCACCCCATCACCAACCTTTTGCTTTAGATTATAAGCATCTTATGAAACCATAGTTGGTAACAGTCCTAACCAGGGATCCTTTTCCCCCCTCCACATAGAAACTATTACTAATTTAGAGTTGAGACACAAGACCCCCTCAGTAGAAATATTGTGAAGTCAAAATAAATAAAAAAGAAAAAGTAGAAAGGAGTCAAGCAGGCAATTATTTGTAATAGAAAAAACTATTGATTTTTCTTTTGATACATAGTCTAAATTATCCCTCAAGAAAAGTAGTAATGCATCTTTAAACAGATTTATTGGTGCTAGCTGTAAAAAAGTGTGTTATTTAACTTCAGTGCTATCACATTTTTCTGTTTTTATTTGATATAGAGATACACCATTAAGACAGACACTGGACAGGTTTGATTCAGGGATCAGAAAGGTTCCAAGTCTGAAGTACTCAAGAACATTTCAAAAAGTAATAAGGTTCTATGAATTTAGAAAAAAAAAGCCTAACATTTCTCTTTTCATGGAGAAATTACTCAGATGCCAGTAAAACATGCTTTTCAGAACTAAAATAGCCTTACACGTTTACAATAAATTAATAAGCTTCACTGGATGGTAAGATCTCGCAGCAGTGGATCCCTAAGTGCAATTTTCATAGATTCCGAAGCCCAGAAGGGACCATTGTGATCATCCAGTCTGACCTCCTGTATAACACAGGCCATAAAACCTCCCAAAATAATTTCTAGAGCAGATTTTAGAAAAACATCCAGTCTTGATTTTAAAATTGTTAGCGATGGAGAATCCACCATGACTCTTGGGAAGTTGATCCAATGGTTAATTACTCTTGCTCTTAATAACAATGTGCCTTATTTCCACTCTTAATTTGTCTAACTTCAACTTCCAGCCATTGGGATTGTGGTATGCCATTCTCTGCTAGACTGAAGAACCCATTTTAAAATGTGGTCCTCGTGTAGGTATTTACAGACTGTAATCAAGTCGCCCTTTAACTTTCTTTTTGTTAACCTAAATACTTTGATAACCTTGAGTCTATCACTGTAAGGCAGGCTTGCTAACCTTTTAATCATTCCCATATCTCTTCTTCGAACCTTCTCCAATGTTTGTCACTTTATAAAATAATTCATGTTCAATATTCTGTACTGATATCTATCTATTGACCTGCTGGCTCTATCTTTGATTTTCTATGATACCGATAACAATTAAACTGAAAAATATAGTATCTGAACTAATGGGATGAAAATAAAAATAACTGGTAAATTTATTATAGTAAAAAATGCAAAGTGGATATAATATTCTGTGGGATAACCATGCAGTTCTAAGGATGAATGGCAAAAAGAGAAGCAGCAGCAGCTAGCAATTGCAGCAATGCAAATGCCAACATTTGAAAGTATGCAGGTATTAGACTTATTTAAAAGATGCCCACAAGTATTAGACTCTGTAGCAGATGTTTGCAAATTCCTGCTGCACTGCTGCAATCTGGGGCAGGAATAAAGAAGAGCACTCGGGAAAGTTTATCATAACAGGAGGGTGAAGCTCACCAGATCCCATGGTTGATGTATCATCCTGGGTGTTGAAGTGTTGTGATGATATGATATTGCATCATTTTGTGAAATGGTGCCTGGCACAGGGAATAGAATGAGAACAAGGAAATGAATGCATCTGAAAACAGTCTATGTCTGCAAGCAAAACCACAGCCAGCCAAACATAAGAGAGTCTTTGTGTGTACGTGTGTCTATGCATATGGTGCAAAGAGTGTAGAACTACAGAGGTAAAATCCTTTGTGTTTCTAGCTGCCCTACCCTGCCACAAATCCAGTTATTGAGGGCTGTGAGGGGACTACTGACAGGACCATTGTGGCTATAGGAGGGGAGGTAGTAGGGAGTTGGATGCTGCAGGCTCTCCCCTTTTCTCCCTCTGGATGGGAGGGAGAAGAAGCAAGGGACAAAAAGTGATCCTATATCCCATGGACCTGGCACCTGGAAGACTTCTCCTGAGTAGAGAGATCCTTATGTGTTGAAGACCCATGCTAGGACTGTGCCACCTCCACACTGTGAGGCAGAGCTGGGGGAAAGGGAAGCTGTGGTGTTTTGGGCAACACTGGGGATATTGACCACTGGTACAAGCTAGGTTAATCCTAGGGGAACAAAACAGTCACCTTGTGTTCTACACATCATCATCCTCAGCCGTACCAAGCATTCCTCAGTCACAAATGAGGATCTGGCCCCAGATTTTCTCCCTTTCCTCTTAGCCTCATCAATTTTTTACTCCCCAGTCCATATCTTTGTCTGCCCCATCATCTCTCTCTTATGCTCCAAAACTATCTTACTGCTTTCTGGTCTCTCTCTCACACACACACACAAACATTGCTCTCTCCTCTCCATGAGCAAATCGCTCTCTCTGATTCTTTTCTCCTAGCTCACAACCCCATTTTGCCTCTCTTTTGTGGAACCTCCAGACTGATTTCCCCTTGTTCTCGTTCTCCCTCTCCCTCAGGTTTTTCCATTATCTACTCAAGACCCCACTCTCATTACCAAAGCTCCCATTAGCGAGAACTAGGTGCATCTGCAGCCTTCACAAATACTGTGTTGTTGTGAATACTTCCCTTGTTGTGCCTGTCTAAAATCTAGTTTATACAGGTGGCAGAATGAAGTGTGCCATCTCATAATTAGTCCCACATGCATTGCAGGCAATTTATCATCAAAACAATCAGCAGTCACCTTTTTAGTCAGTGAATATCAAAGAATATCAGAAAATTGAAGGAAGGAGAATAACACAACATTTTTGTTTAGATTTCCATTTCTATATAAAAATATCATTTTCATTTAAATGCTCTGGCTAGCCCTAGTGACTCCGTAACATTGTCACTCAGCAGTCACATAGAAGGACTAGTCTCCTTACCTTCACAGCTTTTTCTTTCCTTTATTTAAAAAACACCTGGAATTCTTTTTTTTAGCTGGACTTTTAAAAAATGTATTTATTTAATAAACTGCTGTGGTGACAAGACTGAGCACAGCCATGCTATTTCAGCTGGGATTTTTTTTTTTTTAGCCTGAATGTCAAAGTTGCTAGTTTTAGTGACGATGAGACAAATTAGCCCCCTTTTGTGCAAGAAAATGTGCAGGGCAAAGATCTGTATCCAGACATGCACCCAAATAGGCATGTCAAAAATGCCCTGTGCTAACAAGACAATCTCTGAGCACTGTAGCTGAATAAAGTCAGAGCCCTATTTATTATGCATCCCCACTGCAACACCTACACTTTTGATGGTGAAATTCAGCAGCTCATGAAAACAACAGGGTGCCACCTAGCTATCAAGGAATTTCTGTAAAGGCAACTCAGGACCAGCTAGGGCAGAGAAATGAACAAGTGGTAGAAGGCCTGGTGCACAAGAGCAGGAATGGCCACCTCTGTTGAATGGTGTGAGAGGGTCAAGGCCCCACCCTCATTCTATCCACAGCAAGTTGAGTGTTTTATATTCAGGAAAGGATAAAATTCTGTATCCTTCCCCTGCATGGCTGTGCAATGTGAGGTGGGGGGAGGCAGATTCCTAGTGCACTTTTCCCCCATGTTGTTTGTGCCTGGCCCCTGTACAATGCACAAATCTCACCTACTATATGAGGAGTATTTGATGCTCCTTGATATTTATCTGAGCCTTGTAATAGCTCCCAGTTTAGGATTAGACTGTGTGCAGCCCTTGGGTGACTGTAGAGGTATAAACAAGAAGCATTCCCCCCACATCACTGCTCAAGGACTGTGCACAATAGCACTCACTGTGCTCTGCAAATGAGGCACAATCTCTCTAAGTCTCCTGATCCTAGTGCGGTGTGGCTGAGACACATTCACACACACACACACACCCCTATTGCTTAAAATATCACCCTGCCTTTAATTTTGTTTCCACCATATGTTGCAAAATCATCATTACAGTCTATGAGTCAAAGAGCATTTACTTTTAAAACAAACGGTATGTCAATAAGAGGAATGGACTAATGCTAACTTCTGTTACCACAGACATGCCTGGAGATGAAGAGTGTTTGATCTATTACTACTTCTTCAGGTCAATTTTCCTCTCCAAGAAGGGCTTGTATCACTATGTTCTCTATATCCTCTGCTTCCATTCTATCAACGTTCCTTTTGTTTTAGAAGCTCTTCAGTTAAATTAATATAGTGATCAACAACAGAGAACTAAGTTCAGGATGGGTTTAGACAATGAATCTAGACTGAAATGAGAAATGACACAGCTAGAGTCCAGCCTTTGAGGTGAAATTTCACAACAGGTAGATAGGCGAAGGTCATGTTATTTTAGCCAGAATATACCATGACCTTCCTGATCATTTTTAAAACAGCACAATGTTTTATTACTCTGATGTTGAACATCAATTGAAATTATCATTTATTCCCTAAGGGTAAATGTAAACTCCCTATCCTAGTAATAGATCATGAAACATTAAAGGCATACACAGCACTCCCACAGAAGTCAATGGAAGTCACCTGCATAAATCATAGGGCTGCATTTACCCCATAAGGTTGTACCCTGACATAGGAAATGGCATTCACAAAATAAATACCGCATAACTTCACTAATTTACATTTCAACACCCCACATACTTTATAATCTGCATAAAAAATTGGTAGTCTTTTGTTACCCCCCTGAGATATAGCTGAGATGTAGTAACCGAGGTCTCATATTACTACATTTCCATTATTTATATGTCAACTACATTTCATTTACTAGTACAGTTTACTGTGAAGTACTACTGATAATTAAAACTATGGACAAAATGGACAAAAAAAAATGAACAGAGCAAATTTTGCAGTATCTTTGGATTGTTGTTGTTGTTGTTTTTAGCTATGTTTTGTTCACTTTAGGCCCTGAAATTCTCATTGGACAT
Organism: Gopherus flavomarginatus; assembly: GCF_025201925.1. Taxonomy (NCBI): domain Eukaryota; kingdom Metazoa; phylum Chordata; order Testudines; family Testudinidae; genus Gopherus; species Gopherus flavomarginatus. The sequence goes on from NC_066618.1 coordinate 196,826,481, forward strand.
GAATTAGGACACAGGCTCTGAAACCCCAACCACACAGGGATAAACTGTGACTTTAGACACTGCCCTGAGCAAGAGATGGTACATAAACTGCCCCACTCCTAGAGTACCTCTAAGATGATGTTTCATCTACACTATGAGCTAGAGGTGTGATTCCCCTGCGCGGGTACACAGACTCATTCTAGCATGAGTGTATTTGGCAGTGTAGCCATGGTAGCATGGGTGGTGTCAGTAGAGGCATAACTGAACCGTGCCGGGTACATACCTATGAGTTTCAGGAGAGCTTGTGGTTGGCCCAGCTCAGTCATGCCTCTGCTGTGGCTGCCAGTGCTACTGTGGTAACAGTGCTATTTATACTTGTACTAGCTCAGTGAGAGCTAACACAAGTGCATTTACACAAGCAGGAGAATCACATCCACAGCTCATAGTGTAGACATGAGACACTGTAAATTAGAGTATGGCTACACTACACTAAAAAACCCATGACACCAAGTCTCAGAGCCTGGGTCAGCTGACTTGGGCTCTAGGGCTCAGGCTACAGGGCAAAAAAATAACAGTATAGACTTTTGTGTGCAGGCTGGAGCCTGGATTCTGAGACCCTCCCCCATCGTGCGATCTTAGAGCCTGAACTCCAGACTGAGCATGTACATTGCAATTTTATAACCCCATGAGCTAGAATCAGCTGATCTGCAGCCATGCCATGCGTCTTTTATTGCAGTGTAGACATACCCTCAGAGAGACACCAAGAGTCACATTGTCTCCTCTGGTAACCTTTGCTATAGAGGAGTAGTAATTTACTAAGTTCTGTCCCTGTCCTTCATGCTCCTACACTAGCTCAACCACTGTGGCTTGTGAGTAGAGCCAAGACCCAGTCCATACCTGGCCTTCTCTGCCCATTATCCATCCACCTTTTACTGGGAGACAGACAGCGGGGAAGTATTTTCCCTTACTCCTGTGTGAAAGGACTCGAGGGCTAGCTAGACCACATAGGGACATAACAGGATTTCTTTTGTCTTTTACGTCGTTACATGGGCACATAATCCAAAGTAATGAATCCCACCATGGGCACATTGTCCTTGCTTCTGAAAGACACGTGAGAGCTGTACCTTTTTACATTTCAGAACCCCTTGTATAGCTTGTTATGCCAATAAAGAATTACTGAATTGAAGGAATGATGGATAAGGCCCCAAATTCAGAACTCACTCTGAAAGAAATGATCAAGCAGCCAAGAAGATGTTTGGATCCCCTATTGTTTTCACTCTGGCACTAGTGGGCTGTTCACATTAGAAGCAGCACTATTTCACAAATGTCATCACTTAACAATATAATATGACAGCATCTATGGAACCGATTAGCATAAATCAACATAATACCCACTTTGCAGCATTAGTACTGAAAACTTTCATCTTGAAATCGTAGAGGGAAAAAGATAATATATGATGAATTGTGATGAATTTGCTGGAATGTTTCCAGATGTGTGTGCGTGTGTGTGTGTGTGTAAAAAACACACACGCACACACATGAATGCTTTAATAATGTTAAGCACATGTGCATGCTGCCTTAGCCACACAGTCTCTGCAGTACACTTCCATAATAACGGCACATGAAATTTTCTGTGATCTTTTATTGGATTAAAAAACAACTTTACAAGAGCTACCATCCAGGCATCAGTGGTGTTCATTTTGATTTCAAAGCACATCAACAAGTCTCCTAGTGCCCAAAGGGTCATCATGCATGGAGTCACACAAATAGAGATGGCTTAAAAATAACTCAAGGTCATTCAGAGTCAGACCCCTAGGTTTGAATTACAGATAAATACATTTCAGAGTGCAAACTTTAGATATAAGGTAGAGGGGAGAACAACCATACATGGCACTTCCATCAATTTTGATAGAGCAGTTTCAGTTTTCAGTGTAATAATTCAAAAAAGTCTTGTAACTTTCTGACAACACTAAACACTCTTTCCCTCCCTCCTCATTCTCCTTCTCCATTCTTCTCTCCAGTTCTCCATACACACATTCTGGATTCTTAGCTTTTCAAAACTAGTATCTCTTCTCAAACTCTCCATAATTTGTCTGGGTTACAAATCATTTATTTGTGGCATTTTGAAGCATTTGGATTTACTACATGTCTTGTGCTTATGCAAAGGAGAATAAAACAAAAGAACCTGTTTTGATCCAGTGCTCTTCCAAATTCTACATGCAACATATCACTTTCCAATACAAGTCTGTTTGGATTAAAAATAGTGGAACATAAAAGCACAGGTCAAGATTGTGCCTTCCTCTCGAAGAGTGTGGACATGAGAAGTCTTTTCCACCTTTGCCCCATGCAGTGGCTGGGCACAGCGGCCATCTTTGTACTCTCCTAAGTGCAAGGCCAACAAGAGCCACTGCTGTTTTGGCTCCAGCCTCTTCTGAGTTGGTCAGAAGAGGCAAAGTGATGTCCCCAGTCTAGGCTGGCTTTAGCGTGGGTTCATGGGTTACACCCACAGAAATAATGAAACCAAAGGTATCAAACCTTATGACAGAAAAGATGCCAGTCCAAACCCAAGTGACACTGCAACCCCCTGTGGCAAATCAGAATGTCCAGAGTATGGAGTCAGATCCCACTCCTTGAGACAGGATTCACCACTTCAGGGTGGGTGTGGGGTCAGAATCACCCTCTAACAGCCCTCTTCCCCCACCCCAGCCTCCCCTCTACAGTGGGCCAGGTCTACGATTGCAATGCTGGGAGAGAGTGCTGCTGCAGGTGGTCGATGCCCCTCTTTACAATTTAAAGTCATGTCCAAGACTGTCACCTTAAACACACTAGTGCTCTTTATCCAAAGGACCTCAACTGGGCCTGTAAATCTATTTGTATGCATAACTCTTCATGCGTTTCTAAAAATCCAGAATTTGATGCACATAGACAAATTTCATTTTCCTGGGCACAAATGATTGTGAGTTCATAATTATGAGGGCCAGTTTATCAGCCAGTTTTTAAAATCTGCCCATCACTTTATGTTTTCTAGGTACCAGGTACCTGAACCAAATCAATTCTGTTTATTTTCAATTGTATATGCCCTCCTCTATCTTATTCTTTTCTAGGTGATCTCACAATATTTCCAGAATGATGAAAACAAATGGTGCTGGGATTCAATTTTTAAATCCCGTTTCTGCAAAATTCTTAACCCCTCAAATTCTTAACAATTTCAATTAAGTATCTGAAATTCAGAGAATTTATCAGAAATGATCCCCAGATCCCATAATTGCTCACCACTTCATATGGAAATGATGGTGAAACTTTGCATTTGGACTCAAGGAGTTTGACCAAAGTAAATACTGAAGGAGTGAGCTGTACGTGGTACTCCATTAATAGCATGGAACTAAAAGATATTACTAAGGGCCCTGTTTAACTTTTTAATATATCACACACTGTGAAACCTACCACAAAGTCAAGGAAAACTGACATTTTAAAAATTGTCTTGAAGCCAAAACTGTGGTTGTGTTGAAGAACGTTTCCAATGGATAAGCCTAAATGGAACTCCCTTTATTTAGTCTTTTCTACTAACTGAAACTTCCCACTCTCTTTATCTTCATCCAGGGCCGTCCTTAGCCATAGGCAGAACAGGCAGCTGCCTAGGGCACCACTAGGTCTGGGGGCACCGCTCTGCTGTGAGCCCGGACAGATGGGAAGCCATGAAGCATGTAAGAGCAGGGCTGCTGGGTCCTAGAGAGAGCCAAATGCAGCACAGTCTGAGGGAGGGGATGGGCTGCTGGGGTCTCTGGGAAGGGATGGGGGAAGGAACTCACCTGTAGGGTGACCAGATGTCCCAATTTTATAGAGACAGTCCTGATTTTTGGGTCTTTTTCTTAATAAGATCCTATTCCCCCCACTCCCATCCCGATTTTTCACATTTGCTGTCTGGTCACCCTAAGTGGGGGTAATTGGTGCCTATATAAGACAAAGCCCCAAATATTGGGACTGGTCCTATAAAATTAGGACATCTGGATCTGGTCACCCTGGCTGGGGAGCACGTCTCTCCCCAGGGTTGGCAGTGATCCATCTCATCCGGAGGGGAGTTGCACTGGGCAGGATGAGCTGCTGTGGCTCCATGGGTGCCCCATTCCTGAGATCAGATGCTGTGCTAACTTCACCATGGTCTGTTGGGCTGGCGGTGGTGCCCATTGGTGTGTGATCGGAGCTGAGGGTTTGCTGATGCTGTTGCCACTCTGCACCCCAAGAGGTGGATTTTGGGGTCCTGCAGTTTTCCACCTATCTCCTCCTCTACTGCAGCTGTTGGATCAGCAGGCTGGGGGGTGAGCCAAGCATGAAAGCAGTACTGAGTTGCCATTTAGATTGTCATTTAACAACTTTGTTTGCCAAAAGAGCTTGCTAACCATCCTGAATTCAATTTCAATCTTTTTTTTAAAAAAACCAATATCTTAGCCAAAAACAGAAAATTAAGTTGTTGACAATTATTTGTGACAAGTTTGGTATGGGGAAGAGAGTGGACCGGTTTTCATCAGAGAAACAAAAAATGTCGACTGACTTTCCTATAGCCCTGTTACTGCTAAATAGAGCCCTCCAACAACTGTAATATACTCATCTCCTTACTAATTGTCATAAACAGATAGTTAAGGGTTAATGTCTCTTTACCTGTAAAGGGTTAAGAAGCTCAGTAAACCTGGCTGACACCTGACCAGAGGACCAATAAGGGGACAAGATACTTTCAAATTTTGGGGGGGGGGAGTCTTTTGTTTGAGCTCTTTGTTTGGGGGGTTGTTCGCTCTTGGGACTAAGAGGGACCAGATGTCAATCCAGGTTCTCCAAAACTTTCTGAATCAGGCTCTCATGTTTCAAACTTGTAAGTAACAGCCAGGCAAGGTGTGTTAGTCTTATTTTTGTTTTCTCAACTTGTAAATGTTCCTTTTTGCTGAGAGGATTTTACCTCTGTTTGCTGTAACTTTGAACCTTACGCTAGAGGGGGTTCCTCTGGGCTATATGAATCTGATTACTCTGTAAAATATTTTCCTTCCTGATTTTACATAGATGATTTTTACTTTTCTTTCTTTAATTAAAAGCTTTTCTTTTTAAGAACCTGATTGATTTTTCCTTGTTTAAGATCCAAGGGATTGGATCCGGACTCACCAGGAATTGGTGGGGGAAAGGAGGGAGGGGGAATGGTTAAATTCTCCTTGTGTTAAGATCCAAGGGGTTGGATCAGTGTTCACCAGGAACTTGGTGAAAAAGCCTCTCAAGGCTGCCCAGGGAGGGGAAGGTTTTGAGGGGACAGGAAGTGCCCCAGACACTGAAATTCTGGGTGGTGGCAGTGTTACCAGATCTAAGCTAGTAATTAAGCTTAGAAGTGTCCATGCAGGTCCCCACATCTGTACCCTAAAGTTCAGAGTCGGGGAGGAACCTTGACACTAAAGTACAAGGCAGGGGTCGGCAACCTACGGCACGCATGCCAAAGGTGGCATGCGAGCTGATTTTCGATGGCACACAGCGGCGGGCTGAGTGGCTCAGCCCGCCGCTGCTCTGGGGTTCCTGCTGCTGCCCTGTTGCCACCCGGGGTCCCAGCTGCCGGCCCCACTGAGCATCCACTGCTGGCCTGGGTACTCCCAAGGAACTCCAGGCTGGCAGCGGGCTGAGCAGGCCGGCAGCTGAGACCACATCTGTGCCACTCAACCTGCTGTCGGCCTGGGGTTCCATTCACTCAGCTGGTAGCGGGCTGAGCAGGACAAAATTCAATGAAATAGGAAAACAAGAGCAACTAATGACAAAGTGCAAGAACCTAGAGCAGTGGTCCCCAACCTTTTTCATTTGGCACCCGCCAAATGAAGGACCATGGCAGTGGACGAGCATCCGCCGAAATTTGGTGGCATTTCAGCAACGATGCCTCTGGATGACGCTGCTTATTGGCGGCAAGCAGCGTCATCCAGAGGTGTCGCCGCCAAAATGCCGCCGAATTTGGCGGCATTTGAGCGGATGCTCGTCTGCCAGCCGGTACACAGGTGCATTGAGAGGCCCCTGTGGGCGCCATGACACCCGCAGGCACCGCGTTGTGGACCCCTAACGTAGAGATCCTCCTGAAGCACGGTGATCATTTTGATTTAAATGGACTTGAACTGTATGAAGAATTGAGTACACTGTCATCAGTGTTGCCACACGCAAAATCGATGATGAACATTGTACAGTTTACTCATACCAGCAAACTTGTTGACATATATCCTAATGCGTACATTGCCACTCGTATTCTACTGACAATTCCTGTAACAGTAGCATCAGGAGAACGGAGTTTCTCAAAACTAAAGCTCATTTAAAAACAATCTCTGCTCTACAAGGAGTCAGGAACACTTGACTGGTCTTGCTATTCTTGCAATCAAACAAGACATCACTTTGTTTTTGTCATACGATGACATTATTACTGATTTTGCAGCCAAAAAAGCCAGAAAAATTGCTTTTAATTAAAAACTAATCCTTGTTTCAATACCTCTTCATATAAATTTCCGATAAAATGTTGACAAATTAAAAAAATTATATTATTTGCATCATTCTGTCAAATCAGAATTTTTTCTGTAGTGCTACTACTTTAGTGCTAGTCCATCAGCACTACAGTGTGCTTAATTAAGTTAAACTGGTTTAAATAACATGCATGTGGCAAGTTTTCCAATACTGTAAGCTTATGTTTATGTTGCTAAGAGCAAAACAGGCACAGGGGCACCAGTTTAATAATCCCGCCTAGGGCACCATAAATCCTAAGGACAGCTCTGTCTTCATCCAACCCTCTCTTCAGCAATTGTATTACTGGAGTGTTCTGAGTACCTTATTCTTGCTTTCACTAAACCAATGGGGAACCCAACTGCTTTCTCAATAGGCCAAATTTTGCCTCCAGTCAAACCTGTGCAAATCTGCTAAAGTCAAGGAGGCTGCAATAAGGGCAGAATTTGGTCTTACATGTCAATACCATTGTTACTCAAAGGCTTCTTTCTGAACAGTGTTGCCCCTAGTGCTAGAACTGTAAGAGGGTGATTATGCAGCAAATCTACCACTATGTCATCATGGCCCACCACATATATATGTTTGTGGAACAGATAGGTTAATGCAGTCCTTCATCTTAGGACCTGAAATAAATTAGTTTGCGAATTCTTAAAAATAACTATTTCAATCATTTAAAAAGTCACATCTGATTGTAAGATTTGCTGAGCCTGAGCCGATGTGATCAATAATTTATATACTATTGGCTAACAAGTAGAGAAAACAAAAATAATGGCATTAGTTCCAGGATATATGCAGCTGTCCCATGAAAGTAAATATATTAATACATCCCTGTCGTGTTTTATGACTCTACATAAATATCAAAATAGGCTCATAACTTGAAAATAGAGCATGCATATTCTAAAATCACCACTCACATCACTTGAGTTTATCCAGTTAAATCTTCTTGCTAATGACATTCTGCAGGCAATTGTTATCCTGCTCACAAGGCAAAGCACACATCTTTCTGTGGAATGCCCAAGCTATGGAATCAGACATGAAATGCAGTCCTGCTACAACAGATTCAGAAGGGGAGGAGAAAAGGAGAGTCATCACAGGCACCAGGTGTAACACAATCCCTGCTGTGTACAGTGGGGGGGGACATAGATGAAGAAATTTATCATGTCAGAACATCATGACATTGGCATATTATTCTGCCTCCCATTGCATTCTGGGCCCTAATTCCATTCTTCACCTCAGCATCAATATCTTCACCAAGAGGCACTCGCTCTCTCTACCTTACTGGATAAAAAGGTATGTACGGAGAAAGTTATTTTTGCATACTGTGCTGAGCTAACATAATATCTTTGTCACTGGAGACTAGTAGCATCCATTATGGGGCCACATTGCAGAGTCAGGCTGAAAAAGAAATGCCTTCATCAGGTGTGTTTGAATTGAAACCTCCTGACAGTACCTTTTCTAGAGGTAACAGTATGTGAGTTACCAGAGATAATTAGAAGACTGAACTGAATGTGTTGAGTGGGTGAACAGCACTGAAGCCTATAGTACCGAGATATCAAATGTTCAGCAGCATCACTGGAGCAAAATACCACAACATTTCCTGAAGACAACACAGCAACATAATCAATTAATGTGTCACTTCTGTCAGAAATGACATAAGCAGGAATGATAGAAATTGGTCAAAACTACATTTGTGGAGGAGATCTGCAAAAAATGTCTTTCTTTTCTGTTTCTTTGAAATGTTCCCTGAAATTCCTCAGATAAACTACTGAGGCAAACTGGAAACCAGACATCCAGGGGTTTCCAAATGTTTGTTTCTCAATAAATTTAATCATAATAAAGAATCCACCGGGGACAGCATTTGGGGAGAAAAAAATTCCAGGGACCTCATTTTCCTCTACCTTGCATACTATTTTGCACAGGTGTAAATGACTACACAAGGTGCAAGGCCACATAGACTCATGCTCACAGTCTTCAGTTTTCCACTGCCTTATCACTTCATGGTAATTGAGACAGTAAGTCCTAATGTAAACAGACAAAGTACACATTGTTCTTCCTCCCCTTATCCCATTAACTGAGGTCAGTTGCATCCACCATATTTGTCAGCCCAAGGCAGCACCAAGGTCCACCTGCTTTCAGTCTTCTTTGATGCAATCCATGCAGCATTTTCTCAGCTTTCCTTGAGGTCTCTCTTTCCTACTACTCTCTCCAGCTTTGCTACCTTAACCAAGTCCCCTTCATAGACTCATAGACTTTAAGGTCAGAAGAGACCATCATGATTTAGTCTGATCTCCTGCACAATGCAGGTCATCCACTCTTCAAATAGACCCCTAACACCTGGCTGAGTTAGTGAAGTCCTCCATGATTTAAAAGCTTCAAGTCACAGAGAATCCACCATTTACACTAGTTTGAACCTGCGAGTGACCTGTGCCCCATGCTGCAGAGGAAGTAAAACAAAAACAAAACAAAACCCAGGCTTTCTGCCAACCTGACCCAGGAGAAAATTCTTTCCTGGCCCTAAATATGGTGATCAGTTAGACCCTGAGCATGTGAGCAAGACCCACCAGCCAGACACCTAGGAAAGAATTATCTGTAGTAACTCAGAGCCCTCCCTCTAGTGGCAGATCAGCTATATGCCATTGTAGGCAGTCTCATCATACCATTCCCTCCATAAACTTATCAAGCTCAGTCTTGAAGCCAGTTAGGTTTTTTGCCCCGACTGATCCCCTTGGAAGGCTGTTCCAGAACTTCACTCCTCTGATAGTTAGAAACCTTCATCTAATTTCAAGCCTAAACTTGTTGATGGCCAGTTTATATCCATTTGATCTTGTGTCCACATTGGCGCTTAACTTAAATAACTCCTCTCCTTCCCTGATATTTATCTCTCTGATGTATTTATAGAGAGCAATCATATCCCCCCTTTCTCCGTACATGTCTTATTTTTGAGTCTCCTCCATAAGGTAGGGTTTCCATTAATTCATCTTCTTCATGTATCCAAAACAGCAAACTCTCACTTTCTGGTTTTTGACTTCCATCCTAACACGTTCATTTCAAAATCTGTCTCTTTGTGTAACTCCTCTTGTGGAGTGAAGACATTTCATCTCAAATACCTGTAGGCATTGAACTTGCAGTCACTTTATCATCCATGCTTCTGCAACAGAAAACACTGCAGGTTGTATCATCGTTCTGTACAGCTGGGCTTTCTGTCTCAGTGGCATACACTTATCTGAAATGTTATTCCACACTCTTCTAGCACTCCCCATTCGAAACTGTATCTCACTTTCAAATTCACCATCTTCTGTGACCAGACACCAAGGTAATCGTCAGTCTGGTTTTGTCTCACTCCATTAATCTCTATGTCCAATTTCCCTGTGGCACCGCTACTGACCCAGATGACTTCAGTGTCAGCCATGCTCATTTTAATCCCAGGCCAGCTTACCCGATCATACCACTGGTTTACTAGTTCCTCTATATCTTCTTTTGAGGATGCCCTTATTGGTATATCCTCTGCATGTAGCAGCTTCTGACTGTTTCCCATTGGGATCTTCCTGCTGACATAGTCCATGAATATGATAAACAGCAGCAGACTTTGGGCTGACCCCTGGTGCTTAACTACAATAAAATACATATTATTATCCAGTAATTAGTTGTTCTTTTGTGTGAGGAAATTAGATATATAGACAGAGAGTGTAAAATCCTGTCTCCATTGAAGTCAATGACAAAATTCCCATTGACATCAATGAAGCTAGGATTTCATCCCAAGTGTTTACACACAGAGATATACATATTATATACTAATCTTATCCATATGGTTCACAACCATTTAGTTACTCCTAATTCTGAAGAAAGAACAATACAGATGATTGGCAGATGATAGGCCCATTTGTTAATGCACTTCTGGAAGGTTCTCAGATATCGAGGTACTGAACGTGAACAGAATGTGGGTTTTCAAAGATCTGGTGAAGTAAAAGGTCACATATGCAACCTACCTAACTTCCTTTCTGAAAAGATACATGGTGTCATTTTGAATGGTGCTATGGCTACAAAGAATAGTAGTATATCACATCTGTATCTTATACTACTATTTTGCACTTGGAGAACATCTTGCATCTGAAGATCTCAAAGCATTTTACAAATGTTAATTAATTAATCCTTACAACACTTCTTGAAGCAAGGGAAGTAGTATTATTCTCATTTTCCAGAGTGGGGAAATGATACACAGAAAGGCTAAGTGAGTTGCCTAAGGTAACACAGGAAGATTACTGCACAGTCAGAAAAAGAATCCAGATCTCGACTCCCAATCCTGTGTTTTATCCACAACTATTTCTCACTACAGAGAAAGAAAAACATGTATGTTAGATACAATAATTGTCCCCTTTTCTATAACGTTTATGAGTAGACTCCATTACTGTTTTAATATTCTCTAATATATTTATTTCATAAAAACTTTCATTTCTATAAATGCTTTCCCCCTCTTTTTGCTTTCCTTATATACCAAGAGGGGCCAACTTTATTTCAGTATTGACTTTTATTTTGATGAATATGCTTCTATTTCATTTATTCTTTATTTGTTAAGAAGCCACATAGTATTTTATATTGTTTCCCACTTCCTTTATTTTCCAGAAATAAACCAGTTCAGAGACAAAGAAAAGAGAGAGAAAAATGTTGGCCCTGATTCTCCACTGAGTTGAACCTTCTAAGAGCTCTCATCCACAGCCCACTGAAGTCAGTGGAAAGACTCCAGTTGGCTTAACAGGATTTGGTTCAGGCTTTAGTTATTCCACTTTTGAAAAATGAGTGCAAAGGAACACCACATCAGAAAGTGCCTTGTTGAATTCTGAAGGTGGAAAGCAATGGTGAATTAGGCCCTTTGATTCTAAAAAGGCTAAACTTACCAAACTGGCAAAACAAAAGCATTGAACCATCAACTGCATTTAAATGACCCATGTCACTCATTTATAATTGAATCCGTTTACTTAGTGACATCACAGACCCCCCCCCCTCAAACTTTGCTCTATTTGTTTAGTGTGTCAAGAAAAAGTCAGGATGTATTAATTCAGTCGACTCCTTCATTTCAACTGCACGTAACTTCCTGAAACAAACTTCTCTGGGCCTGAAGTTTTCCATTCTTGGTTTAATCCCAGAGGAGACTTTTTCTGAAGCAATTGGGCACCAATATCTTTACCACAGCTAGCAGCTGGATGGTTCCACCAATGCCACATTAAAATTTACTCTTACCAGAGGAAAAGGAGAGCAAAAGAAGAATTAATCTTTTCCCAAAGCCAAAAGTGTAAAGCCAGGTCCAGGAGTGGTTAACTGTGTGATGAGCAGTTCCCATGATCTTCAAGCAACTGAACAACAAACAGCAGAGACAGATCCTGAATTTTCCCAACTGTTGCAATTCTTTTTGCTCTCTCCTTCCTTTTCTGTTTGTCTTGTTTTGTCTTAAGAGGAAACAGGTTTGGACTTTAAAGAGCTAAGTACTATCACCAAAACTTAACCCTGGTCTACACTACGAGTTTAGGTCGAATTTAGCAGCGTTAGAGTGATTTAACCCTGCACCCGTCCACATGACAAAAATGTTGTTTTCGAGTTAAAGGGCTGTTAAAATCGATGTCAGTACTCCTCTCCTAATGAGGGGATTAGCACTGAAATCGACCTTACCAGGTTGAATTTGGGGTAGTGTGGTCGCAATTCGACGGTATTGGCCTCCAGGAGCTATCCCAGAGTGTTCCATTGTGACCGCTCTGGACAGCACACTCAACTCCGATGCACTGGCCAAGTAGACAGGAAAAGGCCCACAAGCTTTTGAATTTCATTTCCTGTTTGGCCAGCATGGCGATCTGCAGGTAAGTGCAGATCTCATCAGCAGAGGTGACAATGATGGAGTCCCAGAATCACAAAAGAGCTCCAGCATGGACTGGATGGGAGGTATGAGATCTGATCGCTATATGGGGAGACAAATCCATTCCAAAAAAGGAAATGCCCAAATATTTGAAAAAAATCTCCAAGGGCATGAAGGACAGAGGCTATAACAGGGATCCGCAGCAGTGACATGTGAAACTTAAGGAGCTGAGGCAAGCCTACCAAAAAAACAGAGAGGCAAAAGTCCACTCCAGGTCAGAGCCCCAGACATGCTGCTTCTACAATGAGCTTCATGCCATTCTAGGTGGTGCAGCCACCACTACCCCATTCCTGTGCTTTGACTCTGTCAGTGGAGTAACACGCAACAGGGATGCGGGTTTGGGGGACTAGGAAGATGAGGAGGAGGAGGTTGAAGATAGCTCACAACAAGGAAGCTGAGAAACTATTTTCCCTGACAGACAGGAACTGTTTCTCACCCTGGACCTGGAGTCAGTCCCCTCGAACCCACAGAAGGCTGCCTCCCAGACCCACCAGGCGGAGAAGAGACCTCTGGTGGGTGTACCTTTGTAAATATTATACATGGTTTAAAAGCAAGTGTGTTTAATGATTAATTTGCCCTGGCATTCATGACCAGTACAGCTACTGGAAAAGTCTGTTAACTTGTATGGGGATGGAGCAGAAATCCTCCAGGGACATCTCCATAAAGCTCTCCCGGATGTACTCCCAAAGCCTTTGCAAAAGGTTTCTGGAGAGGGCAGCCTTATTCCTTCCTCCATGGTAGGACACTTTACAACCCCAGGCCAGTAGCACATAGTCTGGAATCATTGCATAACAAAGCATGGCAGCATATAGTCTCGGTGTTTGCTGGCATTCAAACAATCAGTTCTTTATCTCTCTTGTGGGTATGTCTCTCTGTGGGATCGGCGGGTAGCAATCAGTTTATTGGGGATCAATATATCTAGACGCAATATATCGATCCCCAAACGTGTCCCGTCGACTCCATAACTCCTCCAGGGCGAGCAGCGGTAGTGGAGTCAACAGGGGAAGCTGCGGCCATCGATCCTGCGCCGTGAGAATGGGAGGTAAGTCGAAATAAGATACTTCGACTTCAGCCATGCTATTCCCGGAGCTGAAGTTGTGTATCTTACATCGACCCCACCCCCTAGTGTAGACCAGGCCTGTGTTATCCTCAGGAGAGTGATATCATTCATGGTCACCTCGTTGAAATAGTGTGATTTTATTAAGGGGACATTCAGACGTAGCCATTCCTGCTGGGCTGTTTGCCTGTGGCTGAACAGAAATGTTTCCCACTGTTAGCCACGCGGTGGGGGGAAGGGGTGAAGCAATCATCCCAGAGAATTGTTTGGGGGGTAGTTGGGTTTGTGCTGCAAGTTTACCCAAAAACTGCTGCCCCTCCTCCTTTTAAATGGCCAACCCAATGGCTGCTTGGTATGGGAAATGAGGGCGCTGCTGTTTGAAGCCATTCCCACATGTTATGAAGGTTAAAGAAGCCAAAAGACTTTGTCTTACCATGGCTGCCTGCAAGCCAAATTCTGTTGCTCGGCCCTGCGTGAAAGATCTCTCACACCAAACCAGCATACCCTTAATAAAAGGCAAAATGCAAACTTGTACTGAAAGCACATGTGCTATGTAATGTTAAGGTTTACCATGAAAGCGTCTACCCATTGTTCTCTAAAATATGTCTTTTCAACTACCAGTCTCCCTTTCTTTTCCTCCACCAGCTGCAAATGTTTCAACTCTCATACTATGTTCTCCTTCCCAGAGGCTAGCGAAGATTAGAAGGCAAAAAAAAAAGCACTTGCAATGAAATGTTCTCTGAGCTCATGCAGTTCTCCCACACTGAAAGAGCCCAGCAGAATGCGTGGAGGCAGACAATGTCAGAGTACGGGAAAGCACAATATGAATGTGAGGACAGGTGGCAGGCTGAACATGATAGGTGGCATCAGCTTGGTGACAGAAGGCAAGAGACAATGCTGAGGTTACTGGAGGAACAAACTGATACGCTCCAGTGTACAGCTGAGGTTCTGAAAAGGCAGCTTGAGCACAGCCCGCTACTACAGCCCCTGTGTAACCAACTGCCCTCCTCTCCACGTTCCATAGCCTCCTCACCCAGACGCCCAAGAAAGCAGTAGGGGTGCCTCCAGGCACCCAATCACTTCACCCCAGAGGACTGCCCAAGCAACAGAAAACTGGCATTCAATAAGTTTTAAAGTGCAGTGTGAACTTGTACTTCCCTCCTCATCCACCCCACCCGGTGCTTCCCTCCTCACCCACCCCTCCAGGGCTAACTTGGCAGTTATCCCCCTGTTTGTGTCATGAATTAATAAAAAATGCATAAATGTGAAGCAGCAATGACTTTATTGCCTCTGCAAGAGGTGATCGAAGGGAGGAGTGGAGGGTGGTTAGCTTAAAGGGAAGTAGAGTGAACCATGGGGCGTGGTGTTCATTAAGGAGAAAGAAACAGAACTTTCACATCGTAGCCTGGCCAGTCATGAAACTGGTTTTCAAAGCTTCTCTGATGCTCACTGTGCCCCCCTGTATTCTGCTAACCACCTTGGTGTCTGACTGCATAATCAGCAACCAGGCGATTTGCCTCAACCACCCACCCCACCATAAACGTCTCCCTCTTACTCTCACAGATGTTGTGGAGCGCACAGCAAGAGGTAATAACAATGGAAATATTAGTTTCACTGAGGTCTATGCGAGACAGTAAACTGCGCCAGCATGCTTTTAAACGGCCAAATGCACGTTCTACCACCATTCTGCACTTGCTCAGCCTATAGTTGAACAGCTCCTGACTACTGTTCAGGCTGCCTGTGTATGGCTTCATGAGCCATGGCATTAAGGGGTAGGCTGGGTCCCCCAGGATAACTACAGGCATTTCAACATCCCCAACAGTTATTTTCTGGACTGGGAAGAAAGTCCCAGCTTTTGAAACAGACCAGAGTTCCTGAAGATGCAAGCCATCTCCTAGCCATCCCACGCTGATGTTGGTGAAAAGTCCCTTGTGATCCACCAGTGCTTGCAGCACCATTAAAAAGTACCCCTTTTAGTTTATGTACTTGCTGGCTTGGTGCTCTGGTGCCAAGATTGGGATATGGGTTCTGTCTATCGCCCCACCACAGGTAAGGAATCCCATTGCAGCAAAGCCATCCACTATGACCTGCATATTTCCCAGAGTCACTACGCTTGATAACAGCAGCTCAGTGATTGCACTGGCTACTTGAATCACAGCAGCCCCCACAGTAGATTTGCCCACTCCAAATTGATGCTCGACTGACTGGTAGCTGTCTGGCGTTGCAAGCTTCCACAGGGCTGTCGCCACTCACTTGTGAACTGTGAAAGCTGCTCTCATCTTGGTATTCTTGAGCTTCAGGGAAGGTGAAAGCAAGTCACAAAGTTCCATGAAAGTGCCCTTACATATGCGAAAGTTTCGCAGCCACTGGGAATTGTCCCAGACATGCAACACTATGCAGTCCCACCAGTCTCTGCTTGTTTCCAGCACCCAGAATCAGCATTCCATGGCATGAACCTGCCCCATTAACACCACAATGTCCACATTGCCGGGGCCCGTACTTTGAGAGAAGTCTGTGTCCATGTCTATGTCCTCATCACTCTCGTCACTGTGCTGCCGTCGGCTCCTCACCTGGTTTTGCTTTTGCAGGTATTGGTTCTGCATATACTGCAAGATAATACGCTTGGTGTTTACAGTGCTCATAACTGCAGTAGTGATCTGAGTGGGCTCCATGCTTGCCATGCTATGGCATCTGCACCGAAAAAAGGCGCAAAATGATTGTGTGCTGTTGCTCTGATGAAGGGAGAGGTGACTGATGACATGGCTGTGTCATAACTTTTAGTCCCAGATTTGGACCTTAGCGTCCAAAATATGGAGGTTAGCATGAAAACCTCCAAGCTTAGTTACCAGTTTGGACCTGGTACTTGCTGCCACCACCCAAAAAATTAGAGTGTTTTGGGGCACTCTGGTCCCCACAAAAACCTTCCCTGGGGACCCCAAGACCCAAATCCCTTGAGTCTCACAACAAAGGGAAATAATCCTTTTTCCCTTCCCCCCTCCAGGTGCTCCTGGAGAGATACACAGACACAAGCTCTGTGAATCCAAACAAAGTGACTCCCCCTCTCCGTTCCCAGTCCTGGAAACAAAAGCACTTTCCTCTTCACCCAGAGGGAATGCAAAATCAGGCTAGCAAATCCAACACACACAGATCTCCCCCTGATTTCTTCCTCCCACCAATTCCCTGGTGAGTACAGACTCAATTTCCCTGAAATTTCCCAGAAAAGAAAACTCCAACAGGTCTTAAAAGAAAGCTTTATATAAAAAAGAAAGAAAAAATACATACAAATGGTCTCTCTGTATTAAGGTGACAAAATACAGGGTCAATTGCTTATAGGAATATTGAATAAACAGCCTTATTCAAAAAGAATACAAATCAAAGCACTCCAGCACTTATATTCATGCAAATACCAAAGAAAAGAAACCATATAACTTACTATCTGATCTCTTTGTCCTTACACTTAGAAACAGAAGATTAGAAAGTAAAACTACTTCTCCAAAGCTCAGAGAAAGCAGGCAGACAGAAAACAAAGACTCAGACACAAAATTCCCTCCACCCAAAGTTGAAAAAATCCGGTTTCCTGATTGGTCCTCTGGTCAGGTGCTTCAGGTGAAAGAGACATTAACCCTTAGCTATCTGTTTATGACAGTAGTGATCTGAGTGGGCTCCATGCTTGCCATGCTATGGCATCTGCACTGAAAAAAGGCGCAAAATGATTGTGTGCTGTTGCTCTGATGAAGGGAGAGGTGACTGATGACATGGCTGTCACTCAGACTGGCCCTTGTCAAGGAGTGAACTCATAACCCTGGATCTAGGAGGCCAATGCTCAAACCACTGAGCTAGCCCTCCCGCCCCCTGTTATTCATGGAGGGAAGGAGAGAGGGAGGGGGGAGCAAATGAATTCAAAACAAATCTGGTCTCTTTATTGTTTTGATCCACTCCGTCTCTCTTATACCTCTTAGGTGGGCAGCAGATGGTGCAGTACGATTGCTGGCCATCGTCTCCCATTTATGTCCAGGCGCCCCCAGCCAACCTCACTGAGGTCGGCTAAAAGAGCACCCAGGAGATGACGATGATGGCTACCAGTCCTAATGCACTGTCTGCTGCCAAAAGGCAATGAGCTGCTACTGTGTAGCAATGCAGTACCACTTCTGGCAGCACCCTGGAGATGTACAGTGATGGGGAGCTGAGTGGGCTCCATGCTTGCCATGGTATGTCGTCTGCATGGGTAACCCAGGAAAAAAGGCGAGAAATTATGTATTGCTATTGCTTTCATGGGGGTGAGGGTGGGCTGACGACATGTACCCAGAACCACCCGCGACAATGTTTTTTGCCCCATCAGACATTGGGAGAGCAACCCAGAATTCCAATGGGTGGCGGAGACTGCGGGAACTGTGGGATAGCTACCCACAGTGCAATGCTCCAGAAGTCGACACTAGCCTTGGTACTGTGGATGCACTCTGCTGAGTGAATGGTCTTAAGTGGGAACACACCAATTGACTGTATAAAATCGATTTCTAAAAATCAACTTCTATAAATTCAACCTAATTTCGTAGTGTAGACATACCCTCTCTTTTCAAAATTGCCCTGACTCCTTAACAGCTCATCCGTCTTCCCAGTTATTGTCATTTACTTGTATTTTGGTAGCACTTAGAAACCCCAGTTGTGACTAAGGTCCCAATGTGCTTGGCACACACAGCAAGAAGGTCTCTGTGCTGAAGAACGTACAATTGTGCTAGATGAGACAGGCAAAGTGTGAGAGGGGAAACAAAGAGACTTGCCCAACTTCGCTCAGCAAGCCAGAGACTAGGAATCAAAAACAGGTCCCCCAACACGCAGTGTTAGCTCTTGTCCCTTTAAGGATCCTTCTGGCTCTTGCCTCTTTAAAGAGCCAATATCATTATTCCTGGGCTAAGGCGTAATGCTACTTCCTGGAGCCTGCAGGCTGTCACTCTCTCCCCTATCATTCTCTATCTTGTTCTGCTTCAGAAGCTGCTGTCCCTGCTTCTCTGGACCCTATTCTGACCACTCTGCAACTGAACTGAGTTAGTTTCTGACTTGAAACTGGCTACGTCTATGCCACAATCAGGAGATATGATTGACATACCTGAGGAAGCTTTGATCTACCTAGCTCAAAACTAGTTGAAATAACAACAGCAGTGCAGTTGTGGCAGCACAGGCTAGCCACTTGTGTACATACCCAGCATCCTGGGTTGATTGTACTGGGGAGGGTAATCGCTGCTATTGTTATTCGAGCTAGCTTTGATCTAGCCAGATTTAGAGCTAGCTCAGACATGCCTACACATGCTGCAATCACATGTCCTGGCTGAAGTGTAGCCATAGAATCACAGAAATGTAGTACTGGAAGGGAGTTTGCTCGGTTGTCTAGTCCAGTCTTCTGCAAAGGCAGAACTAAGTATTATCTAGATCATCCCTGATGAATGTTTGTCTAACCCAGGGATGGGCAAACTTTTTGGCCTGAGGGCTGCATCCGGTTTCCAAAATTGTATGGAGGGCCAGTTAGCAGAGGCTGTGCCTCCCCAAACAGCCAGGTGTGGCCCAGCCCTGCCCCCTATCTTCTCCCTCCTTCTTCTTGCCCCTTTATGCCCCCCCCCCAGGACTCTGGCCCCATCCAACCCTGCCTGTTGCTTGACAGCCTCTGGACCCCCCGCCGCCTCATCCAACCCTCCTCTCCTTCCTGACTGCCCCCCTGGAACCTCTGTCCCATCAAACCACCCCTTCTCCCTGTCCCCTGATTGGTCCCGGAGACCCTGCCCCTGACTACCCCCACCACCCTATCCAACCCCGCCTCCTTCCTGACTGCCTCCCCACCCCTGCCCCCATTCAACACCTGTGTTCCCCACCCTCTGACCGCCCCAACCCCTATCCACCCCCCTGTCCCCTAGCCCCCTCCAAAACTCCCCTGCCCTCTATCCAATCCCACTGCTCCCTGCCCCCTTACCACGCTGCCTGGAGCACTAGGACAGGCCAAATCACCTGGCTGGACTCAGCCACACCACCACACAGCACAGAGCACCAGGTCAGCCCCCGGCTCTGCAGCTGCGCTGCCCAGCAAGAGCTCGTAGCCCGGCCGCCCAGAGCATTGTGCCAGCAGCAGGACGAGGTGAGGCTGTGGGGGAAGGAGAACAGCTAGGGAAGGGCCAGGGACTATTCTCCCAGGCCAGGAGCTCAGGGGCTGGACAGGAGGAGCCCGTGGGCCAAATGTGGCATGCAGACAGTAATTTGCCCACCTCTGGTCTAACCTATTCTTAAAAACCTCCAATGACTGAGATTCCACAATCTCCCTAGGTAATTTGTTCCAGTGCTTTACTACCCTTACAAGTTAGGAAGTTTTTCCTAATGTCAAATCTAAATTACCCTTGCTGCAGTTTAACCCCTTTACTTCTTGTCCTGTCCTCAGTGGTTAAGGAGAACAATTTATCACCTGCCTCTTTATAACAATCTTTTATGTACTTGAAGACTGTTATCAAGTCCCTCCTCATTCTTCTCTTCTCCAGACTAAACAAACCCATTTTTTTTCCAATCGTTCCTAACAGGTCATGTTTTCTAGTTCCTTAATTATTTTTGTTACGCTCCTCTGGACTTTCTTCAGTTTGTCCACATCTTTCTCAAAGTGTGGTGCCCAGAACTGGACACAATACTCTAGCTGAGGCCATGTCAGTGCTGAGTAGAGTGGAAGAATTACTTCTTGTGTCTTGCTTACAACACTCCTGCTAATACATTCCAGAATTATGTTTGCTTTTTTTTTTTTTTTTGCAACATCATTACACTGTTGACTCATATTTAGTTTGTGATCCACTGTAAGCCCCAGATCTCGTTCCACAGTACTCCTTTCTAGGCAGTCATTTCCCATTTTGTATTTGTGCAAAATGTATATACTGCAGAAGCAGTACCATACTGCTGCCTGCTAATGAGTACATCTTGTCTATATAGTGAGGAAACGGATAAGAACCTTACAGTGGGAATAGGTTATTAATTTATTTGTTCAGTAAAATAAGTGGGTCAATCAACAACATGTTCAGAGTAGTAGTAGAAAGGGGAAGCCAAGATATGACTCTATAATGCGGTTACTTTCTATTCACTAATGTACACAAGATAAGCACAGAGCATCTCTGATACTAGAAGGCCACAGCCTTGGCAGTGGCATATTTACAGTATCCTGATGCTCTACAGAGCCAACAAGCAAAGAGATCTTAAGTATTAGGAATGCTACTGTTATTGGAATGAAGAGTTGTTTTTTCTGAGCCCTGGGTTGGCCAGACCTCACTTCTTGTCACTTACAGGGATTTCAGCTTTTCTACTAATGTGAAGGTAACTCAATTAAGTATTTCCCAAGCCAATGTAGTGATAGAGAAGGTTTTGAAGGATTTGACTACACTCAGGAGTACAAAGGAGCCCTGTTCTTCAACCAAGATTTCTAGGAAAGTGATTTTCCCATAGATACCTAGGAATATCTAACATTGCTCTTGGGACAAAGTAATACTTATTAACTTCCACTTGGCCCAAATGGTAAAAAAGCAGAACAAGGAAAACTATGGATTTAGTAATAATGGAAGCCATGTATCTAGTCCTTGTCCAAACCTTTCAGGGAAAAAAATGGTTTAGCAGCATTCAAAAATGGGACATTGGGAAAAAATATGTTCAGAGACCTTTTCCCCTAATCCTACATATCTCTCCCTCTGCCCCACTGTGGAGCAAGCAATGTTTATGAGGCCAGTATTTGGAAAAGTGAGCTTGAATAACAATGGCAAAGGGTTGGCAGAAAAGAGATTCTTGCATTTGCACAAAAGAAATGAAGCTTTTCTCTAGCATCTTGGGACCATTTAGGGCTCACTGTTGATAGACCCACAAGTACTAATTATGAGGTTCATACCAAGGGTCATGTTATGTAGTGAAACAACAGTTCACTAGGAGTGAGAGTGAGGTCATGACTCCCCATGTGCTACTCGACTGGTCCTGAAAGTTCAAACCCAGGGAGAGAGGGTGTTGTATGACAATGCATTATAATTCATGGCATTAGTATCTATTCTGATTCGATAGAGTTTTGTTCAACAGCAGATTACCTCACACTTTTGCTGCATTTTTAATTGTTGCCTGAAGTCCAGAAATAGACCCATGATAATTATCCATGGAATTCCACAGAACTTTTCAGCAGGATTTATGAGTCTACAGTTTTTATGCTGTGTAAAGTTTTATAACATTTGGTAGTTTTGCTTCTCATAGATTCATGTGAACATTTTCAGTGGTTTCCATTCAGAAGGTACACAGCCCCTGAGGCCTTCTGATATTACTTTGAAACTAAGAGTCATGGAACTTAATCTTTAGCCGTGACAAGTTTATGCTTGATACAGCTGAGGAGAGCAAAGTAGAAAGGCATGTCTAAGTCACTTTTCTGCTCACTTGATCCTGGGCTGCCACGGGCCAAAATGAACCCCAGTGAAATTTACAACAGCCTATGGGCTGCTCTTAGTTATGCCCACTGCAGCAATTTTATAAGGATCAAGCAAAATGCCATACACATTGCTTTGCCCCTCCCACACTTACCTCCACCTCTCCATACCCCCTCCACCAAGGTGGTGGAGAAGCAGACCACATAGAACAGCCTATACTGACCCTACACCAGCAGCCCTAGCAGTCCAAGGAGCCCCAGTATCAGGAGGAATATTCCTTTAGGGTCGCTTTCTGGTTCATTTACATTGCTGAAGCAGTGCACAATGGCCAAATCTAGGGCCAAGGATTAAGCCTATGGCTTCAAACACACACCTACAAACAAGCATAGAATCACTCCAAAGGTCTGAGAACCTCAGCAGAACTTTTCATGAATCTGGTGAGAGTTTTGAGTCATTTAAAGTTAGGATGTGCAATATTCTAGGGATATCCTATCCATATTCCTGACTAGGAGTTTATAATAACAATAAACTGCTCCCAGAGTTTTAAATAAGCTCAGAGCATGCTGACATAGAATTGGGGAAAACGTATGACGCGATCAATAAAACTCAAAGTTATGTACTCCATGATCAAATTGCAGTGCTTTGCTTCAAAGACCTACCAGTAACCTTGCATATAACAAACTGTACTGCACTGAATACTGTTGCATAGAAAGGGGTTGGAAACCATGACACAATAAGTGGAATTGACTTCAGTGAAGTCAAGAGGAGTTTTGCCATTGGCTTCAATGAGGCCACGATTTCAACTAATATCTTGCCTGTCTCTAATATCTATGATCCTCGGAATGCTATTGAAGAGTCCATGAGCACTGCCAAGCATCACAGACTCTGATTTCTCAAGTACTCTATTTGTATTCACCAACTCTCTGTCATGTTAAGGAGTCCAGTAATAAGCTATTAAAGACATTTAATTTTACCAATTTAAAACTGAAAAACACAAACTACTGAGGTGGTGAAGTTGCCAGAAGAGACATCAGACCATAAGTCAGCATATCTGATTCATTGGCTACTGTATGTGCAAAGCCTGCAGATTGGATAATTTCAGTTCCATCACTGAAAAGGATGTTTACTAGACCCAAATTTGGTGCAGTAAAAGAAGACTAATGTGTCAGAAGTAATGACAAAGAGCCTGTCACTGCAAGAGTGGGACAAAGCAGTGACACAAATAGACAAATAAGGGCGACTTGGTAAAAGGTGCTTATTGCAATGTGTTACCATTATTCTCTATGTAGTTACCATGAAATACAGTACAGTATGGTTATGCAACTGTAGTTTAATAAATGGCTTGCTGTAGGTCTCCACTACATCATAGCACTCTCTTTATGGGCCAAATCTCAAAGTCCTAGCCCAGCATTTACTTAGGAAAAATTATTATTGATATCAAATAGCCTGAGTAAAGACAGACTAAAAACCAAGGAGAACTTCAGGTTTGGCCCTGTGTGAGTTATTTTCAGATGGATTAGCATATAAATATGGAAAGAAAAAGAACTATGTGTACATAGCATGTTTAAATAAAAACACATAATGAGAGCAGCTCCAGACAATAACCAAGCTCTAGAAAAGGGCTAGAACCAGTTGGCTTTCAGTCGCACCGTCCTGTTGTGAGAGTGTTGGAATATGTGGGCCGAATGTTAGGGAAAAGGTTCCATTGCCACTTGACCCATTCTGGGAAGATACAGAAAATAATGTCTAAACATATGCGTTAAAAGAAACTGGGAAAGACTAGTTCCAAAGCTAAAAGAAGACTCTGTCCTGTAAGTCAGGGTGCAGAAGTGGTTCACAGTAATTAAGACATTCTGAAATAAAAGGGAGATTACTGAAACTTATTCTCTCTCTTACAGATCTCACACTTTCCTACTTAAACCATCACAAAACACGCTCCACTAGATATTTGGCTTAGCCTCGGTGTGATTTCAGCAAGAGATTTCTTCTAGCACTCATATTCTCATTCTCTCTTTCTTTCTCTGTGCTCAGTTTGTTCAAGATCTCAAGAGTTCTATGAAACTATTCATAGGACAACAGGATCTCATTACGCTTCTCATTTTAGCTCTTCAGAAAAATAACTTCAGGTGGAAACTTTTTTTTTCCTCAAGTTAGTTTGTCGAAGTTGCACTTGACAACATAAAAAGTACAAATGTATTTCACGATACTTCATTTGCACCATTTTCAGAGACCGTGCTGTAAAAAAAATGCCAGCACATTTTACAGCTTCTATAATTCTTCAGTGCCACATTCCTCAACCATGAAATATTTTCATCACCAAATTCATCTGGCTATTCTGCCGGTGTGTCATACAAGTTTAGATAAACTTCAAGAAGTGAAGTAGCTTCTGTCACATTGTAGCATTAAATCTGTTTAACAAAATGCAAAAGACTTCTAACAAATGTTAATACGCAATAATGTCCCACTATTAGACATTTGCAAATAATATATAGCTTTAAGAATTGAAAAAAATGAATGAAATAGCTTTTAACTGTGCTACACTGCTTGTAAAGATAACTTCTTGGAAGCTGGAAAATTTAACCACTCTCTACAATTTTTTACTTACTCCATTTGACAAAAGTAGATGATTTGGGAATATTTTATATGGTAATGCAGCTTACTCAGAGTCCTTTGTTTTCTTAACTATTGAATGTTTGTGCTGTGCTTTGAAAGCATAATGTGCTAATATTACTATTATTTGTGTATGCACAATTATCAGTGAGATATCAGTAGGAAGGCACTCAGTTCTCTGAACAATATTTGTGGATTAATTTCTTCGTTCAGAACTGCAGAGCATTATTTTTGGTATATCACACAAAATGGTGAAAATATAGCTATTACATATCACCATTTTGTATGAAACACGCCCCCCCCCCACACACATATGCCTTCTGTATGTAAGTCACTATGTTTTTTTTTTCTAACACACAGAGCACTTTGAGACCCAAGTGGTAACGTGCCTTAAATGGGGGCTGGGCAAATTTCATAACATTTATCAGTTGTGTTCAGTTGTGTATAAGTTTAGAGGCTGATTTGACCTTCTGACATTTGTAAATTTGGGGCCTTATAGGTAGATGCTTACATTTGGGGCAGTGAGAACCCCCAGGGAAAATGCCTCCCAGAGCTCTTTGGAATGTAGGGGGAGTGTAACTGCTACTATGTCTCTTTAGAATGTTGCCTTTTGCATGTCCAGCTAGCTCCATTGGACAGTGCGAGGGGGAGCCACGCTACTCACACCCAAGGAGGGAGGTGCTAGGAGGGAGAAGTCACTGCATTGTTGTAGCATAAGAACTGCAGTTGGGCCTGGCTGCATGATAAGGCAGTAAGGAGAAGGATGCTTCTATAAGCCTGCCCCCTTACACAATTGTAAAACAGCTGGGCACAGTTGGCTCTCTGGCTGGAAAAGGCATGAAATCAAGCTTGCCAGTACTTCTTGCTTCCAGGGTGGGTTGTATTCTTCCTAGCCCTCCTCATACTTGCTTGTGCAGCCTGTGCTGAAGTCCACATCACTGCACCCTCTCTGCTATTTTTAGCAAGCTAGTTCGATTACAGCTAGTAAGAGTATGTCTACACAATCTGCAGGTTACACCCCTGGCTGCAGTAGAGATGTAGCCTCTGTGAGAAAAGCTTTGCATTATAGTTTGGCACTTTAGCTCCTGCTCCTGGATGGAACTTGAAAGGCTAGAGGAGAGAATGAAAAGTAACCATCATGAAGGGACAACAGAGGCAGGAGCTACATAGCTAAATGTTCTTGGGGGAACAAATGTTCAGTTCAGAATGCGTTCTGGGCAGAAGTACTGGTGGGAGGGGTCACTTATATCAAAACCAGCTGGCCAATCCCTAAATAAAGCTGCCAATAAACTGTGGCTGGAGGAAAAGAAAAGAGAACACCAAGCAGCATTCTGTCTTTTATTTGTCTCTTAAGCACTATATGCCACTGTAGATATAGTAACTAATAATAATCTTGTGGATTGCAGCACATTTGTGGATTTTGCAATAATTACTATCATTGGAAAAGAGTTAAGTCTGAAATAGAATATCTCTGGGTGGGAGGATACAGCAATTGTTACCTATTTTACTCAGGTCTTTGTGTAATTGAAGAAAAATATATATGCAGATACTTTAAGCCAGAAAACTATTATTCCTAACAGGTTCCTAAAATCTCAACCTGTACACCTTGAAAATCTCTCAGCCGCACTGTTCTGTTGAGTGTTAGGAGAATTTTGTATTTCATTTTTACAGCAGTAAATCATCAAATGAAAGAGGCTTATATTGTACATACCATTGCTAGATGTGCTTGTGATAGAACATCAGGATGAACTATTTTTTAATCTAATATACAACCATTTAGCAGCATTAGAAGCACATAAAACAGATAAAAGTATAGCTTTTACAGCCATTCATCAATGGCTTTTTTTTTTTTTAAGAGTGCAAATACTTCCTCAGGCTAAGCATACATCTATCTAGTTCACATAAATACACAAGTGACAGGGCTTCCAGTCAAAATAAACATTTGCTCAGCGTATACCCATTTCCACCCAGTTCATGCAACATGAAATACATCGAGGTTAACAAACGCATGCTAATCTCACTAGCACCTAGCCTGCAAATATCTCAGCTGCTCTATGGCTCCACACACATGTATAAGCATCCTCAAGCATGTGACTAAAGTATAGGGTTTATTGTTCACATGGCACTTCCAAACCTATACTGGGACTGTTTAGGATCCCATTTTTAAAACATTTATAACCTGGATCCAGTAAAGCTGCATGTCAGATAGATATTTTAGTTTTCAGGCACCAAGAATGATTCAGTGTAGTGTGATCCTATCTGGCTCTCTGATTTAGTAGGTGTGCAAAGAACAAGAGGGGCTACATCCACAAAGGGATTTCAGACACAAACTGCTATTTCAGACACCTATGTCCAGAACTTAGAACCTCAAAGCCCTGTAGGCACCTAAAGTCCCAGGGCACCTACATTTCTGCCAGCAGGTTTGCATACAGCTGCCCTGGCACTTTGCTCAATGGCTAAACCTCAGCAGGATCCTCAAGATAGGTGTTCCCTCACTTTTCTCACCTGTGAGAAGGCTCTCTCAGAGGCTGCCTGAGAGCACTTCTAACAGCTCAGAATCTGCACAAAACAACAGTGGTTGTCCCCTTTCCTACAACAGCCCATGGTTAGGGCAATTGTGCAGGAAATGGGAGACCTTGGTTCAAGTGTCGGCTCTTCTGAGGCAACGTAGGGGTTTGAACCTGCCTGTGTTACATCCTAGGTGAGTGCTCTAACCATTGGGTCAGGATTGGGAAGCCCTTACCTAGGCTGGGAAACACCCATTCCATCCCCACTGTGCCTAAGAGCTGGGACTTGACTCAGATCTCCCACTTCTTCCCTGAGTTCCCTATCCACTGGGCTCTAGGGTATTTGGGTGCTGGGGGAAGGGGGAAGTGGATGGGTCTTGGTCTCCCCTCTTCTGAGGGAGTGCTTTATCCACTGAACTATAGATTAAAAAGGGTAGCAGTAGCTCCTCCTCCTTGCCCTTTTGTGAGAAAGGGCTGACCAGGCTTGGACACCTACCTCAAGAAGAGCGTTCATGGCTGTGAATCCCAAGTGGAGAGAGGTGCCTCCCTCTGTCCAGGTGCCTAATTCCCTGAGAAGAGTGGGGCTTAGGCTCCACCCCTCTCCTTGGCACCAGTTAGCTTAGGTGCTTCCCACTCAGTATGCTGGCTTGCGTCTCCCCCATTCTTAAGCACCTAACTCTCCCCAGGCCTAATGTGAGACGGTGGATTCCACCAAGTGGCGGGATGCCTAAACACTAAGCATTACAATG
Source organism: Gopherus flavomarginatus (assembly GCF_025201925.1). Lineage (NCBI taxonomy): Eukaryota > Metazoa > Chordata > Testudines > Testudinidae > Gopherus > Gopherus flavomarginatus. Next base: position 196,854,194 of record NC_066618.1, read on the forward strand.
CCAGCCAGATCCTCAGTGGTATTGAGGTGCCTGTTTCCTATTGATTTCAGTGGGAGTTAGGGACCTAAGTATCTTTGAGGATCGAGGACGCTGAGCCTGGGTCCCCTCTGTGGCACTAGTTGCAGGGGTCATCAAGGAAGAATTGTATCTCTTTGCAGAAAGTGTAGTGCAAGATGATACAATGATGATACCAGCTCTAAAGAAATAACTTATACTCAACACCACCTACTGGTGAGGGTTAAAATTTTCAAAAGCGCCTAAATGACTTAGGAGCCTATGTCTCATTGAAAGTCAGTGGGACTCAGAGTACATCTACACTGCAGCTGGAACCATGCTTCTCAGCAAGGGTAGACAGACGTGGGCTAGATCTGCTCGAGATAGCGTGTTAACCATAACAGCATAGGCGGGGGTAACATGGACAGTGGCTCAAGCTAGCCACCCAAGTATGTATCTGGGGGTTGGAGAGAGTTTGTTCTCCGGGGGCTAACCGGTGCCTGTGCTACCCTATGATACTATTTTTATGAACACGGTGCTTATGAAAACTGATTAACTGAGGGTCCTTTTAACTCAGATTATCTCTAGAGGCTACCTACAAGCTAGATAGACCAGCCAATCAATTGATAAATGCTCGTTTTTTCCCTTCTTAATTAGCTAAATATTCTTTTACTTAAACAAGCTCTCATTTTGCTACAGACACAGTAATAGAGCCATTAGCAGGGTCTATATGAGTCCAGGGATCTTTTATTTATGTGGACAAAACCAAATGGTAACTACTTTTTTAAATATATTTTTCCCCTTGATACTGTACACTGTGTAATGGCTTTGGTCCAAACAGTGATCACACAATAGTGTCTTTTTTTCCTTTCTTGACCTACCACACTCCATATGATTTAATCTATTGTTTTGGATGTTGCTGATGATTTATGATATGAAAAATGTAAATGATCTAGATGGCAGATGTTTTATATTTTCTGACCATTCATTTTCAGTGGGAATGTAATTAAAATTTATGAAGTGTATCTGCTGAATTGCATTGGCAATTGATGATCTCCTCCAGTGCTGTCTGTCTGGAGATGATGAGTGATTGTGGACAGTGAGACGTGTTGACAAGGGCAGAAACAGACGTGATTTTACTGTCACGAGTGAGGCTACCTGCAAAAAGGGCTGGTATTTTTCCCTTCTTTTTTTTCCCCTGCTGGAGGAAGGTGGCAACCAGATCTGTCTTTCTTCTCACGAGATGGAGTACCAAGCCTGTGCATACACCTGAAAGCTGTCACTCTCCACAAGCGCAATCTCTGTCTCCCTCATCACTGGGCATCTGCAAGTCAAGATATCACTTACAGCAGCCATGTCAGAGATATTAATTAAGTTCCTGATGGCCACCCAGAGAACTTAATGAATGCAGAATTCACAGTGTCCCAACTCATAAAACTACATGTTTAACTCTATGAGTGTCAATATATTTCTTCCAGGAGGAACGAAAAAAAGAGAAAGTTGGCAGCCAAGGGATTGTATAAGAAAGATTTGGAGAACGAAGGCATCTAATGGACTTTCTAGAAGTCTGAAGAACAACGTAGTGCATCAGAATAAACTTGACCACTGCTATGGTTTTGTAATAGAGATGGACTTGAACACAAAGCCCCTGGATTTAAATATCCCTGCGCTCTAAGCCATGACACGGAGAAAAGTTTTCAAAATCTGTACCCAGGTCTAAATTTTGCAAATTACTCTTATTTCTATATTGGAATGAAACTCCACATCTAAACACTCTCCAATTTGGAGATGTTTAACTCCCAGTTCCAGATGTGAATTTTGCGGTTCTAATTTTAACTTTTTACTAGTTACACTCGCTTTATTTCTCCATGTCCCTTCTCTCCCCTTGCCCACTCTGCTTATTTTAGAGCATATTTGATAAATTTCTAAGTGGCATAGAGGAAAGAATAAAATACCTGCTACCATGCTATACAGCTGCACCCACAATAAATTACACCTAGCCCAAACGATTGTGAGGGGAATAATGTAATTCCCATAAGCACAACTGTTGGAACTGAAGTTTCTGACCTAGTTCTCTTCTCAGATCTCTTGGCCACTTGGAAATGTTTACATTTTTCAGTCAATTCTCAAACCATATTAAGTATTTACACTGAGTCCTAAAAATAACATCCATCTTAAGCACTATGGCTGTCACTAGCAGGAGGCTTGTAAATGAGGATTTTATTTAAAAAAATTACTCCAAATGCAGTGTTACAGACATCCCAGTTCTGTTTCCATTATAGTCAATGGCAACGCTTCCAGTGACTTCAGTGGGGAAAAGAGGAGGTCCATAATATGGTGAGCACGGCCATGAAGCGTCCAGTCCCACTCTCACTCAAGTCAATAGGACGTTTGCCATTAACTTCAGTGGCAATGAGATCAAGCAGAAAGAGTGGGTCTCGAGAACACAACAACAACCTGAGCCTCTGACCTAGTGGACTATGTGACATTTCAATATAGCTATAAAATTAAAGTCACAATGGGCAGAGAATCATCTCAAACTGGTCCATCAATATTTTGTCCATCTAGGTATTGATATGGTTCCGAGCACCGGCATGTGATTATTATTAATTTATTTATTATTATTATTATTATTATTATTATTTAAGGAAGATGATTGAAAGAGGGAAGCTAAACCTGGATTAGGAACATTCTAGAAACACACAAAGAGGGCATGCACACTAAGCTTAAAGGGCCTGGTCCCACAGAATGGCCAGTGGCTAGTGCAGAGTACTGGGAGACAGAGGGAACTAAGTTCTATTCCTGGATCCAGGAGTGACTTGTTGTGTGACCTTGAGCAAGTCATTTAGTCTCCGTGCATCAGTTTACCCATCAGTAAAATACAGATAATGGCCCTTACCCAGCTTTGTTAAGCACTTGGATATCTAGAGATGAAAGCAGCTCCATTCATGCTAAGGATTCACTGATTATTAGTGATGCCAATGGGGAGCTGATGTCACTCAGCACCTCACAGAAAGCCCAGCACACGTTGCATGATTGGGCCCCACGTCACCAGGATCAGCACTTCTAAGTCTCAGAGAGACTTGCAGTGGGAGAGAAAACAAAATAAACTGCCCCTCCTCCCCCACAAGTAAGTACTTTTAAATGTAATTTCCCTCTTTAAAAGTGTCAGCAAATGAAGGAAAAGAAGAGAGTGGGGGAGCCCCAAAGGCAGCAATTTTGAGTGCTTTAGGTTTCTTTATCGACTTTAATTCAGCTCACCCATAATTGTGGGCCTGTCACTTGGGGAATTTTTCCAAGAAGGAAAAAAAAAAAAGAGCTTGCTCCCCAGGTGGGTTTTCCCAAGTTTCTCAGGCTCTCACCACAATCTATGCTTGGCATCCATGACAGGATCGTCAAAACTAATAACTAAGGAACTCACCGTCTGTCATTCCAAAATAATTATGTATGGGGCTTTACTTGCACTTGTGATAGATCATATATTTCATTGAGAAAATATATGTAGACTAAAGATAATAATATATGTAATGCATTGCAGGCATTGTAGAGATTAACAGTCAAACAGGGGAAAGAAGTCTGTATGTATGCATGTTAGCCATGGGTAGGTGGGGAGATGTCATTCCAAAGCTTAATTACAAAATGCATTCATGTTTTATTAGCCCCTTATCAGTAATTAATCACCCACTTTGATGTAAAGTTCAGGTTTACAAATGCACAGTGGAATTGTCCCTCAGATGCGTGCCAGGTTTTTAAGGGTGAGCGGGAACGACAGCAAAGATACAAACTTATTGCCCTAGAGCTGCTGAAAGTGACTTCTGGCATGTCAGTGTAGTGTCTGTATAATAGCATGTGTGTGCAATAGCATCTTGGTGCCTATGAGGCCAAAAATGGGGGGAGGAGGGGAGGAGACAGCAATTGCAATAGGGAGGGGGAGAGATTGTATTCAGTAGTGTTCTTCAGGTGCAGAGTTTGAATAAAAATGCAAAACAAGACGCTCCCATTCAGTAAATATTATCGTTTTTACTCACTCATTAATTAAGTTGCTTAATTGCTGCTGTCAAAAGACTCTTGAGTTTGTGACTGAGGTTGCTGCACTGTTTTGATAGTAGCTGAAGGAGAAAAAGGCAATATCGCTCAGCTTGTTCTTTACCAGAGAATAAGGAGGCATCAGTGACGGGAGATCATAATGAATCTGCAGAGTTTACACATGGAAAAAAGATACATTTCCAGAAAAGGAAAAAAATAAAAGGCCAGCTTGATGAACCCATCAGACGTTATTTCATTGGTGTGATTGATGCATCATTTCCTGCATATTATCATTTCAGTCATTACTCTGTGAAAATCATTTTTATGCAAAATATTTCCCCCTCTTTTAATCTAACTTTCCCATGGGGGCCTGGAAATGGAAATGGGCTCAAGCCTTGTCAGTTAACACGATTATAATTTTTTTTTCTAGATCTATCTCAGAAGGATTTTTTTAAAGCTGTTTTAGGAACACATCTTTTCTAGGGCACCAGACTGACAAATAGCCAACACTTATGGAATACTGTACATATAATTTGAGGCATTATTGTTTGCAATCTACGATGATTATGTCCTGTGAAGCTTGAGACAGTCTCAGAATCCACACCTACGTTATTCCATCCATGACACCTACACAGCATGCTGATTAGGTGCTATGACCAGGATTCAGGAAGACAATTGAGAAAATGACTAACTTAAGCGGGTGAGTGGTCCCACTGGCTTGGGACCACTGAGAGTTATTTATTTATCCTACTTCTTATGTGAACCAAACTATTTCTGAATACTAGAAGCCATATGGTAGTTTATGATTGGGTGCAAATTATCTAAAGATAGACATACCGAATATGTCCACTAAGCCTGATCATTACCCATTTTTTGATGTAGTGGTTTAATTCAATAAGCAGCACAAAGATGCCCTAGACACAGATCTTCTAGGGCACAGGTAGAGAACACTGCACATATAAACACAAGGTAAAAAGTAATGAGCAAGACACAGAGCGAATGGGAGTACGATTCTGCATTAATAGTGCATGGCCACCAAGTTATTCTTGCCTAAAAACAAAAAGGGAAGCATGCAGCCATATTTGCATAGTGAAGACTGCACTTAAGCCCTCAGATCCTCAGAAATGCCTCCTCTCTGCCCACAACTACTCTTTTTTATCCTGTGCTATTGAGATTAAGTGGGTTGGCATTCAGGGAGCTTAAGACTTACTTCTGCTCGATAGGAAGAGCTATGCCTAATCCTTAACCTTACTTGTCCAGAAGCATAGCTTCAGCTCACATGTCCAGTGGAGCATGACTGTGTCTTGATGTCCCCGCTGTGCACCATGCAAGGACTTACAAAATAGAGACTCCTTTTGGGTGGTTCAAGTCACTCGTGCTGATGCCTAGAACACTTTCAGACATACTGTGACTGCCAAAAACACCTTGCTTGTTGAGTCTTTCAATTCTGTAAGCTTCCTCACAAGGCTCTGTCAGCACATCTCAGTTCTGATCTCAGCACCCTCAGCTAATCATCTCCTGGCCCTCTGCTGAGCAGAAAGTGCCAATTATGCTAAATTATGCAGTGCATTTTGTACTGTGGACAATGATTCTCCAGGGACTCAGATGAGTCTACCAGACTAACATGCATGTCTTATCACCAGAATCTTAACCTAGATCTCCAGAGAATCTAAAGCACCCATCTACTAACTTAAAGGTGTATTGCCTGTAATCATGTGCCCTTGCAAAAATAAGTAAAGTCATAAGGGATCCATTTATAAAGGATATAAATCCAAAACAACTACTAACTGCCCTGTCCTGCGGTTTCTTGAACCATCCTCTGACATATCTGACCACTCTTAGGTACAGGATAACTGACTAGATGAACCACCGGTCTCTCCACTAGAGCAGTTCTCAAATTCCTTTGTCTGAACTTGGATCCCAGGATATTGTTCTAGTTTAGAAAAGATCTCTGATTGCCTTATACAAGCTAAGCTGAGTACCGAGCCCCTTCTGCCACACACACATGCTTTCAGAACTACAACGAACTGACCTATGGTTGAGAAATGATATCAGAAGTCTGACTTTCTCCGGGGGGAGGGAGGGAGGGGAGAGAAGTAATGGAGAAGGTAGAGCTGAAAAGATAAGTGCTATCCCATTGTTATTCTTTTTTCCAGTAACTCACAGATTAATGCATACTGAAATTTATGTACAGTGCTTGGAATAGAAACCATGAGACCTGCTGTCTTCCTATTAGCTGGAAGTACCTGACAACACATAAAAGATGATGTTGTTGCAACTAATGTTCTATCTTAAACCTGTGAAACTTCTAAAGAACTGTAAAGAATAGCTGCCTTAGGACAGAAGAGAGACTGCAGTATGATTTCTATCTCTCCTTGGTGAATCTTTCTGTGCCTAATAAAATTTAGGCAACACCAGAGGACCCTTTTTCCTTCCTTAAATCAATGTGGAACTCAATGTGGTTCCAGGAAAACTCAGGAAAACCGCAGAAGCAACACAGAAGAAGGTTTTCTCCTCAGACAGCTTCACAGACATCCCTGCAGATACACTCCAGACATTGAAGAGGGAATATACAAAATCAAAGCCCTTCTCAGTCCTTTTCAGACCTGGTGACAGGCTTTCTCCACAAAGTGATTTCTTAAGTGTTATAAAAAAGGAAAGAGTTCTTCCCAGACAACAGCAGTGCAGCCAACCCCTAACACATCTAAGATGTTGCCTTGTGAGTTTATCATGGCCTAGACCAGGATTTCTCAAATTTCATTACACTGCAACCCCCTTCTGACAAAAAAAAATTACTACAAGACCCCAGGAAGGCGACCGAAACCTGGACACTGCCTCCCATCTTGGGGGATGATGAAGCTTGAGGACTTCAGCCCTGGGCAGAGGGGCTTGAACTTTGGCGTCAGCCCTGGGTCCCAACAAGTTTAACAACAGTCCTGGTGAACCCATCAAAATGGGTTGGCGACCCACAGTTTGAGAACCATTGGCTTAGACTTATCCTCTAGCTCATTCAGCTCTATAACTAAGATTTGGTTTGCCCATTTGGTAACTAAGTCACTCCCTAAATAACTCCCTGACATAGCAGTGGTTGTCTGTGGCTAAGGATAGCATTGTAAATTTTGGATGAAAGTTTCCCCTGAAGAGAAGGCTCCCTTGGAGAAAAACACAATGCTTCCCTCCAGGCTTCTGTTTCGCCAGCATTTCTCACTGGTACTATCCTCACAATGACTGTCAGCCTAAACAACTCTGATGAGGAATCCACAACCTTTGGATTTTCATATATTTCTGAAGCATCAGTAGATGCCATGTAATTTTATGCCCTAGCAACAGTCTCCAGCACCATGCTGAGGAGATAGTTTTGTCTTAGAACACAGAAAGGTGTTATCTAGGCAAAGAAGCTCCATTCCTCAGCCAAGTTTGTCAGAAGATGACTTTTTCCACAGAGAACTTGGACAAGGCCATTGCTGACTACTCCAAACTAAAAGGAAAATCCCTTCCTGTCACTTAGAGCCCTCAGAAAGTCTTCTGCAACTTTTCATAAATTTCAGTCTTCTGTTTGCTTCCCAGACACAGGCAATGAGAGATTATGGGTACTTCAGAGGAAACCCATAGAAGAAAGGGAGCTAGTGACAGCGTGTCAGACTTATGCCTTCCACCAGCTCCACCACAGCTTCCTTATAATTTGAGCTCACAACCCCTGAGATAGGTAGTCTTCTCTCGCTCTTTCCCTGGAAGAATTATATCTCATCACCTCAGACAAATATGTTAATTAGGCAGCTATGCCCTAAAGCACGTGGGACCACCTTCATCCTCAAAATTACAGGGTTTTACTATTTTTCTGACTAAAAGCTCAGTCACATGGATGCCGACTCTGGGGTGAGCACTGCTGGATGGGCTTTCTATGTGAAGAGAGATTAGCAACCAAGAAGAAATGTCCCTTTAGCTGTTATCACAAAATACCTTTGTTACGGCAGGAGTTTACACACAGTAAAGAATCAAACTGTCCAGTGGTGAAACTTACATATGTAACTACAAATGGCATCAGTAGGGGTTAGATTGTGTGTTTGATCTCAGGCTAGAAATGAAGCTAAAGTGGGTTAAGAGGCCTCTTGGCCTGGCTGAGACCTAGTTCACACTTTAATGTGTGCCTGAGTTGAAGAAGGGGTCAGGAGGTGAAACAGAGTTCAACCATAAGTTGACTGATAGCTCTGTGTGTACGGGAGGGGGATGTCTAGACCCAGGAAAAGAGTCACTAGAGGTTCATCCTGCCTGAGAGAAATTTCTCTCAGCAGTAGCTATCCCGTTGATGAATTGACCCATGGCCCTGTGGACAGGGCTGGCAGTTTGCACTCACTTGTCTTACACAGCTGTGATACAGCTCCTTAACAGATGTGTACTGCCAGGCCCTGGCTACTCTCCAGACCAGCAGCCACCCATTGTGGTGCACGGACACTCTAGGGCTTGGGAAATAAATTAAATACAAAAAAGATCAGTGGAAAATCACTTGGAGGTGGAGGATATTATTTGTCTATCTATCTTGCCTAATCCAGTAGGAAAAACAAGTCCATAACTGAATCACTTGCTTTTGCTTTGTGGAATCCGTAGTAAACTTTCCTCATTCCTGCCTTGCTTGTTGCTAAGCAAACAGTAAGGTCTGAGCTAGAATTTCATACAGAGAGGCTAATAGCATGCTAACCAAGAGTCTGATCCTGTGAGGTGCTGGGCATTCCTGAGACATGCTGAGCATCCTCAGCTCCCACTGGTTTCTATGGTTGCTGAGGGCACTCAAAACCTCACAGGATTGGGCCCCAAATGTCCCATTAAGTGTTGCTGTTAATCTGTTCTTTGGTGGGAAGGGACAAAACAAAACATTTGTGACTATTAAAGTTTTGCAGAGCATTAATTTTAGCAGCAATAAGGGTTTGCACTTTAAGGGCCTTCAGGAAAAAAAACGCTTTGAAATTTAAAAAGATTAGTTTGTTGCATGTTTAAACAAAAAATAAGAAATTAGAGAGATGCATATGGAATGCCTATTTTTCCCTCTAGTAGAGCCATGATGGATCAAAGCAAGAAAGTAAGCATCTCAGAACTGACATATCCCTAAAAATTTCATGATTGTCGCTATTTGATGTGACATGTCACAAGACTGGATGTCAAGCAGAAAAAAAATCTGACAAAAACACACAGTATTTTCAGAAACAGGGTTTGTTTAACTGCAGTTTTGAGAGGCATATCTGCATGATTTCAAAACTCTCCTCGTTCCCAGACATTTTTTAAAAAATCACGTCCCCATCTGCTCTAAGCATCTACACCCCATTAATTAAAATCAGCACTTAAAAGTAATACAAAAAAATTGGCTAGATTAGAAAAGAGTGTTGCTAAACTGAGATACTATCATACACACTTTCATAAAATCACCTTTCCTGTAATTAAAGGACAAATAGTAAAAAGTGGAGACCTAGCAATCATTTTGCAAAAGAAGGAAGTATGTTGGCCAGACTCTGTCATCTCTCTCGCTCTTTCTGCCCATCCCGCAATACTCTGAGTAGGTAACAGCTGCAGATGTCATGCACTGGCAATGGCAGAAAAAGGAATGCAAAAAGGGTTCTGTAGTATAGTAAAAAAGGGGAAGAAAGCCAAAGGGCTGAAGATTGTTAAATAATAAGCAATTAATTTTCTGCTACTACTACAAAAAGGATATGGTTTGACTTTACAGTTTTTCTTCCAGATACCATTCTAGAAGCCCTAAGCTTTCCAGTATTCTGAAACTTTTTCAGAATTGTGAATGCTTTGCAAAAAACAAAACAAACAAAAAGACATTTTGCAAACCAAAAATACTTGTCCTATTTAAGGGAACTCATTCAGGGCAATTATTTTCTTTCTCTAAGAAAGTAGATTTTTTTATTTGCTCATTCAAGGAAATATGGTTAAGAATAATTTCAAATCTAAAAATAATTGCAGCCGTCATGATTGGATGTGCTTCCCAGGAATGGATCCATAAGCAATTCTCTGCCTCTCTCTCTGACTGCTTATGGAATTGTACCTTTCTGCTTTCAAAGCATGTCCCTTCTTTGCTTCCAAGACCTTATCTTTGTTTTCAGCAACTTTCTCTTTTTCTTCCGGACTCTCTCATTTCTTTTTCTACACTCAGCTAGGAAAGTTCTCTCCTGCTCTGTTTTGCTCCCAGCTGGAGTCACTATATGTCAGATTTTCCTGTGGACAGATATCTAACTGTGGCAGATACATAAAATGCATTTTATGAAGGAAAGCATTTAAATTCAAATAGTTAAAAGTCCGTATACTGCATCTGGCCATTCCTTGATCTTTTTGGCTTTCCTAAAGCACAAAATTATGAACATTTGGTGCCCTATACTTCTGCCCTTGTGCACACACACAAATCCCATTGACTTCAAAGGGAGCTGTGCATGCACAACACCAACATGGAAGGTCCCCTGAATCCTTTAATCGTCTAAGAATTGAGTTTGTTTATTACTGTCTCCAAAGAAAATGCTTTTTCTTAAAGAAAGTATTTTCTAAGAATATTGGCAAAGTGCTAAAAACACATGCTTAACTTTATGCAAATGAATAGCCTCATTCCTGTCCCATAGAAGAGAATTTTGTTTTTAAGTCAGTGGCACTACTCACTAATTGTATGTGTTTAAATACTTTACCAAATCAGGGCCATCAGACAGAATTTCCTCTTTCAAATGCATTTCCTCCAAAAGGCCTTTCAATCCTAGCCCTTCCTTCAGATCTGGGCTAACTAATCAGATGACAGAAAACACAAGTACAGAGAAAACATTCCAAACAAAAATGGTGGAACCTACCATGCCTACGATCAACTACATTGTTGATTTTGTTGCATTACATCCACCTTCCTTCATCTAGATCTAGATTGTGGTCTGTCCTGCAATGGCTACCCATCCTGTGGATAGTGGCTTGAGGAGAGCACAGCTTCTGCAGGGTCACAGCAACCCTTCCACAAGGCCCAGGAGTAGATAGAAAGAGATACGCAATGGATGGAGCCTGGGCTGTGGCCCTCTCAGTGCAGCAATGTGCTGACCCATATGCTTGTGGCAAAATGGCAGTTGATCCAGCAGTGTTTTCATATTTAGGGACTGATCATACTCCCATCTGAGTTAATGGCAAAATTTCCATTGACTTCAATAGGAGTAGAACCATGCTTTTTGGTTATAAGCTATTCTGAGCAGGGACCTTGATCTAGATCCCCAAACAGAACTTACACTCAGCATTATACCCTGCCACCCAGTAGAATCCACAGTTCAGAATCAGGTATACAGGCTCCCCATAAAATGCATGGGAGAGGTAGATATCTAAGAATGGGATCACAAAAGCCAGCATGCTGAGCAGGGAACCACCTAAATTAACCAAGAGGAAATGCATAGGAACGGGGCCTAAATCCCACCCTGGAGGGAGAGCTAAACACCTAACTCTGGGGCAGAAGGAGATGCCTCCCTCTGCTCAGGATTCACATCTGTAAACCCTCTCCTGGAGTTTGGTGACTAAGCCAGGTCTGCCTTTTCTGACAATAAACTACAGAGGAGCAGGTCATACACACCCCCATTGCCCAGTGGTTAGAGCACTCACTCAGGATATGGGAGACCCAAGTTCAAATCCCCACTTTTGTATAAATATGTAAACAGTCATTGGAACAGGGGCTTCAACTTGGGTCTCCAATATCCCAGGTGTGCACCCTAACCTCAGGGTGGTAGAGTCAGTCACATGCTCTCTGGCCCAAGGACTATTTCAGTATTTCATACAAAGAGGGACAGCTTCAACAGGAGAGACAGAGAAAGGCATTATCCAGTGGTTAGGGCACTCACCTGGGTACAGGAGACCCGCATTCAAAGTCCCTACTTTGACTCAGGCAGAGTGAGGATTTGAATAAGGGCTTCCATGTTCTGTCTGAGTGCTCTAATCACTGGCGTGTAAGCAGCAATGCTGTTTTGTGCAAGGCCTGATCTGGTAGGCAGCTTCTGAGCATGCCTATTGGATCCAATCCTGCAGGCAAGGTAAATGGGGAAATGCCTAATCTGAGGATCCCACTGGTGCTTAGACATGAAGTATATGGCGAGTGTCAGGACCTATATGGTTTTGCTCATGTGCAGAGGCAGTAATTTAGGCATCTAGAGGACTTTAGCAGGGAAACTTAGGTACCATGGAAATTTAGGCACCTAAAGGGTCAGGTAAAAGCTGAGCAATGGTTTGGAGAATCTAAATTGGACCTAGATGACTAAAATGGCAGTTAGGTACCTAAATCCCTTTCTGGACCTAGCCCCTTTCCGTCATATCTATTTGCAAAGCACCTTGCACTCTGTTGTCATCTTAGTGCACCTACAACAGGTGGCAAATCATGTCTACCCTGAATTACAGTGCAGATTCAGGGCTGGAAGATCAACTACAGATGTGATATTTTCTCTGCATCAATTCCAAGAAAAGTGCAGAGAGGAAAACCGACCACATCGCCTTTGTGGACCTATCCAAAGCATTCAACAGAATCAGTAGAGCAGGTCTATTTGCAATACTAGAAAAGATAGGATGCCCACCAACTCTGTTATGTCTTATACATTCATTCCACAATGACATGAGAGCAACTGTCCAGTCTGATGAGTCCTCTTTGGACAGCTTACAGAGGAAAAGTGGAGTGAAGCAAGGATGCGTTTTTGCCCCTACACTCTTTGGAATCTTCTCAGTACTCTGGAACTGTGCGTTTAAGGACATGAAACATGGAGTGTATCTCCACATAAGATCAGATGGGAAACTCTTCAGCCTGTCCCAACTTAAGTCAAAGACCAAAGTAAAAAAGGTACTAATCAGGAAACTTCTATTCATTGATGATGCTGCCCTCATAGCCCACAATGAAGATTACAAGAACTCATGGACTGCCTTTTAAGTACCTGTCAGGCATTTTCTCTCCCCATCAGCATCAAGAAAATGGTTGTATTAGGGCAGGGGTTTCACAAGATCCTTCAATTACCTTAAATGCAAACCTGCTAGAAGTAGTCCAAAAGTTCAGCTATTTAGGTGACCGCCAACCTCTGACTGGATGAAGAACTCAATGTTTACATTGAAAAGGCTACCACCACCTTTAGCAGGCTAACTAAAATAGCATGGAACAACTCAAAGCTTATCATCAAGACCAAAATGCTGGTGTACGAAGCTTACCGCCTCAGCACTCTCATGTATGGTGGGGAAACATGGACAATGCAGAGGTTCTTCAAAGGGCAAATTTACCAAGGGTGACAGCCCTGCTCAAGCAAAGATGACTGCACTGGCTAGGCCATCTGAGTAGGCTGGAAGACAGATGCATACCCAAAGACATGTTATGCGGGGAGCTATCAGAGAGAACAAGAACAACAAGACATCCCAAGCTCTGCTATAAAGATACACGCAAGCGAGATATAAAGGAATTTGGACTTGATCCTGACCAATGGGAAATCTTGGCAAGTGTTCATAACAAGTGCCGCCATCATCTCCATCAAAGTATCAAAGTCTATGACAGAAGCTGGCTCCTACAGCTTGAGGAGAAAAGAACCAGTAGGAAGCAAGCAGCTCCCAACCAAGATACATACATTTGCAATAACTGCCAAAGATCATGCAAATCTTGGACTGGCCTATTCAATCACATGAGACATTGCAATCCACCTACATCATAGGCTGCAATTCCCACTGTCTCTCACAATAACAGTAATAAAACTATTATAGACCTGGGTGTTCCACACGGGCAGGGAATGCAGACTTTGTAACAGATACTCATACTCAAGTGAGAAGAGGAGATTCTCTGGCTGCAATCTTGGCACCTAGGAGTTTTATCATTGACTTCAATGAAAGAAGGATTCCACTCCAGAATTTGGACGCAGTGAAAAACACAGACAAAAATAAACAGTGCTTCTCATTTCAATTACTGCAGGATGGTGAAATTCAACCACCACAGAGAAAATGACCAGCACAAAACCTATGCAACGAGTTAACTCCCATGTATTATATTATATTATATTATATTATATTTTATTATATTATATTATATTATATTATATTAACACATGCACAGTGACTCGTGGTTTGGAAAATAGAATTTCATTTAAAAAAACTATATACAGATGCTTCCAAGAAGTCATGCCCTTCCTCCGTGCTGCTCCTATTCCCATAATATTGTTGCATATTTGTTATTTTTCCATAATATATGGTTTCTATTTCATACATTTTTCTTTAATTCCCATATACCAGAAAAGCCATTTTACTATTTATGTGGTCAAATCCCTACCAATGTGATTTGATGGCACATAAATAGTAATATGATTTTTATGCTGTTTACTGCTTATGTAGAGGAGTTTTCAGAAACCCTATATTATAGCCTAGTGTTAAATCCTGATAATTTTCAGGGGTCATCACTGTAATATATGGATAGAAGACTGCTACTGTGATGCTATTGTCAGCCAAAAACCTTGCTTTCAAATGTGTGTCCAAACCATGGTATAACATAAATCAAAATATGTGTCAGCACAGTCATATATCCTTTTTGTGACTTTAAATATTTTTATAATCACTGGTGCAGGATGAGACACTGGGGACTCTTTATAACTAGCATTAGAAAAAGCTGAACATCAAAAGAAAATCTGCACATTAGACTCCGGAAGCAGAAATGAACTTCTCACTACTTTTAACATGCACACAGATTTTGATGTTAAACCTTATACAACTTAATATTTATTTCTACACTGGAAGCTATCTACCAACCCTTTGGACTTAGCATTCTGTAGTCCCTCATTTCCCAACACACACTTACACAAAAAAAGTATCTGCATTTTTTCAATAAACTGCTCCCAGGAATGACGCCCACTGGGGTGTACAAGCTGTACTAAACAGAGATGGGCCCAAGCACACGAATTGGGATCCAGATTTCAAATGGCCCAAAGTTCAGAGGTGTTCATATCCAGAGTTATGGTTTGCAAACCATCTCTCGTTACAAAGGATTGACACATAGCTAAATACCACAGCTAACCATTGGTCTCTGTAGTTGCTTTCATGTTTCTGCAGCTCCTATAACTTTGGTACCTAAGCACCAATCAATTCTCACTGCATCTTGAAGTGTGTGTAAGTTTTATTTTACATCACTTTCTACCAGGAAACTTCATGTACCTCATAGCATTGCAGTCACACACTTGTTGAAAGGCAGCATAAAGTGGAGGGGAAATGCAAACACTGCTGCTATAATGACCAAACAGGCTGCATTCAAACCTCTTTCATAAACAAAATCTTCCAGACCAAGGTTCTTGTCTGCTCTGTCTAAACAATGAAGATGCCATGGCACTTTTCATAAAAGATGGGATTTGACTCAGTGTCTGTTACCAAAATGTCCCCTCCCCTCACTATAGCAGAGCATGCTGGTCACTGGTTGGCTACTGCTCTCCAGCCCAGAGGTGACTGTATTTTAATAGAGCTGTTATCTATCTATGTCCAATCTTGCAAAGCTTTATGAATGTGAGCAGCCCTTACTCAGACCAGTGACTTTGACATGGCTAATTGCATGAGTTAGCACTACAAATACAGGATCAGGTTCATATACTGTGAAGTGCTTTGAGATCCTTTGAGAGGAAAGGTTCTACCTAATCATAAAACAGTATTATTATTAATAATTAGAGCTGTCAAGCGATTAAAAAAATTAATTGCAATTAATCTTGCAATTAAACGCACTGTTAAACAATAATAGAATACCATTTAAATATTTTTGGATGTTTTCTACATTTTCAAATATATTGATTTATATTAAACACAGAATAAAAAGTGTACTGTGCTCACTTTATATATTTATTTTGATTACAAGTATATGCACTGTAAAAAAAAAAGAAAAAAGAAATAGTATTTTTCAGTTCACCTAATATAAGTACTGTAATTCAATCACTTTATCATGAAAATTGAACTTGCAAATGTACAATTATGTAAAAAAAAACTGCATTCAAAAATAAAATAAAGTCCACTCAGTCCTACTTCTTGTTCAGCCAATCACTCAGACAAACAAGTTTGTTTACATTTGCAAGAGATAATGCTTCCTACTTCTTGTTTACAATGTGACCTGAAAGTGAGAATAGGCATACTCATGGGACTGTTGTAGCCAATGTTGCAAGAAATTTACCTGTTAGATGTGCTAAAGATTGATATATCCTTTCATGCTTCAACCACCACTCCAGGGCACATGTGTCCATGCTGATGACTGGTTCTGATCAATAACAATCCAAAGCAGTATGGACGAACACATGTTCATTTTTGTTATCTTAGAAGCTACCAGCAGAAGGTTGATTTTCTTTTTTGGTGATTCAAGTTCTGTAGTTTCTGCATCAGAGTGTTGCTCTTTCAAGACTTCTGAAAGCATGCCCCACACCTTGTCCCTCAGATTTTGGAAGGTACTTCAGATTCTTAAACCTTGGGTGGAGTGCTGGAGCTATCTTTAGAAATCTCACATTGGTACCTTCTTTGTGTTTTGTGCCATGCAAATGCCTGTTCTCACTTTCTGGTGACATTGTAAATAAGAATTGGGCAGCATTACCTCCTGTAAATGTAAACAAACTTGTTTGTCTTAGCGATTGGCTGAACAAGAAGTAGGACTGAGTAGACTTGTAGGCTCTGAAGTTTTACATTGTTTTGTTTTTGAGTGCAGTTACGTAACAAAAAAAATCTACATTTGTAAGTTGTATTTTCACGACAAAGAGTTTCCACAAGTAGTTGTATGAGGTGAAATGAAAAGTACTATTTCTTTTGTTTATAATTTTAGAGTGCAAATATTTGTAATAAAATATAATATACACTTTGATTTCAATTACAACACAGAATACAATATATATGAAAATGTAGAAAAACATCCAAAATATTTAATAAATTTAAATTGTTTAATGAATTATACTATTGTTTAACAGTGCAATTAATTTTTAATTTTGATTATATTTTGAGTTAACTGCTATTAATCGATAGTACTACTAATAATAAACACATTCATTTTCTACCTATTTCAAAAAAATGTTTCTCTTCTTAGCACATAGTGTTCTTATGTTGGAACCCCACCAGCTCTCCTTTGGCTGATTTGATCTCCTTTTTAAAGGTGAACCTTTTGTTTGCTCACAGACAGGCTCCTAAGGGAAACACGTGGTTAACAAATTGCAAAAACAGGTAATTTGCTGTAATAAAATGCTGGGAAATTCCACGTAAATGTGTTTCTATAAACTAGGACCTTAATTTCTTTGGCCTCTGCAACTTATCAGTACCTTTCAACAAGGCCAATGTCAGGTACTGTACAGTATTCCTGATTTTCAAAAAGCGGTTTCCTAAGGTCCAGATGATGTTATAAGTGGTATAACATGACTCAAAGTAGTTTTGCCAGATGTGATATCCCCTGTTGTAACCTCAAATAGACTGAGAATGAGGAATGCATGCTCCATTAATTTCCATTGGAGTGAAGAATATGTTACTCCTTTGCCAATCCCATCAGTATTTTCTAAAAAATCTTCACATAGTCATGGCTTTATTTTCTTTATTCAGGAAGCCATGTATTACAGCCCTCTACAGTGTTTGCTCTTTAAGGATATTCACTTATTTTCCTTTCTCATTTCTGCAACACACATGCACACACTCGTCTGCACACGCAGACACAAATTATGTCCTTAGGGGAGTATCTAAAATGACCTGTTACTGTGGGTATTTCATTGCTGTTTTTCTCCTTCCAGTGATTAAAACCACAATTTTAGTTAATGTACAGAGCAGGTTTCATGCATAAATCTCCTCCCCGCCCCCTAGCCCCCCATAATTGCTTTTAAAATGCTGGAACCAATCTTGGATGCTGTCATCCATTTCTTTTGTGTCTTCAGTAAATCAAAATTTACATGACTATTTCCCACCAGATATTTTTGCAAGATAGATCTGTTTTCTGTGTGGTCTTTTTTGGCAGATATTCCGGCAGATTATATATATCGAGAGAGAGAGCACGAGAGAGAGAGAGCACGCGTAGAATATATGTATGAAAAAAATGACCAGAATAATCTTAAAGCATAGTGACTGCTAAGTAGACTCCCACATGTTAGCAAAGAGGCAAAACTGTCTCATGACCCGTGTCTCAGGATTGGTACACTGGTCATTACAGATTGTTCATCTCATACTATCATTCTGAAGTGTTACAATATTATTAAAAGCATCAGTAACTTTGTCTTTTCTGCATCAACTGCTCCTCACCTCTAAATGTTGAGAAAAAGAGATAATATCTTTTTAGATCAGAGGTGGGCTAACTATGGTCTGTGGGCCACATCCAGCCCACGGAATCACCCTGCCCGGCCCCTGAGCTCCTGGCCCAGCAGGCTAGCCCCCAGCACCTTCCTCGCTGCAGGGGAGTTCGAAGTGGTGGTCATGGGATGGGGGTGTGAATGGGGGCAGGGGTTCTGGGGGGACAGTCAGGAAGGAGGTGGGATTGGATGGGGTGCCAGGGGGCAGTCAGGGGACAGGGAGAAGGGGTGGTTGGATGGGGCAGGGGCCCCAGGGTGGTAGTCAGGAATGAGAGGAGGGGTTGGATGGGGCGGCAATGAGGGGTGGGGTCTGGGGGCAGTCAGGGGACAGGAGTGGGGTGTGTGGAGGGGGCAGGGGTCCTGGAGGGGGGAAGATAGGAGGTGGAGGCCAGGCCACGACCCTCTTCCCTAACCGGCCCTCCATACAATTTATGAGACCTGATGCAGCCCTCAGGCCAAAAAGTTTGTCCACCCCTGTTTTAGCTAGTCCCAGTGCCAAATTCCTAATCCACAAACTGCACAATTCGCATACAGAAAATGACTGTTATTCCCTTCTTAGGAAAGATTTAATGGCCATGATGGTGCTGTAACAGGTCTCATGTTACTACAACTTCCTTATATTTATAAAATCTACTATAGAACATTTGCTAGTATACTACGTAATATTGGCATGTGTTAGTAAAGACAAATTTTACACACGAAATAAATGAAAAAAGTACATTCCAGGAAGCATTATCCTCATTTTTAAAAATGTTTTTTTGCTTACCAATTCAAAAAATTTATCACATTACCAATGGATGTTCTAATCACTGGTGCACATATAATAATGTTCTAACCATATTTACATAGGATTTTACTGAAGACAATTGTTTTATTTTAACTACTTTATTTACATTCACCACTCTGTGACTGAACCTATTTGCTTAACTAGATGAAATATTTCTAAAACTCCTCACCAATAGAAGATAGAGGGTGGCTAGATGGCTTATCTCTAAATCCACCTACATAGGCAGATTCCCACCACCTTCCACAAAAAGTACTATCAGAAAGCTGGAAATTTGGGGCAGATCCTCCAGTGGAGCTATCTAGCAGGGGATCTGTCATGATTCATCACTGCTTTAAAAATAATCTTGAGTCACAAATGCAAGTAATATTACAAAACACTTTTCCTCATGCAACAAGCCTCTTTGCAATGCATAATCCATACTAAATCTAAGATGCTAGATCCAATATTAAACCAATAACTTAATTATTAAACTAACTTCATGGAACTGAGATGTTGAGAATGGGTAAAACATTCTTGGAAGATACGAACAAGAAAGATAAAATGAGGAAACCCTTAAAATGTTTTTTTTTTAAATAATGTAGCTGTGATGCTGAGCTCAGTTACACATGTGGAAAGCTAGTGATTTACAAAGTCACTGGAGTTCAACTGGATTTGCACCAGAGTGAGGTCAGAGCCTGAGTGTGGATCATTCTCAGTTCAGTCCTAAGATCCTTCAAGAAGGACAGGCTGTTAGACAATAGTTTTCAGCAGCCAAGTAATATTTCAAGTTGGGTGAGTCTAGATCATTTCGCCAATACCAGTCCCATCATTATAAGGCAACAATTTATTGGGCCACAATTTGAGATTTCCTGGCCTATCCAATTCATTTAAAAATAATAAGCAGCATCACTTCTCAATCCAAAGCTGAAATTAAAAAGGCAGCTTTTGATGAGGATACTTGTAACTCAGACCATGCACAGACAAGAAAGGGGAAGCTCACAAGTCAAACTAAAATGATCTCTCCTTTTGAACCACTCATTGTCCTCCTCTGCTCTCCTGCAACCACAGACTCTCAGTGGTTTTTCTCTCCTTCTTTCTTCTCTTGTCAATCTGACTGGTCTCTCCTTCTCTGATTTCCTCTTAACTAGGAACTCCATTATGGATGTGGATGGAACCATTGAATCCCAGTTTTCTATCCATCCTTGATTCCCTTAGTATCTAGGTTGGTCACCTCTTAAGACTGTGCCCATCTCTCTCCTCTTCAATCACATCAGCATCAACACTCCTTTCCTCTTTTCCTATTCCATTCATGATCTCAACTAGTGATATCCAAAATTGCCCTCCTTCATGGGTTTACCAGCCTATCTGATGGTCATTCCTCC
This sequence comes from Gopherus flavomarginatus, assembly GCF_025201925.1. Lineage (NCBI taxonomy): Eukaryota > Metazoa > Chordata > Testudines > Testudinidae > Gopherus > Gopherus flavomarginatus. Next base: position 196,874,647 of record NC_066618.1, read on the forward strand.
CTTACTCCTTGTTCTGGCCTCCTCACCCTCGTTTGCACAACATCACCACTAGTTGCACAAGTATCTTCTCTGCATGCAAAACAGCCTTCCTGTAGCAATGCACATCATTGACTATCCATCTTATTTTAAAACTCGCTTAATAACAGAGAGGAAAGAAGATCTAAGAGATTACGGATGCCGGCTTGGGGCATGAAGGATTGGGGTTCAGTCCCTGCTCTTCCACCAATCCCTGTGTGGTCTTAGGAAAGTCACTTAAAACTTGTCTACATTTGCAGCCTTAGGAAAGTAACTTAGAACTTGTCTACATTTGCAGCAGCACATAGGGTCCATGGAGCTACACACTGCCATGAAAGGCTGTGTCTACGCTGTGCTGTGTAGTTACATGTGGCAGTGAAAGGCTCCAATGCGGGGAAGGCTGCAGGGAGCTACCAGAGAGTTTCAGGGCAGTGGGGAAAGACTCAGGGCACTAAAAATAGCATGGGAAGCACTTCTTGGGTATGGAGAGAACTGCGTAGGATACATACTTCAAGGTTCAGGGTACCTCTTGCCTCAGGTTCTGCACTGTTATTTATGCTCAAGCTACTTGGGTGTGCAGTGTATGTACTATACACACCTCCACAAATGTAGACCTCCCTTTCATCTCTCCTGCCTCCGTTCCCCATCTGTAAAATAGGGATGCTAATAAACCCCACCTCCCAAGATGCTGTGCAGATAAATACATTAAAGATTCTGAGGTGCTGCTCAGATACAACAGTAATAGGAGTTATATTAGTACCTTAGACAGATGTCTTCCTTGTCACTATCTCATAATTCTTAAGTCCATCTTCTATTATTTGCTATTTGACATTGCAGTCATATTAAATGCAGCAGAGATGAGTGAATAGACTGATTTTACCTCTTTATGCTAGTAGAACAATTTCCTCACATTTATTCACTACCTGAATTTATCTGACAAATACCTATTCAAAAGTTTTTACTCTATGGCTTGATCATGAATATGCAAAATTTGAGCAGAGTTATTTAGTTGATGCTGCTCATGTAAGTGACATGATATTATTTCTTTCCCCTGATTGGATGAACTCGTAAGCACTTCCATTGCATTTATTTACATGCACAATTTTAAAAAAAAGTCTACTTTAAGCTAATAAAATTCTGGTGCCCTTGCACATTTGACTTAAGTTTTTAAAAATTATTTCAAAATATATATTTTTATAATAAATAACAGAGGTAGCTAGAGTGCCATCAATCTGGGTACTCTAAAAATACTGCAAAGTGTGAGGGTTTCTGCCTTCTCTTTGAATGATTTCTAATGTGGTAGTATAATCCTTCCTTCTCCATTTATTATCCTATTTATAATCTTCTACTAACCTTTATGTTACCATTTGTTCCTAGTGCTTACTCAAATAGGGAACCTGAACTTAAAACCTTCCCTGGGGCCTGGCAAAGATTTAGGTGGCACTGACTGCAGCTCTGCCCTTCCTCGCATGGCAGACCAAAAAGGATGTGGATTTATCCTTGCCCACAAAGATCCCTTCCCATTCAAAGGTATTCAAAGTGCCACCGGCACATAAAAGGTATTCCTTTGGCTGTATGGGCCCATAAACACTTCACTGAGAGAAGAACCTTGTTTCCTCAATGGACCTATGAGGATAAAATTTAATACTATGGAGGGAAGTAAAATTATGTTATAAAAATGTACCCAACTATCACATCATGGTAGAGTATGTGCCTGATTCTAATCTCATTTTACACTACTGTGAATCTGCAGTAAATCCATTAAAGATATTAGACTTTGTATTTACCCCTGCGTAGCTGACCACAGAATTTCATTGTATGCATCAAAGTCTTATTATACTAAAACACATATAAGCCTAAGGCAGCATGGTTCTGCTTTTCAGGTCCCAATTAGGTGTGCAACTTTTGAGCACACAAACATCTACTAACTTCATGCAAATGTATAAATCCTAATATGATTAGCACATCTACGTTAGCTCAGTTTATCCACAAGTATTGATGCATGCACATTGGTTAGTGTCTCTTTCATAGTTACACCATACTTCAGGATATAGTCCGGTAGCCAAACGCAAGTTTTTGGCAGCACCTTGCTTTAGGACTTTTTTATGGATTCTGACCCTCCAACGCAAAGAAACTGCCTGATGACACTTGGTCACTGTTAAACACTTTGAAATGAGTACTTGTTAACATTTAATTTCAATTATTTTTAGTGAAATCTTCACACTAATATTTTGTAACAAAACATAATTAGCTAGGAGATATATGTTATATCTGTATTAGTAATATACCTTGCTAGTACACCCCCTCCTCCCCTCCAAATTAAGACATGATGATATATGTAAGAGCAGAGAGAGGAGGAGATTGGCTACTGCATCCAGAAGCCATGAAACTCATGCTGCCTTAATTCTTTGCAGCTGGACTTGCCACAGTGAGCATATCTCCTGCGATCCATAGAATCCATGCCAGGTAACATCTTAGAGAGTTCATGAAGAGTATGCATGTCATGCACCATATTCAAGGCATATGGAATAGTGTATGGAGTTACATGTATATTTAAACCACTTTCATTTGGTTTGGCCACGGTCATGGAATCATTCTGAAACCAAAGACATTTAAGATTTGGATTCTTAGCCTCCACAAATGCAGTTGGCTAGTGAAGATATTTTCAAATCAATGATGCAAAAATACAAGAGATCCACAATGAAGCAATGAAGTCAAGGATTGCTGACGATACAGTGCACAGAGAAGCCATTAGTAAGAAGCCAGAGCTGTACATTGATTCCTTCAAACCCACTTGGCACCCAGAGGCACAATTAAACATTGTCAGTGGTGGAGAGTGACCACCATCAGTTAATGTAGATAACACATACAACTAGAATTTGCCAAATGCAAGAATCTGAACACAGCTTGCCTGGGGGTTCTGTGCACAATACAGTAACTCCTCACTTAATGTTGTAGTTATGTTCCTGAAAAATGTGACTTTAAGCAAAACGATGTTAAGCAAAATCAATTTCCCCATAAGAATTAATGTAATGGGTGGGGGGGAGGTTAGGTTCCAGGGACACTTTTTTCACCAGACAAAAAACTATATATTATATAGATATACACACAGTATATGTTTTATACAAACAATTTAATACTGTTCACAACTATGATGATTGTGAAGCTTGGCTGAGGTGGTGAAGTTAGAGGGTGGAAGAGGGAGGGATATTCCCAGGGACTGCCTTGCTGCTAAATGATGAACCAGCACTTGTCTGAGCCCTCAAGGGTTAACACATTGTTGTTAGCGTAGCCTCTCATCAAGGCAGCACGAACACTAGGGAGGGGAGACAGCATAGCAGACAGAGACAGACACATACCTTGTGTGTGGGAAAGAGAGAGAAATGCACACTGCCCCTTTAATTAAGCTGACCCATTCTTAAGTGCACTGTCTTTTTAAGTGGATCATGAAGTTGTGACAGCAGATGCTGCCCCAAGCTCTCTCTGTCTCTCTCCATCCATGTTCCCTCCATGCTCTATATGGAGATGGGGTAAGCAGGGTGCAGGAGCAGGGAGCGGGGGAAACCCTGACATTAGTCCCCCCTTTCCTCCCGCTGCATAGCAAGCAGGAGTCTCTGGGAGCAGCTCCAAGGCAGAGGGCAGGAGCAGCACATGGTAGTGGGGAGAGGGACAGCTGAACTGCCAATTGCTAGCCTGCTGGGCTGCTGCAGCACAGGAAACTTAGGGGAGCAGGGACCTGATAGGGAGGCTGCCAGTCCACCCTGGTTCCAAGCTGTCATAAACAGATAGCTAAGGGTTAATGTCTCTTTCACCTGAAAAGAAAGTAACCTGAAGCACCTGACCAGAGGACCAATCAGGAAACCGGATTTTTTCAACTCTGGGTGGAGGGAAGTTTGTGTCTGAGTCTTTGTCTGTCTGCCTGCTTTTCTCTCAGCTTTGAGAAGTGATTTCTGCTTTCTAATCTTCTGTTTCCAAGTGTGATTACCAAACATGGTTTTGTTGTTTTTGTATTTACATGTCTATAGTGGCTGGAGTGCTTTGATTTGTATTCTTTTTGAATAAGGGTGTTTATTCAATATTCTTTTAAGCAATTGACCCTGTATTTGTCACCTTAATACAGAGAGACCATTTTTTATGTATTTTTCTTTCTTTTTTATATAAAGCTTTCTCTTAAGACCTGTTGGAGTTTTTCTTTAGTGGGGAACTTCAGGGAAATTGAGTCTGTACTCACCAGGGAATTGGTGGGAGGAAGAAATCAGGGGGAGATCTGTGTGTGTTGGATTTGCTAGCCTGATTTTGCATTCCCTCTGGGTGAAGAGGAAAGTGCTTTTGTTTCCAGGACTGGAATTACAGAGGGTGGACTCCCTCTGCTTGGATTCACGGAGGTTGCTTCTGTGTATCTCTACAGGAGCACCTGGAGGGGGGAAGGGAAAAAGGATTATTTCCCTTTGTTGTGAGACTCAAGGGATTTGGGTCTTGGGGTCCCAAGGGAAGGTTTTTGTGGGGACCAGAGTGCCCCAAAACACTCTAATTTTTTGGGTGGTGGCAGCCGTACCAGGTCCAAGCTGGTAACTAAGCTTGGAGGTTTTCATGCTAACCCCCATATTTTGGACGCTAAGGTCCAAATCTGGGATTAAGTTATGACACAAGCCCCCACCAGCTAGCTGCAACGGGCTGCTCTTCCTGCAAGCAGTGGACAAAGCAGGCGACTACCAAACGACATTAGAAGGGAGAATTGCACAACTTTAAATGAGCATGTTCCCTAATTGATCAGCAACGTAACAATGAAACGTTAACCGTGACGACTTTAAGTGAGGAGTTACTGTACCAAAGATAGAAGAGACACTGACAAATAGTATGCACAAAAGTTTGGCCCAGCAAAGATATTTGACATTAAATTTATCTATTGAAGAGTGATAGTCCTACCAGCAAGTTCACAAGAAGTTGACATCAAGAATATTTTGTCATGACTGCGCCCTTGTACCAACATCAATGTTCATTGACAGGTGACATGAGGATTGCCCAGGCTAGGTCTACCCTAAAGAGGCAGCTGCAGACACAGGTGCCAACTAGACATACTTCACAAGAAGTCAGCTGCACAGTCACTGACAGTTCCACAGTTCTTTGGATAGTACCCTGGCCAGCAAGTGGTATAGTCAAAGTACTGTGACCCATTTCAGTCTCTGCTGTACACAAGCTAACAGCAGGTGATGTATATCTCATCTTTGACAGGTACCAAGATTTCAGCACAAAGTATCACAAGATCTAGCAGAGCTACAGAAGCAAGCACAGTGCATCAGCTCCCTCCACAGAAAGTTGTCTTGACGGCAACTTAAAATAAGAAACAGGAGATAAACATCATTTGTGCAGAATTCACTCAAGACAAGTCACTAATGACATACATTAAAGCACAACCTAGTCAGCACAGGCAGAGACAACACGGTAGCGGGGTGATGATCAACAGAGAAGACATGGTCACCTTTTATGAGGAAGCCGACAACATCCTTGCACAACAAAGGGTAATGGCTGCAAAAGGGAAACCAGTGGGGATATCAGTATTATCAGATGACACTGACACATTTGTCTTATTCTTACACCATTACCTTAAACAGGGCCTAGCATCTTTACTGATTATGGAACCCTGAGTCCAAGAGAGAGCTGTAATAGACACCTGTTCTACTGCAAAGCAGCACCAGAACATTGTACCAGGATTGTTAACAGCCTTTGCTCTTTCAGGCTGTATCACAGTAGTTTCCTACCTTGGCCTCACAAAGGCATTGTGTTGAAGATTCTGCAATCTGGATACTCCCTCTCTCTGCTGGGTGACATCTCTGCCTGATGTCATTGAAGTGGCAACCAAATTCATGGCTTCATGTTACGGGCAATCAAATTGTGCCACTGTCTTGGAAGCACAGCAGAAATCATGGGCAGGGAAAATTGGCAAAGGTAGCACATCAACACTAAAGTGCAGTTCCTCATCACCAACAACTAGAGCAATATACATAATGTAAGACGAGCATATCTTCAGGCAGGTTTGTGGAAAAGCACTTTGGATCCAGGCGGAGATCCACTTGAAGTACTGCAGTACGGATGGATACTCAATGACAATTCCCAGCATCTGTTTTCAAAACTGTACCAGACCATGTTACGCTTCCTCCTCCAGATTAATCAAGTGCTCTTGTGAGAGTGATGCACTTTGTAGATCCATGAGATGTGTATGTTACACTGCCAAACTGCCACATACCATATTCTGTGCATGCCAAGGAGGTACAGTGTGTTGCATTGCAATGACCTGACAAAATTAGCTTTAGCATTTGCAGATAAAAATAGTGATGACAACTAGTGAAGTGTATTACTCTTATTAGGTCACTCAACTGTAGTTTGAATGAGATGGAACACCGATAATCATTTATAATGATTCCAGAATGAAGTATTTGGTTAAAATTATCGTCGTCATCATTCTGTTACATATATTTATAATTTGTTGAATATTTTACATGCTAAAAAGAGTGATCACTAAACTAAATGAAAATTGAGATTTTCTGCTATAACCACAACCACCATCCTCATCCTCATATATCTCAGTTATTAAAATATGTATTGTTATTGATTTATATTGTAAATGTTAAATACATATATTCAGTGCATTAGAACACATCAGACATGATTTTTTATGCCCCAAATCACTGCAAACTCTTAGCAATTGTGAAGTACGGGTGATGAAATGCTGATGTTTCAAAATGCTCACTAGTGACAATGTGTCATCAGGCAGATTCTTGGTCTTGAGAAATAGAATCCACAAAAAATCCTCGTATGGACTCTAGAGCAAGGTTGACCAGAGTGGCTGCCAGAGAAATAATACATTGCTCATTATTTCAACAGTGATCCACAACAGGCTGCAATGTACTTCATTCACATATGATCTGGTACAGTGGAGCTATCTGAAACAGGTATTTAGACTGTATAAATGGAACTACGAAAACTTAAAAAAGATTAGTCTGAAGAAAAAAGTTCTTCCTCTGTCTATTGCTTTGAGAATATGTCCAAGTCTATGTAGAGCTTCAGTTAAAGTTTCTGCTGCTCCCATACTTTAAAATATGTCTGCGATATGATTACAAATTCGCTCACTGCACTGTGTCAAAACCAGATATATTATGAAGTGACAGGTCTAAAAAATTATTGTTCTCCTTTTGTCCTCTTCCCCATGCTGCAGACTATCTTGATCCCATCTCTGAGCCTCAATAAATGCACACCCTGAACATATAATATGGATTTCCCCTTGTCCTTCAGCTGCAACTTCCCACCCCTTGTTCCCCCCTCTAGAGCCATAACTAACACGGCACTAATTCTTAAAACAAAAGCCTTCTCGCCCTCTGCCCTCACAGCTGCAGATTCCGCCCCTCTGCTGTTGTTTCCATTCCTGCTTTGCTCACATACGTCACAGAAAAGTGAAAGTTGTGCCAGGGCTTCCCCTTACCCCCGCATGTTTTTTTGTACTGCAATACTTTTAAATAATTGTTTCCAAAGGATGACTAGACCAGAGTTCCTGATCAGGATTCAGAAAAGACTTTTAGGCCCTGTTTATGCTAGAAAAACAATCCACTGATGATGTTGGGTGCTGGGTTAGCTGCAAACATAGATAAGGGCAAACTATATATAGCACTGCTTCAGTAGCCATAGTTCAACTGAAAGGGTGATGCATGAGATTTGTCCTTGTGTATACTTGCAACTAAATCTATGGCAAACCTATAGCAAACCATCATTGTCAGCAAGGCACAGTTTATTTTGAGGACCTAAGTCATTGTCTGTATCTAACTGGAACAATTAAATAAATAGCTGAAGTCTATCAGGTGGTTGGTACAGCATTTGAGTATGCCCAGAGCCTCACTGACCAGGGCTCAGTGTCAGCAACAAGAACTAACGTAAGCTTGACCAGTGTCTGACAGGTATAAACGGAGCAGAGTAAGACAAGGAAGAATTTTTATTGGTGGGGTGAAGACCTAGAAGGACATATACCCAGAATGTGGAGCTCTGGTGAACAGCTCTACAATTTATCATCCTGCCCTACTTGTAACTGTAACCTAACAGTGTGTCATCTTTAGTTTTCATGTTATTTATTTACAAGTGCATTTTTAGTACCAACCCTTTCATTCATTAATCCTAATGTGGCCTTTTTCAATGTCTACTTACCATTTTAAATACTTACTATAATTTACAGGGCTTTCTTGAACACATCCAAGGTATATTATATGGGGCTAGCTTAATGGAAAGTCTTGTACACCCAAAGCAGGAAAAAAAAGCACATTTTAATTTATAGTGGCTTTGAATTTTGATCATAATTTATTCCTAGGGAACTATTCAAAGCCACACCAGTAAGAATTTTCAGTGGCAATAGAGGGGAAAACAAACAATAAATGCTGATCTTATTATTCATTTTTATTTTGAAAGCTTTCCTATATTGCATTCTGGGATTATGCAAACTAGTTATAACTGCTGAATACTTAGCAATGAAAGAAATCCTATGCAATGGCATAGAAGCCTCTGTTTCAGCTGTGGTCCTAAGATCCATTTCCAAAAAAATCCATGAAACAGAACAGTAAAAACTCAAAAATAAGAACCTGCCTAACACAGGAGAAATACATAAGATCCATTTCTGCTGTCATCGGAAGGCTCTCAGGACTGAAAAAGGGCTTGATAGTTTGAATGTTGCATGTGATCACAAAACTAAGCAAGTTTCATGCGCTTTTGTATTTTGCTGTGAACATTTCACACAACTCTAATATTCATACTTTCCTCCTTTTTAAAACTTTTGCAAAAGTTAAGTAATTATTGTTTGTAAGGTGCTTTGAGATTTTAATATGAAAGTTTCTGTAGAACAGAAAATAATTATGATTGTTATTTGTTGTTAATTAAAATAATAACATGCATGAAAATAGTGGCTGGGCTTGCTTTTTTTTTCTTTTCTTTCAAACAGCCAACAGTTTGCAACCACAATTTTGTGTCTGCAATTAATTGTGGCTTCAGATTATATCATTTAGAGTCTGACTCCTTGATTATTCCTGCAGAAATGGAGGCCCTTGTAAATATGTAGCCATGAATCATTAAATAAAGTTAAACAATGTCAAGAACTCAAAGGGATGCATTAAACAGACTAGAAGATAAACATCATGTCCAGTATTCATACTTCATCAAAAGTAATCTCAATGGGCTTAGATGTGGCTTTGCCACAAGCCCTGACCAACGGGTAATGTGCAGCATGTTGCCCCTGGAACAGACAAGGAACCACTGCGATTTAGACAGTTATACTCTCGTCTCTGCTTCCCCTTCTACTCCAAGGGGAAAATAATCTGTGCCCACCCTCTAACTAGTGCAGGTGACATCCCTTGTGTGCCTGCTCAGATGTGCTGGCCAGCACTTTGGGGAAGTGAAAGGGGGTACAGAACCAAGATTCTGTCTGTTCCCCTCCCCTCCTCATCCATATGCTCATTAGCAGGGCTGCTTTCACACTGTAATCTCCAAACAAGTAGCTTGTGCCTTACTCCTTTGCATGGCTCCATATAGCAGCTCATAACTGAGCTCTTTGAAAAGTGAATTGTCAGTCCTCTCTACCTGATAGAAAATTGTGAAATCTCAGTGTTAGGACACAAGACTTGCCTGGGAGGTGGAGCAGGAGGTCAGGAGTCCTGGGCTTTAGTCTGCCATTAACCTCTCTGTGCCTCATTTTCTCCAACTGTAAAATGAGGCTAGTATTTCTGTGTTGTGAGGTTTCATCAATTAATGTCTGTGAAGCACTTTCAGAGTGTGATATTTAAGGTCAATGCATGAAACCTATCATTAAACACTGGCAAAAAGGGTTTCATAGAGAGAGAGCAGAAGAAGATGGGCAGGACTAAAGTCCAGCTAGACCTGCCCTCTGCAGTTGCAGTAGATCTATGATTTTACAGTCTGTTAGGGACTGGTGATACATAGGTTATAAGAAAACCATCTGTGGCATCCAGAAATCATGAAAGACATGGCAGCAGAGAGCTCCATACATCATGACAGTGTATACAAACTGTCAGTAAGTAATAATCAGGTATCAACTCACAAAGCGTTGGATATACACCAAGGAGCCAGATTCTGCCCTCATTTACACCAATGCAAACCCTCTGTTTTAAAGAACTAACATCCCCCCACATCTACACAAGAAATATCTCAGAATTACTCCAGGTGCTTGCCAGAAGTTCCCTCCTATTTTGTTTCTAAGGTGCGTGCCTGGACATCCGCACACAGGAGAATGAAGGGCCACCCACCTAATTAGTGGAGCCATACAGGTGTGTCTCCACTAATTAGGTACCTGGACCCTGGAGAAGATGCACATGTAAGGTGAGGTGGGGAAATATGAGGTAGGTGGAGGGGGCAGTGGGGTGAGAAGCGGGGATGGGGGGAATTTGGGACATGCAGGGCTATGGTAGCCAGAGAAAGAGGCAACTTTCCCCAGCTCCAGCGCTGCTGCGGCGGGGGAGAGAGGGCACATCCATCCATCGTGTTAGAAAGAGTAAGACTATGGATATTAAAATATGAGTTTTGTGCTTTTATTTGTAGAACAAAAAACATTAATTATTATTAAGTTTTTTTAAATATAGCACTTCACAATAGGTAGCTAACGGTACAAACAACAGTTGGAAAGATCATTAAGTGATCCACCGAGACCCTTAACAATTTTCAAGTGATACACAAAAAAAAAAATTTGAGAACCACTGGTCTTTACCTTCCGGAAGTTCATGATGATACAAAGTGTTTGTGTTCAGCTTCCTCTACATGCATAAATGACACTTTAGAATGAGAAATCTCATTCTTCTGTGATATGATTTTTCTAGGAGTCTTGGATATGAAATCAAATCAGCCTGCAGACACGGATTGCCTCAATGCTGTTTCTTGTTGGCTCTAGAACATAAAATCATCCTGCTGCTATAGAAAATTGTTGGCGATCTCTTGCTAGAAAACTAGGCAGACTTTTCTGGCAATTACTTCACAATAGATTCTACTGAATCAAAGAGAAGCTGGAAGATTTCTGTGATAAATGAACCAAAACCTAGCAACAATGCTCTGGAAATACAAGGAAAGAAGTATTAGACTCCAGCTGCAATACTAGCTAGATTGAAGGGAACTGACTAACAAAACCTGTGGGAAAGGAACTGTCTACTTTTTTACTTAGGGTATGTAAAAGAGATTCATACATTTGTTTTCTTTAACTGGTATAACACAGTTTATATTGATCTAGTGAAAAACCACCCAAAAATAAAGTTTAAAAATGTTTAGCACAGCTCAGTTGCCAATCCAAAAATTGTATTAGACATGTATTTGTCCTCAAATTCAAATGTAATATATTTTGATAATAGAAAATGATAGATCATGAAGTCATGACATTAGGCACAGATATGACATCTTTCCCCTCAAGAATAGATTAAGAATGTAAGGATTTGGCCATCCATACTATCAACTTTGTTGGAAAGCTGGGTTCTACACATCTTTCTTGTGGGAATGGAGAAGGGAATTGGCCTTTGTGAATAATTTGTGCACATTCCTGCTTGGAATACACACACTTTCATGTCAGTATTCCATATCCATGCACAAGTTCTAAGAATGGTTGTTTGGGACTGGTTGTGGTTCTATCAGCCATAATGGGGTGCACCCACAATCACCCAGGAGATTTACCTACTGCAGCAAGAATAAGAACTCATGAAGTAACAATAATACTATGCATTTAATACCATGTAGGGATGAAACAGGACTTACGTGGTGCATACATCTTGTATTGGTCAACTGCACAAGCATAAATATCACACTCATATCAGAATATGAGGGTCTCAAATACATACACATGTACCAATTTTCTGAATCTAGTTCATATGCTGCTTTGCCTTGACTCAGAAGTGGTAGACAGTACAGGGTCTGACACAACTGTTAGCATTAGTACTTACAAATGAGCTGCAGCTAGCACTAACTTAACTCATCTCATCCTTTAATACACAATTTAAACACACATATTCATTTCATTAGATCAAATGTGGCTGTGCATAGCTGGCAGGTCAGGGCTGAGTTGTAAGGCACATCTAAGCAGAATGCCTCAGTGGAAGAGAGGTGACTAGCACGTCCAACACCTGCTTGAGAGAGGAGCATAGAACATTCCGACTTTACATGCTGTCAGTCACTGGTAGCTGTGTAGAAAGAGACAGTGTGAGCATGCTCCCTGCTAGCTGCACACGCCCCCTTGGAGCTACAGAGGTTGCAGGCATGCAGGTTTGCCCCTTGCCCTTTAGCACTCTAGAGAGCATTAGGTCTGTACTGTGCTCTTATGTAGGGAAACATCGTTTTGGGGAACAGAAACCACATCAGCTGGTGGCCCCCAACCTGTTCAGAGATTAGAAATTAAAGCTGGAGAAGATTATATTTCCCCGCAGGTTCCATATTTATAAGTGCTTGGTTCAGTCTTCAGTTACTATCGTGGTAGGGCTTCCACTACTTCCCTTGAAAGACTAGACTCATAGGCCAGAAGGGACCATCACAATCATCTAGTCTGACCTCCTGCATACAGGCCACAGAACCTATTTCAGTCCAAAAAAATCTCATGACTAAGAAATATTTTCTGATATCTTGCCTAACTGTCTTAAGTACCTCATAATCCCATCATACTCAGTGGAATCACCCTAAACTATTCCATTCCTTCCTTGATGTGTATATCCTTCAGTTACTTACAGACAGTTAATATATAGCCCTAATCATCAATTGCCAAATAAACAATTAATTTAATTTTTCTTTATAAATCAGTCCCTCCAGACTCTTAATCATTTGCATTACTTTTTTCTGGATTCCCTCCAGTTCCCTGACATCTTTCTGAGATTGACGTGCTCAGAATTGTATTTTTGATGCAATCTGAACAGTGCCATATGTAAAGAGACTATCACTACCACTGGTCAGAGAAACTTCAGCAGAACCACATTCTGATGGAGTGTGCAATTCCAACGAAATGGAAACGCTTTGCAAAACCAGATCCTCAGCCCCAAGCATGGTGATTTTCTCAGCGTCAGTGACACAAAAGACCACAAACCCAAATCAGGTGGCCAGTTCAATGTTCTCTCCTATGGGAATCCTCATGTGTTATAGAGCCATTCTAGTGGCTCCAGTGTAGCCCGACTCCAGACACCGAGGGGGCGTAGTCAGTGTCTGGCATGCCCTTGCACACTGGCAGTCCCCTGTCTGTGGGACTATAGGCAGCCATAGAAATGCAGAACACCCCAAGAGTTGCTCCACTTTAGGCTGGAGCCAGTACAGATTGGCCCCTTGATCAGACAGCCACAAAGGAGAATGAACAATCACCTTTCCATCTCCCTTCTTCTCAGCTATGTAAAGCACTTCTCCAGCACAGCTGAGGAACTGCCACTGTTGTTTTCCAAAGATTTTACCTCCTGTTGGATAGTTGTATTTCAGATTATTTGGCCCCAGATATATTAGCTTGCATTTTCCCAGATTAAATCACTGGGCTATACTGTTCAATCCTTGCTCATATTGGGGAACACTTACCTATAGGAGCAGTCACGCTGATTTCACTGGGGATCCTCATTTGTAAATGCTCACAGCCTGAGCATGTGCTGCACAAGCTACTGCTTTCCTGCCCATATTTCTAACTTCTCATGGCCCCTTTGCATTATTCTGGTGTCTTCACTCATGCTCACACCATTTCACAATCTATCGTTGCCTAAGACTATAAATTGTTTGTTATTATCTCCATTTATAGGCATTTCTTGGGTGATCACCAGGTACAAATCCAATCACCTATTTCCCCACGCTTCCAGATTGTCATAAAAAACATTCAATAAAAAAAAGGCCTAACACAGATCATTGTATAGCACCACCATGGCAGCCCCCAGCAACTCATCACGCTCCATCACATATATCATTGCCCTGGGTTTATGGTCCTTCAGTCAATTTTTAGTTCATGTGGCAATGCTGACATCCACATCAATTTCAATTAATATTTCAAGTAAGATTTGGTGAGGGCCCTGTGACTCTGATGCTTTACTAGAGTCCAGATACATTACAACTCCTCTATTCCTTTTGTCCACTACCATAAATTGATCTAAAAAGCTATTAGGTTTCTCTGGCATGATTTATTCTGAACAAACCCATGCTGTTAATTGTGCTTATGATTCCATTTCTCTCTTAATATACATTCCATCATTTTACCGGGGCTTGGAGTTGGACCACTGAATGGTCATGGCCAGAGTTGCTTTTTTTTCCCTCCCTCCCTTTTTCCAGTGCAGTATTTCATTTGCTTTTTTCCCCCCAACACTCTGATACTTTCCCAGTGCTCTGTAACTTTTCGTAAATAATTGCCAGTGTTTCTGTAACTTCATTCGTTAATTCCCTTAACACTCTGAAATGCGTCCACACCTGCTGATCTGTGTCTATGTTCAGTTGTTTTAAGTATTCTCCTACCTGCTTTTCATCAATAGCTTTGACAAAGTCATCATTGCTTCTTAAATTATCCATTCCTCTTTCCTTCATTTTTTCTTACATTTTACAGATTTTATAAAGCAGCTCAGTAGTTTACCCACTTAGAACTGTAACTGATTTCATCTTCTTCCTCATTTATTAATGGGTCTACTTTTGCTCTAGTACTTTTTTGATTAATCAATTTCACAAGTTTTTCTTAACCCCTTTGGCTAGCATTAACTCATTCTTCTTGCTGCATTGAGAAGCCTTAAACTGACTCTGTATTTTGGTTCACTTCTCTCTTTCTCCCCCACCCTTGCCAATACAGGGCTTTTTTATCCTTCCAATCAATCAATCACTAGGCAATTTGTAAGCATTCGTTCTCTGGCACTGGTGAGGCTGGTGACTACCTCTAACTATTGACACCACTGTGACTGCCAGCTGATGAAACCACATATGTCTCTACAATTAACTTGTCCTTCCAAAGCCTGCTGCCTCATTTGTCTATTTGTTTAATGCTAGAGAGTGGACTGTTTTTGTCTGTTTGTACAACATGTCGCACAATGGATATTCAATCCTTCCTTCAGATCTTTAGGCACAACAGCAATTGAAGTAATAAACAATCAAAATAATAATAAATAGTTTGGATATTTGCAAAGTCCCTCAGGAAGCCCTAGGGATCTCATCTTGTTCCTTGCATTTTTCTTTTGCATTGGTATTGTAGGTCAGTCAAAGGGAGTTGGGTGCCTTCTTTCACATTGATGAGGCCCTATTCTGCCACTACAGCATACAAGCTGCTCCATCTGAAGGCAATGGGAGTCATATCCCACGGTAAGAGAATGGGACACATAGATTTTATCCCCCTATTGAAATATTGAAGACTTACTGGTGGGTGTCCCAACATTCCAGTGATCAGAGATACTTACAGTTTGGTACTTGCACTTGGTCTATATTTAATAAATATCGTACACAAACAAACAATGACATTAAACAAGTATTAAGGTTGCAAAATCAAGCACTGAAAAGCTAGGAAATGCCAGAATTAAGGTTGCCTGGGTAACCTAAATTTGGCTCCCTCTTGTGTGCATGCATCATGAAACAGTCTTTAAATTACATGATCACATACAATATTTTCCACAGAACCCCCTGGTAAAGTTATCATTAACTGAAAACATGGTATTATAAGGCAAGTGATGGGCAACCTTAATGCTAAGCAGTGCTACCAGTCCCACATATAATTTAACAAAGCAAGAAAATAAATTGGTTATACAAAACATCTTGTCTCACTAAAAACCATTTTTCCAACAATCTAAAATTATAGTAAGATATAGTCTTAACTGGTACATTATATATTCTCTTGGCGGGCCACATCAGTTCACAAAAATGCATTAGTGCAAACATTTCCAACATCCTACTTATGAGCTAGATGCCCCATTGTAAAGCCAAGAGCTGCTAACAGCATAAAGAATGAGGTTCCAACATAGCTAACAATAGAGAAAGATGAAGTGGGTTCTAGCCCACGAAAGCTTATGCCCAAATACATTTGTTGGTCTCTAAGGTACCACAAGGACTCCTCGTTTTTTGGGTTTTGTTTTTTTGCTGATACAGACTAACATGGCTACCACTGAAACCGGTAGAGAAAGAGTTTAGTTTATACTATGCTGAGTGATTACAATGACCTAACCTCCCCTTCCACCCTCCACGCACAGTATTTTATTTTTAGTTTGGTTACTGCTAACTATTCTGTGTTAGTTGCAAGCCAAGTGTAGAGAGTTTATTTTACATCATCTATATTCCCTTTTCCTTAGTGACACTTAATGAGTTGAAGGCATTGGAAAGGTGTCCTCGGCCAAGTCAATATCCCATGAGTTATAAATGATATTTCCTCCTCATATGCAAATTTTCTGTGCCTAAGAGAATTATTTACAAGGTACAGCTTGTGGGCTCCAACAATCAGCTGCCAGAGATTTACACCTACACTGAGTCCCTGCCTTCCTACTAGGAGAATATGAAGTTTTCCACTGTACTTTAAGATCTGAAGATTTAACAGAGACTAGTTCATCCTGAAGCTGGCACTGCCTTTCCTGAGATGCCTTTCCTGCCTTTGCTGAGGGAGAGAGAGAATAATGGTGAGCTGAGAAACATCAAGAATAACTGCTTCAGTATCTTAAAATAGTTTCTTTTTCTTCCTCTGCACGCAGCTGTAAATCAAATCCATTATGGATCATTTCAATACTATACTTCCAGCTTTGCATGTGTAATACCAAAAGTAGTTCTGCCATTGCTTTTTTTCTTAGTAAGAAAAAAATTCACTGTTGTTATTACCTGGAAAGTAAGGAGGAGGCAGATGAGAAAAATAAGGAAATTGTAGTCTCCTCACTAATACCTCCCTTAAAGTTGCAAGTACAATTGCGCTGTATTTTAAGACAAATTATTTTAAGTGCACTTAAATGAAATTTGAGTGATATTTTGAAAGTTGCATTTGCACTTACTGAGGCTCTGCATTCATAACACTATCTCGGGGAGCAGAGTATGGTACAGAGTGGTTGTTGTTACAAGAGCAATTATAACATGATTCAGCATACTTAGGAGCTAAGTGTGAGTGAGTGTAGGCTCAAGGGTGTGTGTGGTTTCAGAAAGCAAGGTTGTTTCTCTTTTGTAATCTGTAGTTTTTCCACCAGCTTTCAATCCTATGGTAAAAGTTTGTTAGGCCAATAGTTTTTACACACGATGGTACCGCTAAAAAAAAAAAACAATAACCGTGTGCTACAGAATAGTCTCCCAAGAGAACCAGTAGGACCTCAATCACTTAATACATCTAAAATAGACCAGACAAAAACACTAGTAGGTGTTCAGTTGGGAACAACTGGGAAGGAGATGGACTAGATGACTTTATAGGTTTTTCCTCCCGTTCTAATTTGTAATTCTGAAGGACTCCAGTCTCTATTGTACTTCTTTCCCTTTCAGTTGAAACCCCACTGAAAAAAGGTAAGTTGCTAATTCTTTCAGTTTCCCCTTTTCTAGTTTATTTGATATTATAATGTTGGAAATTGTGTAATTGTTGAATATTTAAATACTCTTTAAATGACTGGCTAAGTGCATTATAGAGGAAAGGTGTCTTCTTTTGGCTGAACTATCACTTTTCTGTCACTGTCAGAGGTAAGATATTGGAACTAGACAAACCTATGGTTGACAGAGATCTTGTATAAAGTGCTACAGCTTCATTTGGGCACTGAAAATTCATCATCTTTTTTGGTTTTTTTAGTATGACATTTTCCAATCTTTACGGCTGCTGTGCTTCTGGGACCTGGCCCAGCAACCCATCCCTATTCAGTAAAGCACTTACACACACGCTCAATTTTAGGCTCATACTTAAAATCTCATTGAACATAAAAGTTAAGCAAGTGCATGAGGATTTTGCTGAATTTTGGCCACACTCTATATTTGGTACTGTCTGTTAATATCTGGCTACATCCTCTTCTGTCTCAATGAGCCCCTGGATTTGCTAATTTTCTTCACTCCCAGAACAGGATGTGGAAAATGCTGCTGGGATTATTGTTTTGCAAAGGTATGTTGCATTTTTTTCAATCTTTTGTCAGAAACTCAGAATGGCTGTAAAGCACTTTAAGAGATTAATCTCTATGTATAAGATTATTTCCTAGTGAGGTTAGCAGAGCCTTCTCTTAAGAACAGATGAAAAAAGTTAAATATCATATCTGTCTCTAATAGGGTGGGCATTTTTGCTCTGTCTCACTCATCCTGGGAGTAAATACATGTGATTTTTTTCCCCTTTAAACCAGAGAACAGTAAAATGGTAATTAATGTGGACCACTTAAAATATACAATTACCTGGTAATAGAAAGAACATAAAAGTAGTATTTTGTAAAATCCATTTCATTACTACCCTGTACATATAAGTTCTTTATTATACAATGCACAATACTATTCCTTACCATTTTCACATTACAATGACTTGCTTCTTTTCCCCACAGACCATCAGCGCACAGTCACATTACAGTACAATGGGCAACTACATTAGCTGCTCAGACTTTCACTTCTTTATATTCTCAAAGTTATTATGCTCTATGCCCTTAGCAATTCCAAAGCCCAAAATACCTTGAGAATCTAAAATTTTTTTAAAAAAAACATGTTTTGGATACATGTGTAAAGTTCTGATGTGATTACATTTACTTTGAAAGACAGGTTGCATTTTTTTACTCTCAGAGATAAACTTTCACAAATAAATTGAGAAGGTTACAAAATATGGATAAACATTAGTACTATTGTCCTGCTAATTTCCATCACATCCTGTGGTCCAACACTTTCTTTTAAATCTGACAAGTACATAATTTTTTTATATTTTATTTTTTTTACATATACCACATTCCAAGATGCACACTTTTTTTTTTTTTACTATAAAGTGGTTGCTTCACGCAAAAAGAAAAATAGAACTGTATGAAATGTGAATGCTTGTTTGGCATGAGTTTTTCACCTGTTTCACTCCAACATATCAGCGTCATGATGTCTCCCAGCTCTGTGAAACTGCCCTGGTAGTGATCAAGAGACTGAGCTGGAATAAAGAACTCTTACATTAGGACATCAAAACTGTAGGAATATTTTCAGTTGCTGGAATAACTTTTCCTTGCAAGTGCTTTCACTTACTTCAAGGCCTTCTAAGGCTCTGTAAGGTACACAGCAACACAGTTTCAGACATCTCTGTGATGTTCTGTACATCATATAGTTGCTAACAACCTGTCAAAGTCATCCTGACACCAAACTGAGAAGCTGATGGCTTGGTAACATATTAGCAGAGATGAAAAAAGATGGTCCTCATTACTGTAATAAAACCAGCAGAGACACACTGAGAATCAATTACTGATTTGTGACCTCTTGAACTAACCCTCAGTCAAGTAGGGAACTGCACAGAGCTTCTTACATTATCAAATGATTTAGGATAGAACACTGTCTGAAGACTTGCAGCAAGTCAAGGCAAATACGTTTCCTTAAATTGTTAGCTTACTTAATTACCTTGTTCCTGAGCACAAAGATCAAATTGAGCAACTTAAGGTGCTAAAGCACTGTGCCAGCTGGACATGAAAAGGAAATAATTAACACACACACAAAGAGCTAAGTGTAAGGATGAGATACCTGCTGACAAAAGCAAGGAGATCCAAAGTTAAGGCAGACACTGTGTCCTTGACTAGATCCACATACCTAGGAGTTGCAGCGCATATTGGATGGGGAAATAATGTCACAAGCTGCAGCCATTTCAAATAACCAGATGAGATTTTAGGGAATTCCATTTAGGGAAGACAGAATTACCTCTTGCCTTGTTGTTGACAGGTGGTGCCATTAGTCTACCTCTTGCCCGTCACATTGAATGATTATGGCTGGAGAAATTTCCATACATAGAGGGTGTAGTACAAACACAGAACAAGAGACAGGCTCTGCCCCAAAGTGGTGATCAGTGAATCAAGATGAGTAAGAATAATACTTTAATCTAAAAAAAATTTGAATAGTACCTAACAATAACTAATTAGCCCTCACAACATCTGTCTTATGGGTGGGGAAGCTGAGAATCACCAACTTTTGAAAATCCCAGTAGGTTCCTGTCTGCATCTTTGGGCACCTAAAGACTTTTGAAAATCTGTCCGTAAAGCAATATCTAGCATCTTTCATAGTCCAAACATCTCCCAAATGTAGCACAGTCACTGTGTAAGCAAATTCAGCTCAATGCAATTGTTCACATGCACCCTTACACATTAACTGAGGAACTGGAATTTAATCCGGGACAACAACTTTAAACCCTTAACAGACACTTGCTTGACAGACATCTCACCTTGAAGGGTGCATTCTTTTGTGTATGGCCCACAACATACTTGTTAGGAGCAGAGAGGCCAGATGTCACTAGCTGAGCAGCTTGATGCAGTGCCACTGCTCTGTGTTGCTGTTCTAGCTGCTGCCATGCCCTTATGGCGGCTGCTATGATTCATTGGATGTAATATCATCCTAACTGCCACTCCAGGGAATCTCACAAAGCATGATTTTCTAACACAGCATGTGCCATTAAAAACCCCGCCAACAGTCTTGTGCTTTATAAAAGTGCATCTTCATTAGCTCTCATTGTTGGGAGCCAGAAAGTTCCAGTCACTCCAGTAGTCACAAGATAATTCATAGTTATCAGAAACATTCCATTTTACTTCTTTATTCCTGCAGAGCAGGAGTCCACTGGTTACTAAAGACAAACTCCGCCTTTTAAATCATAGGAATTAGACAGGAAAAAGGCCTATTAGATTATTTTGTCAATCCCTCTTTGGAGGGAAAACTGGAAAATACACACCCTTTTTCACTAAGGAATTGAGTGCCACAAACACTCTGCCACTATGTTACAGGCCAATACACTTTGACTAGTGGTTACCAACATTTGGCCTTTCTCCTGCGACAATAATTTCCTGGACATGACACATTGCTCCTCTCTTGATGAGGATCTAAGGCCTGGTCCAATTTACTTCAACAAGTGTTGGATCAGGTTTTAGGATGGCTGTCTACTCTAGCATGCTCTCTTTGCTCTCCCAGATAGAAGGATATAGAGGTGCGGGTCTTACTTGCATTGATAGATGGATGGATTACACCAATGCATGATAGATTACTTTCCTTTGCATCTCTCTCACCATTTTATAGGTCTCAGATGGAAAACTCCTCCCTTTCCGGGAACTAAAACCAAGTGTTCACATCACTTAAGACAAAACACCATTTTGAATTAAAATCCTAGTTAGGGCAACAGTCTCTTTGTCCAAATCAATAAACTTCATCCCTTTTTTTGAAAATCCACTTTCTATCTACCTAACTATCTTGTATTGCTCACTATCATCAGAGTACCTGAGCACCTTCCATGTTAAACAAGCAATAACAGAATCCCTAATGGACTTCAAGGACTCTCTGGCTCTTTTTACATTTGGGACTATAAAAACTCAGATTAAGGAGATATTTTTCAGAGGACTGGAGAGGGAGGTGGTGGTGGTTGTGAATGTCTCCTGGTTATGGTAGCAAATCTTTATCATGGAAGGAAAGCTTTACTGGATTTCCTGAAGAAGATGATCAGACTGGATTTGTCTATTCTCCTCTGGAAATTTGTTCCGAATTCTCTAAATCCATTTACGCATTGTGGCCTAAACCACAGAGAAGGCAGTGTCTTTGCACTTCAACAGAGCAAAGACTCCACTATCCACACTTGCAGTTGTATACAGTAGCAGTTAATATCAACAAGCAACAACAAATACAATATCACAATCCATCTCAAGTTCTCTTTAGTTCTGGACTGAATTCCAGTGCAATCCCGCACAAGGCTGCAAAGACAGGCTCTGGGCTAGGTTGCTGCTTCTGAATGGTAGCCAAGAATGAGTTCTAATTCTGTGGTAAGTTTATCAAATAGGGAGCAACCCTTTTTATTATGTATTACCTCCCCAGTCATTATGAAATCATTTGGTATTCATTGGGATAACACCACTCATTAATGCATTCATTTGACTTTCATGACTGTCTTATGCACTTCCATAGGAATTCCTTTGTAATTAAGCATTAGTTAATGTTAATAGTAATGGACATTTAAAGTAAAGTGTTACCAAATAGGGTCACTGGCAGCAGACAATTAATGTATTCAAGTACTGGAGACAAGAAATAGCACCTGTTGCATCAGAAAGCTTCTAAAAGGACACTGAAAGCTAAGTAGTAAATATAGCACTTATTTCAGGGTTCTGTAATTGCAAGAAGACATTTTACAAGCATCTCACCTGAAAAATATAACCAGCATTTTCCCCACTCTTGCTGCATCACCAGAATGTAGACACAAGTTTCTATTTATGGGTCAAATGAGAAAGTAATATCATTACTAGTTTTCTCTTTACACCATGGACAGATAGACAAACATTGCATTAAATATGTCATCAGGACATCAAATAAAGATGCTCATAATATTGTACAATTGGTGGACTATGAATTATTTTATATACCTTAAATTAAAAAAAGAAAGCACCAGAAATATGAACAAGCTTCAAGTTACACTAATTTTATTGCCTGCATCACAGTAGAACCTGGATACACTACAATGAACTGCGAGAGAACGGAATCTGGCAATACCTTGTTTCCTGCCAGATTTGTGTTCCTGAAGATGTTTTAGAGTTGAAATTCCCTGACCTTTGTACAACTGCCACAGATCTAGCTTTCTGGTAAAAAGCCACAAATTACCATCAAGTGGAGCTGGGAGAACAATTTCTTACAAAAAGCAAAAGTAGCAAAACTTGATGTTTTGCCAGTTTTTCAAAAGGCCAACAATTTTCACTCTTCAGCCAGGGGAGTTTTGTGAATTATTGTCATCAGCAAGAACTGCCTTTTGCCAAGTATAATAGAAAGTGGTGCTTTTCTCACTTTCATAATGCATTCTGGACAGAGCTCCTGTAAACAATAACAAGCAGTGATTTCACGCAACAAGAACCTAGTCAAAATGTCTTAACAAAACTGAAATATCATTGGCCACCATCATGTTAATATAATTCCACCTACTTCAGCAGTCATTAATCCCATTGCACAGCATCCGTCTAGAACACTTGCAAAAAATCAAGAGTCTCCAAAATTTGTTGGAAAAATAAGCCAAATTGTGTATGCAGTTCTTCAACTGCTACTTCATTTTTGTTATTGTGTTTCAGTTTATAATTAACTAACAGAATGATTCCTTTTTTTCTTGCTTTTGGGAAGGCAGAAAAAAGAACGGTGAGGAAATTCTGGATATGAGAGGAGCAAAAGGTTAGCTCTGTGCAAATCTTTCATGATAAAATCTGAAATCATGCAAAATTCAGCTAGTTTTGGCTTAATGCATGAAATAAAAGCCAGCTTAGCTTGAAAGCTTTTCTAATAAATAAATAAATAAATAAACCCTCAAACTTCTTTGTATCCCTGGATAGTCCCAAACTTTTCAAGACTTAATTTTGTGACTTTATTTTAGTTTCTTAATGAAAAAAGTTAACAGTTCATTTCAAGGTACTTCTTGGTTGGAAGAACTTTGGGATACTCTACCAAAAAAAAAAAAAAAATCACATTGCTATTCGTAGAGATTAACAATACTTGCCAGCCTCACCTTTGTCTTTTTGCATTTGAATGAAACTCAACTAGTTCAAAACCACGTGAACAGAAACTCGTTCAAAGATTTGACAAACCTCCTGGTAAGCAAAGCTAGCATGTTTGAATAGACCAGTGAAGAGAGGTTATTCGAATTTTAAAAACTCTCCAGGTTTAACTCTGGTAAAGGAAAAGAGAATGAATGAAACATGGAACAAGGTGAAATATGGAAAAAAGCAATCTCTCTTTCAACCAGAAATGTATCTTAACCCACCACTTTCTATCCAGAGAAATGCTACAGACGCATTACAACAGCGGTATAAATTATCAGGCATGGTCCTCAAAAGGCTTTAGGAGATAGTATACAGCCATTCTATACAATTCTGCTGACCATGTATCAAATAATAGAAAAAGGTCCCTTTGTCATTCTCTGTATTCAAGTATACAGAAAATAGACTTCTACCTGGTCAACATTTCCCATTATACACTGTATTGCAACTGGTATAGGCTACAAAGGAATGGAAGACTGTGGTCAGGTATTATGGTGATGGGTGCCAGTAAAAGAAACTAGATAGATAGAAGTGACAATATAATTTGGTTTATACTATATTATAGGTTTTCTTCTTTGCCTGTTGCCCATTTCTTGCCAGAGGCATTTGTGTTAATGCTTGTGTCTCCCTACACTCCCTATAACATTAGGCAGGGCTACTTCCAGATGTGTTCTCAAGGCTTGTTATCTGAAGGCCCCCCCCCCAATGACCCATATTCTCACAGGACTTGGGTATCTATCTTCTGTACTGTGACCTTCTATATCACAAACATACAATTAGCATACAATGTGATGGAGACTGAGGAAATGTCCAGTTTGGCAACAAAAAAATGCATGAGGGAAAATTCCACATTTCCCATATTTTCCATTAAAGATTTTCTTCGCTTCACTATCTTAGCTTATCTACAAAAGCCATACAGCAGAAATATTTAATTACTCAGAAAGGTCAGGTTTCAAAACTGTATATTTAATCTGGATTTAAATGAGCATTTTCTGCACAGATGTGCTGGTGTGCAAACACCTGCTGCTCACTTTTTCCTGATATTAAGAGCATGCACATTTTCTTTTGCTTGTAAGCCTCCCTGTTCAATATGTTAATTTAGGTCCTTTTATTGATGAGCAGTGTTTTAAAGTTTCAAATACTTATCTGGAATGGATTTTTTAAATTAAGCCTCGTGGATGATTGGGAGATTTTTGGTTTTGTTTTGAGGGTTTGGGGGACAGAGAATAGGTCACTTTTTTGAGTATTGCTGTTATTTATGAAGCTAATTAGGACTGTAGAACTGGGAGGGATCTCCTAGGTCTGCACGTCCAGTCTCCTACTAGTGCAGGCCACCATGTCTCACAATCCTGTTCATAACTTATCAAACTCCATCTCGAAACTAGCTTGTTTGTTTGCACCCACTATTTCTACTGGACAACTAATTGCTCCTAAATGTGGTGACACACTTCAGCAGCATCCCATCACTATCCTGATCTCAATTACACCCAGGTTAATTGGAATTAACAACACTGACTTCAGTACGATAATGCCAATGCAACTGCAATCAGCATATGACTCTCTGTATATGCTGTGGCAAAATGGCCGATGTTATTGTGGTCATACCCATGCTTTTCGTTGGTGTGGTGGGTCAAGGTTCTACTCCCACCCCTATTCTTGGGGTCCGCTAGTGCCCTGGAGAGGGAAAGAAGGGGAGCAGGAGGAGAAAGATCCAGGTTCACCCCCTCCTCCAGTCCAAGTCCCTTCAGATTTGCAGGCTCTTACTCTCTTTCCCTTTGGGCCAGCTTTCTCTCAGACCTCTGTGTTGGAGGAGTCCCTCTAGCCTGCTTGGGCGGGGTCCCCCATCCCTGGCTCTCTAATCATCTGGTCAACACCAGTACTCCTCTAAACTACAGTCAGCTCTCCTTCCCTTCTCCTGTCTAACTGAAGCATGGGTTATTATAGGTCTCAGGCAGGGCCTTAATTGGCATCAGGTGCTGTAATTACCCTGTAGTAACCTCTCCTTAGTCCACAGGGAATAAGGCTTTGATCATCCTAGGGCTTATATACCTCCCATCTATCACTCTTCTGCTGCCCTCAGGCCCTGCTGTATCACAATGCCAATACAGTAGAACCACACAGAAGACCAGTGTAGATTATCAAGATAAGTTAATGTAAATCACATTGTGTCAACCTAGTTGTGCATTTATCTACACTGGACTATAAGGTGGATAGAAAGCTGGCTAGATCATCGGGCTCAACGGGTAGTGATCAATGGCTCCATGTCTACTTGGCAGCCGGTATCAAGCAAAGTGCCCCAAGGATCCTGGGGCTGGTTATGTTCAATATCTTCATTAATGATCTGGAGGATGGCGTGGATTGCACCATCAGCAAGTTTGCAGATGACACTAAACTGGGAGGAGTAGTAGATACACTGGAGGGTAGGGATAGGATACAGAGGGACCTAGACAAATTAGAGGATTGGGCCAAAAGAAATCTGATGAAGTTCAACAAGGACAATTGCAGAGTCCTGCACTTAGGAAGAAAGAATCCCATGTACTGCTACAGACTAGGGACCGAGTGGCTAGGCAGCAGTTCTGCAGAAAAAGACCTTGGGGTTACAGTGGACGAGAAGCTGGATATGAGTCAACAGTGTACCCTTGTTGCCAAGAAGGCTAACAGCATTTTGGGCTGTATTAGTAGGAGCATTGCCAGCAGATCAAGGGACGTGAACATTCCCCTCTGTTCGGCATTGGTGAGGCCTCATCTGGATACTGTGTCCAGTTGTGGGCTACACTACAAGAAGGATATGGAAAAATTGGAGAGAGTCCAGTGTAGGGCAACAAAAATGATTAGGGGGCTGGAGCACAGGACTTATGAGGAGAGGCTGAGGGAACTGGGATTATTTAATCTGCAGAAGAGATGAATATGGGGGGGATTGATAGCTGCTTTCAACTACCTGAAAGGATGTTCCAAAGAGGATGGATCTAGACTGTTCTCAGTGGTACCAGATGACAGAACAAGGAGTAATGGTCTCACGTTGCAGTGGGGGAGGTTTAGGTTGGATATTAGGAAAAAAACTTTTTCACGAAGAGGGTGGTGAAGCACTGGAATGGACTACCTGGGGAGATGGTGAAATCTCCTTTCCTAGAGGGTTGTAAGGTCAGGCTTGACAAAGCCCTGACTGGGATGATTTAGTTGAGGATTGGTCCTGCTTTGAGCAGGGGGTTGGACTAGACGACCTCCTGAGGTCCCTTCCAACCCTGATATTCTATGATTCTATGGTACTTAAATCCATCTCCCACTGCTGGAAGATCTCCATTAGGCCGAATTAGTAACATCATCTCCTCAAGCAGCATTGAGCCATGGTTGATGGTCATTGAGCCGAGGTCAATGCAGCACAAATGTAGACAGTGTATTATCAATGTCACCCCTAACAGTCCTCCAACAGCTGTCCCATACTGCCTGACACTGACTGCTCTGATCACAATTGTTAACTCCACTGACCAAGGGTCATGGAGACCAGAACCCTCACCCTCACTTTAAAACACTGAATTTTTTAAATGTCTTTTCTTGATTGTCCAGCTTGGCGAGCACATCGAGCAGCTCTCCACTGTTGTCTGCAGCTGCCCAGCTGACCATGCTGGCTACACGCTCTAGATGTGCTCCAGCCTACAGTTGACAGGAGATATTTGATCCTGGGCCTGTGGAGATAAGAGGCTGTGCAAGCACAGCTACGGACCAGCCCTCTAAACATGGACATCTATGATCAGATTGCCTGAGGGATGCAGGATAAGGGATATGACAGCGATCAGCAGCAGTGTCACCCAGAAGTGAAGGAACTGCAGCAAGCGTATCACAAGGCCAGGATAGCCAACAGCTAATCCGGGGCTGAGCAACATACTTGCTGCTTTTACAAAGAGCTGCACATCATACCTGGGGGACAGCCCACAACCACCCAGGCCCACCACCCAGGATACTTCCAAAGAGCCCAAGACTCAGTCTCCTGCCTTGAACAGTGAGGATGAGGGACATATGACCAAGGGTCTAGCTATGCCATCAGTCAGGACCTGTTTGAGTCTCCATTGCAGCCCAAACAGTCCTTGCAATCAAGCATAGGCGAGCCTGATGCAGGGGAAGGAACCTCAGCTAAGTGTGTATATGTATTTCCCAATACAACGATGGCACCTTTAACTTGGCAGGACACAGCTATCAACTTATCACTAGTTTATTCATACTGGAAGAGGTAGCGGTACAACCACAAGGGGCAGAGTTGTTACCTGCTTTTCATTCCCCTGTAGAGTTAGGCAGGTGGGAGGGGCTGTGGAGCACTTTGTTTATGTGCATAGGGATGTCCCTGGAATCCTCCTGAGAGATTTCTATGAAACTTTCATGAGGGTACTCTGCAATCCTCTCCTGGATGTTCCTAGGGATGGCAGCCTTATTTCTTCCTCAGCAGTGGGATACTTTCCTATGTCATTCGGTGATAACTTTGACAGGCTCTATTGCAGTAAACAGGCTACCAAGTGGCCAGCAGCAGCTGCACTCTCTGTGCCTTTGTTACCCAAAGAAGTGAGATACCAGCTAAAATCACCACTGTCACTATTCAATGCCATTGCCCTACAATCATCATAGTTTCATGCAACTGAGCAATTCCTTCCTCATTTCCTTCATGCCTGGCAGGCCCTACTCCTCATAACTGTTGCTGTGAGTGATGCTATAAAAAAGCATGCCCAAGCAGAAGTGTCAATAGGATGTCTTGTTTAAAACTTTAGGGGAGTAAGGGAGGGCATTCTGCATTGTAACTTTCGCTTTCCATTGGGAGTATACTGACAATGGTATCTCTGTGTTTTATCTGTAGCTGCTGTCATTGCAGCCTTGAAGGGTTCCCCCTCCACATCCATGGACTGCCTGAGTCAGATAAGGCGGAGAAAGAGGGGGCTTCGAGATGACATGTTTGCCAAGATCCTGCAAGCCAGTGCTGCATCAGACTATGAACAGAAGGTCTGGAGGATGAATACTGAAGACCCTTTTGAGAAGGAAAGAGGAAGGCCCAGGAGTCCCAGCAGGAAAAGGAGAGGGAGATGCACTAGGACACAGTGGGGCTTCTCCAGCAGCAAACACAGATGTTGGAGACCTATGGACTTACAGGTTCAACAATGCTGGGCTTGCCTCCCTCTGGAGAACTCTAGTATAGCACCTCCCTACAGTCCTCCCTCAACATTCCACATGGTGTCTGGGGCTGCATCTATACCCCTTCCACTCCACACCAGGGGACATTAAGGACAACCACAGCTTCACCTACACTAACCTGTGAGTGACACGATTGATGTATGTGTAGTTAAAATGGACACGAATGTTTCTTCTCCAAGCTCAGTTCCATAAATTTATTAAGTTTATAACGTATTTGCTTTCAACTTGCACTGAATTTTGAAGTGTTTTCATTACTCAATAAAACTCTATTGTTTAGAAAATAATTCATCTTTATTAGTTCCCAACATATGTTGTAGAATGCCTCGCTGTAGCAAAAGCACCCACTTACATGTTATTGTACACTGTGACACAACTCATAGGATCAGTGAAAAAGATAGTGTAATAATCATAAATGTACAGCAAGCACTGCAAAATTAATAGTTGCATTGTCAGTGATACCAACCAGCACAGCATTCCTAACAGGCCCCAAACTCTGGGGCCAGTTAGAGCACAGTACACTACGCCACAGGACAGTGGCTCACTGTTCAACTGCTCTTTCAAAGCCTCCGCGAGCAGTATAGCTCCACATCTACCCTTGCGTCTGGCAGTTCAAACTCAGCAGACAGCTACTCTACTTCCACCCCAATGGCTACTTTTTCCTCCTTTGTTTCACAGATATCATACAGGACACAGCAGGCAGTTATAACCATTGGGATATTTTTCCTGTGAATAAACAATGCAAGCGCTCTATCAATCTACCAAAAGTACATTCAACTGTCATTCTGCAACTGCTGAGCCAGTAGCTGAATCTTTCCTTGGTGCTCTTGAGAAGGCAGGTGTATGACTTCGTGTGCTGGGACAGTAAGGGGTAGTCTGGGTCTTCCAGAATCACTACTGGTATTTCCAACATCGCCAGTGGTAATCTGCTGATTGGGAAAGTAAGTCCCTGCTTGTTGCTATCTGAATAGTCCTGTGCTCTTAAAGACACAAGTGTCATGCACTTTCCCTGACCAGCCTACCTTGATGTCAGTGAAGTGTTCCCAGTGATCCACCAGTGCTTGCATTACCATAGAACATGGGTTCCCAAACTTGGTTTGCAGCTTGTTCAGGCAGGCCGCAAGATGCTTTGTTTACCTGAGTGTCTGCAGGTATGACCGCTTGCCACTCTCAGTGGCCACGGTTCACCGTTTCCTGCCAATGAGAGCTGTAGGAAGCAACAAAGGCTGGGCCACCATTTCCCACAGTTCCCATTGGCCAGAAACGGCAACCTGTGGCCACTGGGAGCTGGGAGCTGCTGTACCTGCAGACGCTCAGGTAAACAAAGTGTCTCGCGGCCTGCCAGGGGCTTACTCTAAACAAGCCATGAACCAAGTTTGGGAATCCTTGCCATAGAAAAATAGCCTTTTCTGTTGAGGTACTATGTGGCAAGGTGGTCTGGTACCAAAATAGGGATATGCATGCTATCATTCCACTGCAGCTCTAGAACCTCATTGCTGCTAAGCCATCCATTTTGTCCTCTACATTGCTGAGAGTCACAGTTCTGCATAGCAGAGGCTGTTAAAGGCCCTGTGCACTTGTGTGACGACAGCCCCACAGTGGATTTTACACCTCCAAAATGATTTCCCACTGAGATGGTGCAATCCAGCGTTGCAAGGTTCCACAGAGCAATCACTACTCGCATCTCTACTGTCAACACAGTGCTGATTTTGGTGTCCTTGCACTGAGGAGACTGGGGTGAGCCGCACACACAGATCCAGGAATGTAGCCTTCTGCATTTGAACAATGCTCATAGTCCCAAGCCTGCATTACAATGCAATCCCATCAGTTCATTTCTTGGGCAGAGAAGCAGCACTCCGCCCTTGGCAGCTGCTTTGTGAATGTCACCCACAACCCTGAATTGGTTCTTGCTATGTCCCACAGTTCTCCAGGAAATTATGTTCTCCATGGTTCTCCTTGAGGCTCTGCAAATACCAGAGGATCATGCATCTTCTGCTTGCAATGCTCATGACAACAGTGCAGAACTGTTCAGACACCAGGCTTGTCAGAGATGGACAGCAACAAATCCCAGGCTGGTTCGTGGGATTTTAAAAATGGGCACTAAAATTATGGGATAGAGTTGACATGATGGTGTGGAGAAATTGCATGATGGATACTTGACCCCACAGTCCCAGTCACTCCTGCACAACTCATTTCTGCCCCACCATACATTGCCCAAACTTCTCAAAATGCTATGTGCAAACAGTGGTGAGTTGCACATTGGAGGTCTACCCATGGTGCACTGCACATCAATACAAGCACTCCTGGTGAGTCTGTGCAGTGCTGAGAGAAGCACCCAAATTTTCACATGCACAAGTGATATACACTTCTATCCCTATATAACGTGACCATATATAACACAAATTTGGATATAATGCAGTAAAGCATTGCCCCTGGGGGGGTGAGGCTGTGCACTTGGGTGGATCAAAGCAAGTTTGATATAATGCGGTAAGATTTTTTGACTCCTGAGGACAGCATTATATTGAGGTAGACGTGTATTAACTGTGGTGGCTTTATACAGATGTACTTGCAGCAGCAAGAGTGCGTGTATATATATATATATATATATATATACACACACACACACATATATGGAGGTATACCTATCTCATAGAACAGGAAGGGACCCTGAAAGGTCATTGAGTCCTGCCTTCACTAGCAGGACCAAGTATTGATTTTTGCCCAGGATCCCTAAATGGTCCTCTTAAGGAGTGAGCTCACAACCCTTAGTTTAGCAAGCCAATGCTCAAACCACTGAGCTATCCCTCCTCACCAATAATATGGACTCCCTGTAAATCTTATTTCACTAACTGGCAAAACTAGGATGATGGAAGTAACTTTCCCCATTTGTCAACTAGGAGTTCATAGCAGATTGTTGAAGTGCAGTCTCCTGATAGTAAGGCATCATTTCTTTTATAAAATACACTATAATACTTGTATACTATAATGTATTACCATAAATAATGTCCAGCTGCAATAACATTTGTAGACCGGCTTCTAAAGGCAAGAGGGAGAGCTGGAGATCAGACAGCACCATCCCAAATAATAGCTGGTGTGTATACATGGGCTCTGATTTTCCATATGAGAATATCCCCTAATTTTGAAAAGATGGACTCAGCGGTGGCTCCAGGCACCAGCACTCCAAGTACATGCCTGGGCGGCAAGCCGCGAGGGGGCTCTGCCTGTCCCTGCGAGGGTGGCAGTCAGGCAGCCTTCGGCAGCTTGCCTGCAAGAGGTCCGTTGGTCCCGTGGATTTGGCAGCAATTCGGCGGCGGATAGGCCAAAACCACTGGACCAGCAGACCTCCAGCAGGCAAGCCGACGAAGGCAGCCTGCCTGCCATGCTTAGAGCAGTAAAAAAGCTAGAGCCGACCCTGGATGGACCCCAGTTCTTCTGAGAAACATACACCTACAAAGTTAAAAAGAAAAGGCAAATAATAGTTTGCCTGCAAATCTTGATGTGAGATGCAGTGAAAACAGTGCTTCTAACAATGACATTTCTACTTTTCTTTATTATGAATCATGAGTAAACATGACATTTCTTCAAAGAGATCTAGACATGTGATCAAAGATTAAAATTGAGCCATTTTAATATTTTAATTATTCTGTTAGTGTCAGGCTCCAGACTCTGTTATACCAACACCTGGAGCAGAGCAAATAATTTGTAACAAAGAATTTGATGAATTTTAGCTTCTATTTTTCTTCTATGAGAACTGTCTGTGTGCAGTTCATTATTTTCTCAGATTTGCTCATTATTCAAAATGATCTACAATGAATAATTTCTGCTAATAATTCTTGTTCTGAAGCTTCTACACAAGCAGTTTGGGTTACTTTTGACTGGACACATGAATCACATGCTATTGTTTCTGCTCCTTGATTGGTTAAGCCTAATCTCTTAGACTCAGGTTGCTGGTAATGATATTCACTTTTATGAGTTTAAAATTTGTTTTCTGAAAATATTCCCCAGTAGTTGCTTAAAATATGCTGTCTCCATGGCCATTCCTACAAGTCAACTCATTCACAAGACCATTCACGGAAAAATAAACAGAAAAGGAGCACAAACGCAGACAAAACAAATTCAAAGTTTTAGTAAAATAATTATTTGCAGACATTTTTTCAGTTATTCACCCCATTATAATGCCACCTTTGACCAATATATCTTCAAGGAGCTACTATAAGGTGGGCACGGAACTAGTTGGAAAACCATTCCCACAGAGTAGCTATCACAGTCAAGTGGTTCATAGTCAAGCTGGACAGGCATATCCAGTTGGGTCCTGCAGGGATCAGTCCTGGGTCCAGTTCTGTTCAGTATTTTCATCAGTGATTTAGATAGTGGCACAGAGAGTACACTTACAAAGTTTGCGGACAATACCACGCTGGAAGAGGTTGCAAATGCTTTGTAGGATAGGATTAAAATTCAAAATGATCTGGACAAATTGAAAAAAATGATCTGAAGTAGATAAGATGAAATTCAATAAGGAAAAATGCAAAGTACTCCACTTAGGAAGAAACAATCAATCGCACATGTGCAAAATGGGAAATGACTGTCTAGGAAGGAGTACTGAGGAAAGGGATCTGGAGCCATGGTGAATCCAAAAATAAATATGAGTCAACAGTATAGCACTTTTGCAAAAACAAAAAAACAAAAAAAAACACCACACAACATCATACTGGGATGTATTAGCAGGAGTGTTGTAAACAAGAAATGATAAGTAATTCATTCGCACAGATATGGCCTCAGCTGGAGTATTCTGTCCAGTTCTGGGCATCACATTTCACCAAGTCCAGGGGAGAGCAGCAAAAATGATTAAAGATCTAGAAAACGTGACCTGTGAGGGAAGATTGAAAACACTGAGTGTTTTTAATCTGGAGAAGAGAAGACCGAAGGGGGACATGATAGTTTTCCAATACATAAAAGGCTGTTACAAGAAGGAGGAACTTCTGAGGATAGGACAAGAATCAAGGAGCTTAATTGCAGCAAGGGAGGTTCAGGATGGACATTAGGGAAAACTTTCCAACTGTCAGGGTGGTTAAGCACTGGAATAAATTGCCTAGGGAGGTTGTGGAATCTCAGTCATTGGAGATTTTTAAGAGTAAGTTAGACAAACTCTTGTCAGGGATGGTCAGGGCCGGCTCTAGGCATCAGCAAAGGAAGCAGGTGCCTGGGGCAGCCAATAGAAAGTGCGTCCATTGTTGGGGCAGCACGTCAGGATTGGCAGCGGCAGCACTTTGGCAGCAGCTCAAATCGGCCTGCTCCAGATTGGCGGCAATTCGGCAGCGGGTCCTTAACTCGCTGTCTTGCTCTTCGACAGCACTTCAGTGGCAGCTCAATCGGGCTCTTCTTTTTTCTTTTTTTTTCGCCACTTGGGACGGCAAAAAAGCTGGAGCCGGCACTGGGGATGGTCTAGTTAATTCTTAGCCCTGCCTGGAGTACAGGGAATTGGACTAGATGACCTCTCAAGGTCCCTTTCAATCCTACAATTCTAGGATGCTGTGATTGTAGAGGAAGGTCAGTAAGGCTCACATAGATTCTTGCATCTTCTGTATTAGGATGGATCACTACTGGCTTCATGCGAAGTACAGGCATCTCAAGCCAGCAACAGAAGATTCAAGATTAGGAACATCTATCCATCAATCCATTTATCTTAAGTACCGGTAATTAATTATAAGATGCCTATCACAATGATAGCTAAGCACTGTATGACAATTAAAAAACAACCACAGACAGATGATTGTCAGCCCTAACTTTCATCAGATCTATTAATATAACCCTGGGAAGGGAGAAAAAAAACAACAACCAAGCCCTAGCTTGATATGATAAATCCAAAGAATTTAGCCAGCAAACTAGGTCTATATCTAGACTGCACACCACTGGTAGTGTCATGTAGGGTATATGGCACTACATGCTGCAATGAAAATGTGGCGTGTAGCTGCATGTCAGTGAAAAGCTCTGGCAATGGGGAGCTGCCAGATCCATTCCCCACTGCTGGAGTCTTTTCCTGTGGTGGGCAAAGGCTCCAGAAGCTCCCTGTGCTAGGGAAAGTTTCCAACACTGGTAGATGAGGGAGACACTGCTTAGATATGTAGAGAAACCTATAGGGCACACACCCACAGGGCCAGGTATGTCTTTACTCATCTAAGCAGTGTCTCACCCTCAACACTGCTCTTCATACCTGTGCTAGGGGCATGTGCAGTGTACATGGACGATACACCACCCTAAGGCGTGTGCAGTATAGACATGCCCTAAACCAGAATCTTTTTTATTACAAGATTGTGCATCTCCCTCAAATTCATTTGCATGTTTTGTTTTTCTTTCTGCCTTTGGCAATTCATCCCTGTGAATAACACAAAGCTACCTGAATGTTCCCTAAACTGATTCTTCCATTTATGACCCATTGTTCTGGAATTAGAACACTGGCAACAGTAGGAAAGTATTATCATTATCATTTTACAACTGGGAAACTGAGGTAGAGAATTTAAGAGACTCGACCAAGGTCACAATGAGAAGTCTGTGGCACAGCTGTGAATAGAACCCAAGTATTCTGAGTCCCAGATCACTGCCCTAACAGGATCTCTGCACATTCCTCACCAGGACTTTAGAACCAACTAAGAGGAGACTGTCACCAGGTAATCCATCCTAGTGAATACTGGGCTAGGGCTTCAGGAATGCTGGGTGGCTACTCATATAGTGCAACCCGATCAATTAACCCTAGATTTATGTATCTCAGTATCAAGTCGTAGTGTCTTGATTTAAGGAGCTACTAGTCACCAACCATTTTGCCTTCCTCCTCCTTTTTCTATGTTTTCCTCCAACCGGGAAAGTTCCCTGGGGGTTTCTTGAGCCTGTTCCTATGCTGCTGCCCCTAAAAGGACAGAGTGGAGAACAGCAAGAGGGAGATCTTCTGAAGTTCAGGACAGCAGCAGAGACAAGAGCAACTTGTCCTTCAGTCTCCTGGAGATAGGAATGCAGTGTCACTTTTGTGGGGGCGAAGGGTTGCTTTCAGTGTCTTCCTAAGCCGTACTGGAGCAAAGTACCACTCAAGCACAACTTACAAATTGTGCAGCATGGAAAAGTAACAGTCATTGCACAGGTCCAAAACAGCACAAGAATATGTAGCATGGGACTTCTGAAATTAGCCACCTCCACTTGTAATCCTCCTTGTGAACTACTCCTGCCTATCCCCAGCTGGCCCTACAAACCAAAATGTCTCCTTTCTTGCACTGCACCTGAGACTCACAGGAGTGTTATTCCTCAGATAGGATGCAAGTAAACATAATACATTCATTGTAGGTTTTCACTTTGTGATTTCATTTTTTAAGTGATTTCACCAAAACTGATGGTTATTGAATGATTTCATAACCAATTAACATTGCTGCATAATTCCTTAATTTGCCATAGTAGCAATATTCTATTGTGCAGCTCTGTGCCCTAAAATGGAAGGGTGTGTGTGTGTGTGCAGAGCTTGCCGCTTCATTTGGGTCTTACATGCCACATCGTACACAGGGCTTTGATGATGAGACTATGCTGTTTAAGAGATACCATTATTCCCTGTAAGCCAGGGAGGGTGAGTCATGCACATGGACTCAGGATCAGAAAACCTTCCATTCTGCAAATGGTAAGTGATGACGACAGTTAAGCAAGAGAGTCCACTGTGACTCTCCTATTCCAAGATGTGTCATTATAAAGCTGATGGAACACCTGCAAAGAAAATACTGTGTTCCAGCTGGTTCGTTAGTTGTCCTCTCCTAGATGAAAGGAACATTCATATACATTTTAAGTTTCACCTTCACATTCTTTTACGTTTTCATCCTCAGAGCGAGGGGGTTCTGGTAAATGAGTGTAATGCAGCTATATCTATCCATCCATCCATCTCTGCTTTATCCCAGTTAGAGCCAATAGCAGCTTCTATACCAGGCCCTACAATGGTACCTCCAGGAACAAGAAAAGAATATTTAACTTATTTAAAAGATATGCTTTCATTTGTCTCCCTCCATAAATAATCAGTTTTCTGATACTGAGTACCTCCAAAATTTGCCCACATATTATTACAACCATAAAGCACATATGAGCTAATGTAGACATTACATACAATATACTATGCTTTGAAACAGAGAGGAAGGTCTCTTAATCCTACTCATTAGCACATAGTAAATGCTATATATGTATAACAGAAAAATATATTAAAAGAACATTGAAGTTGCCACATCAAGCACTCAAAAGTTAGTAAATGCCTTGTGCACATGTGTTTTGATTAAGGTTATGGTTTAGTCACGGGTATTTTTAGTAAAAGTCATGGACAGGTTACAGGCTATAAGCAAAAATTCATGGCCCGTGACCTGTCCATGACTTTTACTATATACCCCTGACTAAATCTTGGGGGAGGAGAGAGTCCTGGGGGTACCTCAGGTGCTGGGGCAGGGGTGGAGGTGCATGGCCCGGGACCACCACTGGTGCTGGTGCTGGAGGGTTCGTGGGGCTGGCAGGCTTCTTATCTGGCTTCTCATCTCCCCAGAAGCGGTGATGTCCCCCTCTCTCAGCTTCTAGGCCGGGTGCTCTGAGCACTGCCTCCGCCCTGAGTGCCGGCTCTGCAGCTCTCACTGGCCAGGAACCATGGACAATGGGAGCTGCGAGGATGGTGCCTGCAGGTGGAGGTAATGGAGGTGGAGGCAGGCCAGAGCTGCCTGGCCACACCTCCACCTAACAGCTGAGGGATGTCGCTGCTTCCAGGGAGCTCCCTTGAGGTAAATGCCACCCAGAGCCCTCACCCCCAACTCCTGCTGCTGCTGAGGAGGAGGATGCAGTGGCCCAAGACTGCCCCAGTAGCGGCCAGAACAGCTGCTCAGGCAGCCCCGAAGCCCACTGCACCAGCCACTGCAAAAGTCACAGAGGTCCTGGAAAGTCATGGAGTCCATGACCTCCATGACAAACTCACAGCCTTAATTATGATATCTTTAATTACGTGATGGCATGTTATTTTTCCACAGAACCTCAGTTTCATTCAGTACACAAGCTGGATGATGCTGACTAAATGGGTAGCTATTTAATATTTCTTTTTATCCTCACTTTTCAATGTCTAGCCCCATGCAATATTTACTGCACTCTATCCAAACTCTGCACTGAATATAGATTTATTACCATATGCACTTTTCTGTGGTGCTTTCAGAATAGTATTCTAGCTCTTTACCAACATTAATGAATTTATCTTCAAAATGCCATGGTGAGGTGAGGTGATATTATTTTCCCTGTTTTTCATGTGGAGAACTAAGAAACAGAGATTAAAGCTAAAATTGTCAAATGTATTAACTAATGTTGGATGCTCAGTTTGAGAAGACCAAAGTCTCATTATCCAGAGTATTTAGCATTTTTATACTTTGTATGTTCAGAGCAGAGCTCCTATTAACCTCAATTGCAGTTGCCAGTGCTTAGGCACTCCTGAAAATCAGACCTCAGGTGTCACATATTGGGTACCCAGAACGTGAGGAACAATCCATGGCAACCTGTGAAAAGTTTGGCTTAAATAAGAACAGCCATACTGGGTCAGACCTAAGATCCTAAGTGGCCAATGCCAGGTGCTTCAGAGGAAAAGAACAAAACAGGTAGCAATCAAGTGATCCATCCCGTCGCCCATTCCCATCTTCTGGGAAACACAAGCTAGGGACACCATCCTTGTCCACCTTGGCTAATGGCCATTGATGGACCTCTCCTCTATGAATGTATCTAATTCTTTTTTTGAACCCTGTTATAGTCTTGGCCTTCATAACATCCTCTGGCAAGGAGTTCCACAGACTGATTGTCTGTTGTGTGAAGATATACTTTCCTTTGTTTGTTTTAAACCTGCTGCCTATTAATGTCATTTGGTGCCCCCTAGTTCTTGTGTTATGAGAAGGTGTAAATAACACTTCCTTATTTACTTTCTCCACACAAGTCATGACTTTATAGACCTCAATCATATCGCCCCTTTGTCATCTTTTTTCCCAAGCTGAAAAGTCCCATCTTATTAATCTCTCCTCATATGGAAGCTGTTCCATACCCCTAATAATTTTTGTTGCCCTTTTCTGTACCTTTTCCAATATATCTTTCTTGAGATGGGGCGACCAGATCTGCATGCAGTATTCAAGATGTGAGTATACCATGGATTTATATAGAGGGAATGTGATATTTTCTGTCTCATTATCTATTCCTTTCCTATGACTCACCCAGCATCCCAAAGCAACTCTGTGGCAGAGACAGGGATAGAATCCAGTTCTGCGGGGCAACATTCAACCATATTAACCATGAAACCCTCCTTCTCTTCCTGTGGTTTCCTTCCTCATTCACTACACCCCTTCCAACTGCTGCAACAAATGAGGCAGGTGGTCCTATAGACAGCTTCCTTCACTACACAACCCTGATTCACCTCCAGAGCATGATTCAGCCTGTGATCACATAATTAAAGACCATCTCATAATGCATACTCATAATGGGGTAAATTAAGGATAGATACAATGTGCTATTCACCTCTTAACTGGATAGTTCTGGCCTTTATTCACAGAGGGATTCTGTCCCCCCATTACTCACATTGTTTAGTACCATATCTTACTCTGCAAATATCCCCACTGACCATGGTAGCAATACATCCTTGATAGTAATGGAGCTGCTCACTTAGTAGGGCACTAATTAGCATGCATGAGTGACAGAATCTGGCCTTTAGATAGTGAGGACTGCCACACCAATCATCACCCATGTATTGTCTGGAATTTTCATTGATTAGTATACAGTTAAGCCATATTATTTTCATCTATCCACCCATGTAAGTTATTTGGCCCAATTCATCATAGTACCTGAGCACCTCATTTCTACTGGGGTATCTGCTGCATTGGTAAGCTTATTCTTAGACAGCCTAAGGTAAACATTATGGATAAGCATTTCAAAGCTACCTAATTAATTTGGACGCCAAGCTCCTAATAATTTCACTTAGATTGTAAGCGTTTCTGGGCAGGGACCATCTTTTTGTTCTATGTTTTAAAGCACCTAGCACAATGGGGTCCTGGTCCACGACTAGGGTTCCTAGGTGGTAAGGTAATAAATAAATAATAATAAATTAATTATGGGACTTTGGGGTCCAAATCCCTTAAATGACATTGAAAATCTCAGCCTACCAGTGTTAGGAGCAAGGTGCATGAAGCAATATCTTTTATTGAACCAAGATATTATCCTACCCACCTTGTCTCTCTAATATCTTGGGACTAACAGAGCTACAGTACCACACACACTGTTGAGGCATTCAGTCTGAAATGAGGACTGTTGGGATTGATGGTATAGGAAGAAAATGATAAGATCTAGTGTTAGCTCACTGGCCTTTTAATACTGGAGACCTATCATCCCTATCTTAGAGTAAAAATGAAAATGACTTGCTAGTTAACACCAGACCAAAAGTCAAGTGGGGAAGTCTGCCAACACTATGATCAAGCTAGTGCTACTAATCTTTCACTCTTGGGTGGACTAAATTCATCAACCAAATTAGTTTTTTATATTTAAAGTTCTAATGGAAAATATTTAACATTAAACATTCTACAGCTACTGATGCAAACAGTAAAACACGTTAAAGAACTGACACAAAGCATATACATATATGCCACAAAACTGATATTATCTAAAGGATTTTTGTGGAAATAATAAAACAACCAGGTGACTGAGGGTTTGGTTATTCAGGGGAGTGGTACTGGGAAAGTGATTCACATTAGAGGGATCTGAATCAGATGGAGTTTCAGAATAAAATTGGTTCTGTTGGTAAAAAGACTGAATGGTACAAATGCAATCTAAAAATAAACATTTTATTTTACTAGCTACTCTGTATTTGATTGCTTTTGTCTAGAAAGCATGCATTTGACATCCTAAACTCTGAATCTAGATACCCTTGAACTTTGGGGTACTTGAAATTCAGATCAATATCCAGTTTGGATTCTGTGCCTGGACCCTATCTTTATGACAAACTAAAACAAAATCCAGATCCATAGCCCCTGCAAAACAAAATTTGGATGAGATTGGGGGTAGCGGGTGGTTAAAATCCAGATTTGGATCCAAATGTTTCATCTCAGCCCAATCTTTACTTATGTCCCATTATATCATGTCACATATCACAAGTATACAGCAGGGTGCTGTATAACAATGAGACATAACACAATGAAGTTCAGCTTAACACATCACACACAATAAAGCATGGCAGCTACAGTTAAAAGTGAATGTTCTTTTTCATTTGATCATCACTGTCTATTTGGATGTGCTATGAATGGTTTTGGAAACGCAGGACATAACATGCAGGATCACCTAGAAAACCCCACATACCTCCATCTCCGTACTCTCTCCCTTAATTACAACAAGGGTAATGTTATCAGCACCAGGCAACCTAGATGAGAATTATCTATTGGTGACTGAGAAACCTAATGATTTCATCAATAATATTTTACCAGTTACAAAGGTCATTTGGAGAAGTAATGCCACACGAAACATGCCTTTGAAGTGGGTGATGTGTAGGTGGCTGCTAAGGGTCAACACTTCATTTCTCATTTCCTTAATTGATACTTCTGAATGAGTATTAATTGAGCTGCAATGAGAAGAGTGTGCCATTTGCCAATGCAAGTGTCAGGACAGAAGTGCCATTTACAGAGTGTATATAACCACAGCTAACGCCCTCAAAGCGTTAATTCCATTTTATGTCTTTCACATTTAATAGCAAATTTGCCATTTAATCTTTAAGACAGAAGTTACTTATTCTCAATCTACCTATCACTTGCACCGATATAATCTCATGCCAGTCAGACCGGCCTGTGGCATGAAGCACATCACACTTTCAAATCAGGTCCATTTTTTCATTAGCTCATATCCTCCCTGAGATGCCCTCCTTTACAGATGACTGATCAGCAATCAACACTAGTTTGTTTCAATCAGAAAAGCAGCCGTAACTTCTCATTTAAAGACTGTTCCTGGAGAAGCACATTTAGTTGAAGGCATAAAGCTGGCAGTGGGGCAACAATGACTGTAACCACTGATATTTTTTTAAAGAGACATACCCATTAGAGGGTAGGTGTGGATTTATTTTTAAATGAAGACTAAGTTCATACTATAGCACATTGTGAAGAACCTCCAAAGAGGTATTCAGGTGCCAATAGACTGTAAATCTGAAAAGTGAATAGAAAAAGGTACTGAGAACTCAGGAGAAGGCCTCGGCATATTTCCCATATGCACATGCTGACACTCTCTCCCTCTCTGGCCCTTGTCCAGCAATCTAGCATGCTGCCCTTTGATCCTACTTGACTGAGGTTAAGCATTTACACTATTTGAAAGGCTGGCTTGTCCACTTTGGGAGATGACTTTTATAGCAGGGAACTTCAAAATGATTTTCTCTTTCTACTGATCTCTTATATTTTGCTTGAGTAGTTTAAACACACACACAAACACACACAACAAAGGTCATATGTCAGGTGCTAGCCAAAGATTTTAGGATACATTTTTAAATGACTTCAACTCAGCTTCTGATTTTATGGGGTTCGATTCGGCACCTAAGATTAATTCCAGCAACTTTAATTGTGGGCACAAATGATAGAAGTTAGCCTTCCAGGCACTGAGCAGCAGGTGCAACCAAGTAGCTATGTCATTAAATCATACCATTTTCAGGCACAAAACAAAACTGCAATTAATTGTGGCAACACAACTGACTTGGCAAAATAAGAGGCCTTCTCTCAAAAATCAGGTTTTTAGCTCAAGTGAAAGAACGTAACTGGTTTTATGTGGCTTTCAAGAAACAATGAAGCTGCTTATCATTGCAGTCACTGTGATTTACATTCCAAGCTCGTTGCATGTGTCTTTACTCAGTTTTTTGCCTTCAATTTGCATTACTTGGAGTTTCACATCCCTTTTTACATTTCCTTATTCACTTCTTTCATCTCACATCCCACTCCCTCTCCATTTGTATTTTAGCTCCAGACAATTTTACCTCTTTACCTTCCAGTCTGTTTACTTCCTCCCTTTTACTGCATTTTTGCTTCCATTTCTCTTCTTCTTCCACTGTGCCTTCTCTCTCTCTTTCCTTCTAGTATCCAATTACCTCAACCAGATCGCCTCTCTCCTCTCTTTTCCTTCTTCTCCATTCCTTCTGGTCTTCACTTACATTTTTGCTTTTTTTTTCTCCCTATACTCCTTCCCGTTTTCTTCTGTCCCCCAAATTGATTTCTAATACTTCGATGCCTAATTACTGATTTAGGCGCCTAGCTGTATGCATGAAAGAATGAAAATTGGGTCCCTGAGAGTGTACTTTTCCCTAACATTTATGCAAATGAACACAAAATTTAACTTTTTCAATATGATGTGCATGCTGTGACAGGTTCGGTTACAAAGACCCTTTTGAAGCTGTCACCTGACGTGCTGGAATTACCTCTGAGTCCATTTTTCACTGCCAGCTTGGGACTCCAGAACCCTGCCTTGTTGAGCCAGACACACTAGCCTGCTGCAATACAGACCCAGGTCTGGTCCATGCCCCCAGAGCTGCAGACTTTAGCCAAAAATTGGTCAGCAAGTCACCTATCTCCAGAAACCAGACACGCAGCTCCCAATGAGATCCAAACTCCCACATATATCCATTTTACTCTGTATAAAGCTTATACAGGGTAAACTCATAAATTGTCCACCCTGTATAACACTGATAGAGAGATATGCACAGCTGTTTGCTCCCCCAGGTATTAATCATTTACTCTTGGTTAATTAATACACAAAAGTAATTTTATTAAATGTAAAAAGTAGGATTTAAGTGGTTTCAATAAGAGACAGAACAAAGTAAGTTACCAAGCAAAATAAAACAAAACGCAAGTCTAAGCCTAATATATTTAAGAAAGTGAATACAGGTAAATCTCACACTCAGAGATGCTCCAATAAGCTTCTTTCACAGACTAGACTCCTTTTTAGTCTTGGCTCAATCCTTTCCCCTGGCACAGACCTTGTTAGTTCCAGCTCAGGCGGTAACTAGGGGATTTCTCGTGACTAGCAGCCCCCTTTGTTCTGTTCCACCCCCTTTTATAGCTTTGGTACAAGGTGAGAATCTTTTGTCTCTCTGGGTCCCCACCTCTCCTTCTAAATAGAAAAGCACCAGGTTTCAGTACCAGGTGACATGATCACTTATCACTGTAAGACCTCATTCTCCATTCTTTCAGGGCTGGCCTGCATGTACCCAGGAAGGTTTGCAAGTAAACAGAGCCATTCACAACCAATTGCCCTAATGGGAGCCATCAAGATTCCAAGCCGCCATTAATGGCTCTCATTTTGCATAGTTACAAGAGGACTTCAGAGTAATACTTCATATTTCCAGCTTCAGATACAAGAATGATCATCTTATTTGTATGAATGTAACACACTCAGTAGATAATAAGCATTGTAATGATACCTTACAAGAGACCTTTTGCAGAAAGCATATTCCAGTTATATTATATTTACACTCATAAGCATATTTCCATAAAATATACAGAGTGCAAGGTCACATATGCATGCACCCATGTGTGAGTGGAGAAGGAGGAAAGTGTTGTCTCTTGTCTTACATTGTAAGCTAGGGACTGTCTCTGTGTTGTGTTTGTACAGTGCCTAGCAGATTGGTTGGGTGCCCACACATTATTTGGGGCCTGTAGGTGCTACAGAAATACAAACAGAATTTTTAAATAAAATTCTAACAAAAACATTTGGAAATGCAATGTCTCACCACGTGCAGGATACTTAACTCCAATGTCCGCAAACATTCAATATCAGTCTTGAAAAATCAGGAAAATGTTAAACTTCTGTTGAATTTGTAGCTAAACCAGATATAAGCTATTTGGAAATATATACTGAAACTTAATTACTCACACAGTCTAGTACAAAGCTACTCCTCACATTCTGCTTGTTTGTGCCATTT
The DNA here is from genome assembly GCF_025201925.1 of Gopherus flavomarginatus. Classification (NCBI taxonomy): domain Eukaryota; kingdom Metazoa; phylum Chordata; order Testudines; family Testudinidae; genus Gopherus; species Gopherus flavomarginatus. The sequence goes on from NC_066618.1 coordinate 196,919,419, forward strand.
TAAAAGGACAATTGGTGATTACACTCAATGGCTTGTTTGTGACAGGAATGGGTTAGTTTTCCTAACCTTTTGGGTTCTTGTTCCACTCTCAGGGTTGTCAGAAGGATGGATAAATGTGAGGATATTTTCTGGTTTTGTTTCAGTGTCTATCAAGAGAGTGGACCAATTCGATACCATTTGTTGCTTTCATTACTGTCTCAAGGCTGTCACAAGAATTGATAAATTTCATACTGTTTTTCGTGTCCTCATTACAATCTTCAGGTTGTCATGAGATTGAATTGATTTTGTGCCATTTTCTGTTCTCATTATAGTCTTTGTCATGAGAATGGCTTCATTTGGGGCCATTTCTGTTCCTGTTACTTACAATCTTTTGTCACAAGAACAGGGATTATTTGATGAGAATGAGAAGACAGCATCTCAAATACTGAGATTCAGGGACACCTTGTTCTCGTGACAGAGACCATAACGAGGACAGAAAATGGTACAGGATGAATCCATTCTTTTGATGATTTTAAGGTTGTGATTTTGTGACACCGATCATATTGGATGACTTCCCCAGGAGGAGGTGCTCATACTTTCACTGTTGCTACTGCCAGTTCAATCTCTCTGTAGGCAGATTTCTACAACCTCTATAAAGGAGCATTTGTGTTTGTGTATAAGGAAGACTTTGATTTCAAAGAGAAGGGGGAAATGTAGTGAACAATTTCAGAGTTGGATCATTCTAACTTGTTAGAAATATCCGAGAGGCTCAGATCTTGAGAACTCATGATTAGGATTCTATTCCCTCCATTGAAATCAGAGGGATTTGGGTGCTTAATTTTCATCAGTGTCAAGTGGAATCACTAACAGAAGACTAGGCACATTTATCTAAATTCATAAGTTTCTTCTTTGACAGCTTGTGGTAGCTGAACAGGCAAGTGGTTGAATAAAAGGTGCAAGCTGGTGATCTGCATGCGTGTCGTTGGTTTTAAGTTCTGGCAAAAGGATCTGTGCAATAAGCCTTTTCTGGGAGCTCCATATGGGGGCTGTGAGATTCTGAAGCCAAATAAAGGAGTTAAGGTAAACCAGTGAGGCAAATATATGCAAACAAGTGGCCAGAACTGAAATAAGAATTAGTTATTGGTAAATGAAGAGACAGAAGTAAGAGATCAAGGAGTGTCCAACAACCAGGGCCCAGAAAACACCAAGGTAATTGGGAGTTCTTGAAGGAGATCAAAGAGATGGAGCAGGAAACACAAAGAACATGAAGATGATGTTCCTGAAGCAGTTCAAACAGAAGGATAAGGAAGGGTTAAGATGGAGAGAGATCGAGTTCTAGATAAGGCCAAAACTAGAAACTCTAGAGAGAGACTCTGGGTGAAAAAAAGGACAACAGGGGTGTGACAGTGAGATCTAAAGGATCATGGGGAGAGTACTAGACAGCAAGATTCCAAAGAGTTGAAAGTGCTAGGTCTTATTGTGTGAGGCAAAGGGTTGACCAAATGTACTGAAAGTAAAGCAAGGATAGGAGGATGCTACCTCCCAGAAAGGAGAACCTGTGAAGGTATACAGATAATGAATGAGCTCTTAAAAGGAAAGAAGCTGTCCATTGTTATACAAACTGGAACAGACAGCTTGTCTAGAAACAGGACAGAGATGTTTAAGAATGCAGAGCCAAAGTCTCTGCCGTTGTAAATTAGTGCAGCTCCATTGCCTTCCAAGGAAGTTTTTATTTACATTCTTTGCACTTTGTTGACTTAAATGGAGTGGCAACATTTTACAGCAGCAGAGAATTTGTCCCTGAATCCAGAACTCTGTGTCCTTCAAAAACTGAAGAAGAGCAATGAATTGTTGATATTTTTGGAGCACCTACTGATATTGAGGTCCATAGGAGAGAAAAGAGAGGAGAGGTGGCTTGGGAAATGGTGTTGAAAGGAAAGATTTGGGTTGTAAGCGTATGGACTGGAGTTCTGTCACTTGAAGAGTCTGAGGAACCAACCTCCTAGATGATCAGCTTGGACAACTGTTTAGGAGAACTTCAGAAAACACCTTTAACAATAAAAGCACCTGGACAATGAGACAGATTACCAAGGGAGGAGTTTGAAAGGGATATGCACAAATAGGCTAGGTACAATACAGTGGGAATGATATCGGAAGTAGGTCTACCAAGTACTCGGCAACTCAACTGATATTCCCTTGGCTTACTATCTCTAAGCAAAATCCTCAGTGGTACTGATCACCAGCACTCTCAGCATTTTGCCTTATGATTCTATAACCTTTTTTAATTCTTTCTACCATAGCATCTAATCGCTATGCCTGTGCCTAATCTCACAGCTTTCTACCATGCATTCGGTAACACCCATCTGCCATTGTCTGATGTATATGGGAATACAAGATTAATCATAAACTTGGTAGACCTGGCTGCATATATTACATGAATGTTCAACTTTCATGAGATGAAATGACCTCCAAATGGCTTAATGCTCTTCATTAATTTCTCTGTATAATTGAACATTTTTAGGCATCTCATTTAACAAACTGTTAAGCTCCTTATTGCACAGAAAAGCCATGTGATGTGCAAGTATTCTAAAACTCTTCTACTCATTCACAATTCCCTTACTAATATCCTGGGCATTATTAGCGGTTCACAAAGCCAGCACATTTTCTTTGTGATAATTGTCCCTTTCTAACCTCTTTTGTCCACCTCCTAATTCCGTCTGGTGCTAATAAAGAGTAAAACCATGATTCCTCTGGCCTGGTTGCTCTGAACTGCTACCCATACTCTGTCTGCTCCCTGTAAGGGGATGCACTTATATCAATGATAGATAAATCCCAGCTAGAAATACAGGTCCCTGACAACCTAATCACTGAAATCCTGTCAAGTAACCCCTAATTTTGAAGCAAGTGGTTAATTCCCAGCAAATTGATTTATGCACTGTTTGAGGTTTGGCGAGTTGTGTTGTTCATCTGTTATTACCAGGAACTCAGCTCAGCCTATTCATTTAGACCACTGACACAACACAGTGCATCTCCCAAGAAAATTTCCTTTGTCAGCACATCTAGAATTTGCTAATTAAATCAACGATGACATTATTCACTTTCTGGAGAAAAAGAAACCACTTTCTCTCTCTCTCTCTCTCTCTCTCACACACACACTTAAATTCTGATTTTTGAAAATGCATTAGATTTAGAGCTTTTTTAATGACCTTTCCTACCAGGCTTATTCAGCTTTAATTCACCTGCTTAACACAATAAGCTAGTAGTTAGTTACCCAATTTGAATTTACTTTAAAGCAACACCACCGCTGCCACAATAAACTTTAGAGGGGAAAAAATATTATGCTTATAAGCACCTCCAAGTCTCACTTTTTCACTACAGATCCTGAAGTGCAGATTTCATTAAAATGATAGGGTTGGCCAGTAAGTACTTTTATTGTCTGTATTATTGCAGCTGAAGTGAATTCAGAATGCCAGAAGAGACAGGTTGTCCTCCAGACCCTATAATTATGGGTCCATAATATCACAGCATTTCTTTGTACTATTTAAGATGCAGAGAATAAAGCAGGTTCAAACTGAACCTTCTTGAGCATCCAGTAACTTTTCAAAGAATGCTTATTTCCTCAAAGAGGTTAAACAAAAGAAAGCCAAATGTGACAAAAAATATTGAATACTGCTTAATTGGTTTTAAGAGGAACTTGAAAGCCTATATGTGTCAGTAGAGAGGTGTGTGCATATGAAGGGAGGAAGTGTTGCTTGTTTTCGGGATAGCACTATACAGCCTTTTTTTTTCTCCCTTGACTATCCCTCTCCCATGGTATGATTTCTTCCTAGCTCCACCCAGCCATGCTCTCATAGGCTATTTCTCCCCAGTGATACAACCCCACATTTCCATGGCTGTCCCTATGCCCCGTGATACAACCCCACATGGTCTCACTCCACATAGCGAGGGTTTACCACCACCCATTTGCAATAAAAATCTAGACAGTCACTGCAATGCAATACACTGGTCACACTCCACACGCGTGTGATCTATCCTTCCCCCCTCTCTCCATTACCAGGCTGGGACACCTGCAAGTAGGCAGCTATAAAACAAGAGCTGAATGAGGTAATGCTTGCTAAAAATAAGGCCTATTTCTTGTATCCCTATATGTAGCAATCCCCAAGCTCTAGCAGAACACGGGGAGTGGGAAAGGCACATCATCACTACCAAAAATTTTTCAAAGTTCCGCCTTTTCATTGTGTCACTATGGATTTCCCATAGAAAAGGGAAGTCTGGACTCTACACTTCAGCTAACATTCCTTTCACGCATGCTGGCTACTCCTAAGCCGGATCTCATTTAATCACCACTGTCCTCTGGCTTAGAGAGCTGAACATACCTCCCTTCAGCGATAAGACAGTGCTACTTATAGTATAAATATATGTCACTGCTGAAGGACCAGAGGTGCACCTGGCCATCCCTCTAGCAGAGCTCAGAGTAAGACCTTCTTAGTCAATTTCAACCGCCTTGATTCTTTTCATTCCCTGTTTATTGAAACTACTTAGTTCCCTCTTGTAACCAAATACATTTCTGATTCATGTTCTTGGCCCATTGTTAAAAGGTTACAGCATTTCTTGTCTTCATATCTGAAGCAGCAGTGGAGTTTTTCCCACCAACTCATTGCTTACTAATGAACTTTTTTTTTAAAGCAGCCTGTCATTTCGTTTAATGTTGCAAAATAAGGCAGTCTTTAAGTGGGATCTGATTTTGCTAAGAGATGTCTAAACTTAAGTGAGATAATGGATGTAACAAAATACCACCAAATATGACAGCTTTGTTCTGCCAATGTAATTTGCTGATTCTGGAAACCAAATGCAGAACAGTCTGTGCCAGTCTCAGAAAAAGAGGCTTGTTTGACAGATATAGACCTGCTTAAATACCAGCATACACTACATTAAATAGCAGACTTCTGCATTCATTTATGGGTTTTAGTCACTTGTCATAACAGGTTTCTTTTAAATACTCATTGTTCCTATCACTCTGATGCCCAAATATGCTTAGTCTCTTTTTAAAGGTGGAAGATGGTATGACTTGACAAAGCTACCAAATTCTTTTAGTTTTAATAGTATTAAAAATAAAAGCTGCCTCTTCCTCAACTCTGGGAATGCAGAAATCTGGCTGGTATATAAATAAGATTGTTAAGGGGGTGGCTCTCTCTCTGTTAGCACTGATTAAGGGAACTTAAAAGAGCTGAGCAAGGTTAAGAATCTTGGGGTTAGGCTTTGTAACATCATTTCCAGGGAAAACCATGTGTGGTAGAAAAACTGCTGCTGTGCAATTTGTGCCCACTCCGTACTTTTCCCTTGATGACCACACACCATCAGTATGTGCTGTTGGGATCACAAACCATGACTACTGTAATTCCCCATTAGTCTTACTCACAAATGGCAAATCAGCTTTTGCAGCTTGTTCAGAATGCAGTAGCACGCTTACTCACTGATTTGAGCAGCCCTGCTTACATCAGGCCCACCCACTTCCTTCCAATTGGCTGCCTAAAAGGTGGTGGATTCATTCTAAGGTGCCACTGCTGGCATTTAAAGCTCTTAAGAGCATAGACCCAGACAGTCTTTCTGAACCTCCCCCTAATATGCACAGCATTCATCTTTTAGGGATGGCATCATCGAGTTTGTCAAGGGCAGAAGATTAGACTTGTACTGCAGTGGGCTACAGAGTGTGGAACTGGCCTCCTGTCAGCCCTCAACTCTCTCTCTCCCTCAGAATTATTTTTCCCCACAGGAGGTTTTTGTAATTTTAAGCGTAGAAATAGATTTTTAAAATGGATCTATCTAAGACCATTTCTGAAGTTATTCCTCATAGCTGTGAGACTTGTAGGGGAAGGAAACTGATAAGGACAGGAGTGAGTCCACCTTTCATTACACAGAATAGCTTTCATTTTCAAGTGCACTTGTATATTTCTACCTGATTTACTTCACAACCACAGCATATAGCGAATGCAAAATTAAATATATAAAAGCAGCGGATCAAAGTCTTCTTGGCAAGTTACCACCACCACTCCCTTCCCCAAATCCAGCTACAGACCTGTCATGGGGAGCGGGTGACTTGCTCGCTCTATTCCTTTCATTCACTTATCAGTGGGAATCAAGAAGTGTTTCTTTGGTTTACCACTTAACTGCCCTATCTCTCACTATGGAGCTGAGAATCCCGCAAATGCACCAAGGAATGCAACAAGGAATCATAACTTTTACCAGTGCAATCTCTGAGGACCCTGTTTTCTTCTCTATCAAGCTCTAGAGGGTATTTTTCCCTCGTCTTTGCCTCTAAGGCAATTTCACTTGACATTTTCAGGTTTGTACAATCCAAACAGACACAATTGATTTGAAGGCAGCAGTTGGGAGACAGTGTGGTTGAGCAGTTAGAGCATGGAAAGGGAGTCAGGAGACCTGAGTTCACTCTGTCATTGACTAACCGTGTGACCCTGGGCATGCATCACTTCATCTCATTTTCCCCATCTTTAAACTGCACACACCAGTGGACCGAACACAAAGGTTTTCTATTGCTAAAACCACAAGGCCTGAAATCAATGGGGTTTGCACATCCATAGCATTAAATGTTTATTTCAATATTTAGGGAGAACTTAAAGCGGAAGTCATAGCGGTGTTGTACACTCTCTTCCAGGAACAGACACTCGAGTCTGCTCTTGATATATATAACTATTGCTTCGTGACATGAGTTAGAGACACTTTTCTGATAAATAGAAACCTTTGTCCTTTTAGGTAGCTATCCACACATGTTTTAGCTAAATTGCAAATTGCTCATACTGCAGCAAGAAGATTTCTTATCGCAACTCAAACTGGTAAACCTCTCACCCGTTCTGCTTTCAGATTTCCTCTGTCTCTAATGCATAAGAGGTAGAGTGTATTTATTACTATTTGAGTCAGCAATGTGGGCAATACACATTCTTATAAAATCCCAGTTCCTTCTGAAAAGCTTTTCTACCAATCGTGACCTATAGTCCTGGTGGAAAAAATCAGATTTGATGCAGCTCAGAACATTTGAAATCCAGATTGTTTATTGTGGCTGGAAGTCTGTGTGTGTAAGTTGAGGACAAGTGTATTTTTACACATCAGTTTGGCACTGGCAAAACCTTGCACTTGTGTACATGCATTCCAGTGAGATGTCTAACTGCCTAATTAGTAACAAAGGGTTCTTGCACAGATCAGCCAGCCATTTGCAAAGTGCAAACATAAAGTGTATGCCCAAAGCTGTGATGGCTCAATTTGTAGGAAATGGGTCAAATGCCCTTTAAAAAGATGTCCCTAAAAGATTTTGGAGTGGGGCAGGGTTTGATCAGGGAGCGACACAGGGGAGAAGCTCTGGGATATTTTTTACTTCAACCAACTCTGATTCACCCTTAAAACTATTGAACAAAAGTATTAGGTAACTCCTGTCAATTTACAATTGATGGAGAAATCCCAAAGGAGCATACAAAGGTGACCGACAAGATCTTCTTTACCTATATTTCCCAACCAGCTCCAGGAGCTGGCTGGGAATTCACTACATAAAATCCTAGAAAAATTCATTCTGTCACTGATAGAATGCAAAGCACTGCTTTCTTTGAAGGTTAAAACTGAGGAAAGTTATTTGAAAGTGGAAGAAGGTGGAAAGCCAATGGGAGTGGTTAGAAACCGAACAATGTGATTATGTGCCAAGGGTCAGAGCAGTCTGCTCCCCAAAGAGACCTGTAAATGGGACACAATCACCGAATTAAATACAATGCAAAGCAGACAATATCCAAAATTTTGATGATCCTAGTTCATCACAAAAACGAGATAATTTATTTTCCTGTATGGGAAAATTAGTACACACAATCTTGAAATAAAGGATATAGAATGACCATTTAGGTTCAATAGCTATACAAGATCTTTACCAGGAATGCAGACAAAACACTGAAGACGAGATTAATACCCAGACTCACACTGAATATCACTTTACTATATGAATAGGCTCATGATTTCAGTGAGACTACATGAGCAGCAAGGTACTATTCACAATGCATAAAGGTATCCAAATCTGGCTCTTAAGGTAGCAATAGAGTTTTCTTTGTCTGATTACTGGGATCAGGACAGGATCTGTTGAGTCACTCAGATATTGTAAGATATTTAATATAAAGGACAAGCTCTTGTGTTTTCCCCACTGTCTGCCAAAAACCACTCTGAGCAAGACCATTTTCACTGATGAGGAAATGGCGGCTTCTATCCTGCTCCTCATAGGTGCTGACTCCATGGGTGCTCCAGCCCTGGAGCACCCACAGAAAAAAATATTGAGTGCTCAGCGCTCACCAGCCACCCATTGATCAGCTGTTCGGCAGGTCCCACCAATCAGCTTTTCCCTCTACCCTCCCCAGTGCCTCCCACCTGCCACTGATCAGCTCTTTGGTAGAGGGTGGGAGGGGCTGAGGGACAGAGGGAAGAACGGCACCAGGAAGAGGCAGAGTGAGGGTGGGGCGTGCTCAGAAGAGGGAGCAGAGGTAGGAAAAGGTGGGGTGGGATCGGAAAGAGAACTGGGGAAAGCTGAAGTCAGCATTTGTGCTCCTCCCCTCAATGTTACCATTTAGCTCCATGTGAAATTTGACCATTTAAAGCTTTGCTGGACCTGGTTTTTCAATTATCTAAAGAACTAAATTGCCATTATAAGCTCTGCAAATGGGTGAAATTTAAATTTTGTTAGTTTATTGACTAGATTTCATCACTGACATGGTGATAAGACTTTGGGCCTAATCCCATTCTGGGCAATTAGTTGGGAATTTTGTTATTTACTTCAAGCAGAAATTAGGCCATTTGTTTCCCATTGACTCAAACATGTTTCTTCTGCCTTGGTAAATAGCAATTTGTGCTTTCAGATGTGCATGTGCAACTCCAGATGAAGACAAAGGGAATTTCATCAGTCATTGAAATGTGAAGAATTTAAGGGTAGAACTTGGCTCTACCTGATTCAAATCCATTAGTCTGAGCTCTTAAGATAGATGTTCTTCCTTTATTCACTCTCCAACACCAGCTGTGGAGACTGCGATTATAAAACCTTACAATTTGATCCCATATCTTTGTACTGAAATATTGGCACCTGCTAAGTTTGATCTGTCATGGCTACTGACATTCATCATGCTCATGTGTAGAAACATACAAGGACCGAGGAGAGAGACGCACCATTTGCAAAAAGTGTTTGGGAGCAGTACAATGAAGTCAGTCTGTGTGCACATGGCTAGAATGCTAACTGCAGCCTCTTTGTAAATAGTTCCCTTAATAAAGAGTCAGTTTAGTGTTTACAAGCATGGAGTCCTTTCATGCACCCAGTATGCAATACATAAAATACTCGTGTAATTGTTCATTGAGATCCTGATTCAGCAAAGCACTTAAGTGCATGCTTAACTTTATGCCCATGAGTAGTTGCTCTTAAGTCAGTAGGACTTTTCACATACTTTAAGTTAGGCATGTGCTTAAGTACCTTCCTGAACTGAGGTCTAAGTGTATTGTTGAATTGAGACAGGCTCAAAAGTTAGATATTTGCTTAAGTGCTTTGCTGAATTGGGACCTAAAACTTGCTTAGGGAAAACTGGGTTTTGTTCCACTGAAAACAGTCTGAGTTGGTCTTAGCAAGACCTGCAAGTTTAGGACTAATAAAAAGTCATCTTAGTGTTTACAGAAAACATAACCTTTCCTGTTAATTAATACACCTAAGTATCCACAGTTCATTTTTGTTTGATATGTAGTAGTACTAATTATTAGCCATCTCTCAAAGAATACACTTTTGTTTAGATTCATGCATTTTTTCCTACAAAGCACTTTGAGACATTTTTATGACTGCAAAGCACTGTGTAAATATAAGTTTGCAGTTGTCAACCTTTTTATTTCACAGTTTCAGCGATGAATCCTGCAGAACTAATTAAGTGATAGCCCCTACCGTTGCAAGTCCTACATGGCTGCTGCTACTACTATCCTGTGAGATAATTGATTGCTATGTTAGTTATGTATCCTAAGCTGAAGACGGGGGTGCATAAAGGAAGTGAAAGCCAATTAGCTTGCACTAGTGCCCATGAAGAAGGGGACAATTGCATTTATACTTTGGAAGCCATACTAATCTTTTTTTCCTTAAATATTCAAGTGTGCCCATGAATACCTGTCTTGGAGTCTCTTCTTGCCTTTGTGCCTCTGCCTTGTGCTAGGATGGTCTACAGTACAGCCCCAATTTTCTGACGAGTTTCAGAGACTTTGGAAAAGCAGGCACTGGTTCTACATGGATCATGGTATGTTGTCACAGACTTGTCTTCTAGTCACCTTAACCCCACATCTTCATTACACTTGCCATTAAGACCCTGACAGAAAATGGTAATGGATAGCCAAGGTTATTTCACGGTAGTGCTAACACTCTGGTTTGTCACAAACATAAAATAAAGTGATCCCTTACACTAGGGCTCCAAGTCAAACAAACACTCTCCTGTTTGTACCACCTAATGAGGAATAAACCCTATCTGCCTGAAAGGTGTAGACTTTGGGTGACCTTCCTTCATGAGGCACTCAGAGTGAATGTCTTTAAACCATTTTGTGAAAGAGGCTCATAAACATACTTTAAGCTACAGAGTAGCAGCCGTGTTAGCCCGTATCTGCAAAAACAACAGGAGTACTTGTGGCATCTTAGAGACTAACCAATTTATTTGAGCATAAGCTTTCGTGGGCTACCATTGGTGAGTCAGATGCTGTAGCCCACGAAAGCCTTTGCTCAAATAAATTTGTTAGTCTCTAAGATGCCACAAGTACTCCTATACTTTAAGTTAGTCTGTGTCAGAGGCCAAACACAATAGCAAAAATTGAAAAATAAAAGTGGATTATACAGAAAATATTTTACTGCAAACTTAATACAGTAACTCCTCACTTAAAGTCATCCCAGTTAACATTGTTTCATTATTAGGTTGCTGATGTATTAGAAAATATACTCATTTAAAGTCACGCAATGTTCTGTTATGAGGTTGTTCGGCTTGCCCCACTCCACCCACCAGCCGGAGGTCAGAGCGCAGGGGCTTACCCAACTCCATATGCACGGCATTCCAGCTGGCGAGCTGGCAACCCACCGACCCTGCTCCCTGGCAGGAGCATCGAGTGGCAGAGTAAAGCAAGCCCTCACACCCCAACCCCGCTACACCCCTGCCTCAACCAAACTTCACAATCATCATTGGTGAGTACAGTATTAAATTGTTTTAAATTATTTAAAACTTATACTGTATATGTATATAATGTCTTTTGTCTGGTGAAAAATAAATTCCCTGGAACCTAATCCCCCCCCACACACACACATTTACATTAATTCTTATGGGAAAATTGAATTCACATAACATCATTTCGCTTAAAGTAGCATTTTTCAGGAACATAATTACAATGTTAAATGAGGAGTTACTGTAAAAGGTTTGGGTTATGTGGCAGAAAGCTTAGTTACCAAAGCAGAGGTAAAGATACTACTTACCATACCAGTTAAAGTCTATTGTCTCTGAGATCTTCTCTAGACTTCAGTCTAGCCATGACACTGAAATCTGGTAGGAAGAATATCACAAGTACTTACTTGCCATCTTTAAAGCTGAAATTCTCCTCCTCTTCCATATCACACATTTCCTGCCTCTGGTAAGGTCTAACCAAGTCAGATGTCTTTGGCAGCTTTGGCTTCATTTAAAATTACCTGACTTTGGGATCCATCCCTTTGATGGCAGATGAATCTTAATTAGATTCACCAGCACTTTCTTTCCTCCCCAGAAGAAGTCAGCCAAACTCCTTTGAGAGCCGCAGGGCTAACAAAAACATGAATGGCTAATACACAGCTGCTTCAGCTGAAGAGAAAGAGCATGTAACAGGATGTGCAATCATACCCTAGATCACCAGCAGCTTTGCCCTGTCCTCCACATCTCAGGCCATGGCTACACTAGAGAGTTGCAGCGCTGGTGAGGGGGTTACAGCGCTGCAACTTAGGATGTGGCCACACTTGCAAAGCACGGCCAGTGCTGCAACTCCCTGGTTGCAGCGCTGGCTGTACACCCGGTCGAGCCTCGGGTGTAGCGATTCCAGCGCTGGTGATCCAGCGCTGGTCAGCAAGTGTGGACCCCACCAGCGCTTTTATTGACCTCCAGGGTATAAGGAGGTATCCCAGAATTCCTGTCCACAACAAACCGGAAGAAAGGGAGAGCTCGGAGTTCAGCCAAACTGCTTATTTAAAAAAACAAACACAGCTCCTGTTTGCTGAGCGAGCGGAGGCAGGCAGGGGAATTACTTTGGAATGTTCACAGCTGTTTGCTTGAAGAGAGAAACAGCACGCTCACATGGCAGAGGGGGAGGGGGAAGTCCATGTTGAGCAGATGCTTATCTGGTCTGACGGCTATTTAGGAGTGCATAATTTGCATTTAGTGAATAAGAGAGGGCTGGGGGAAGGGGTCAGAACTTTTAAAATGATTGAAGGTAGGCACTGTGTGTCTTCCAGTCCTTAGAACTTGCAAGGCAGGGAGCTGAGAACAGTGTCAACTCCAAAAATCCATTCTCTCTGTCTCCTCCACGCTCCCTGTCACATTCCACCCCACCCCCCTCTTTTGAAAAGCACGTTGCAGCCACTTGAATGCTGGGATAGCTGCCCACAATGCACCACTCCCAACAGCACTGCAAATGCTGCAAATGTGGCCACACTGCAGCGCTGGCCCTACACAGCTGTACGAACACAGCTGTAACTACCAGCGCTGCAGAACTGTAAGTGTAGCCATGGCCTCAGATACAGAATTGGGATGTTGTTTGGTTTTTTTAATACATGCAATTCTGAAGCTGCAGTACAGCCTCTGGGTCACTCCGTTGAGATAATGCTTCTTCCACCCGACTCCAGTTTAAAAAAAGGCACTTAAGCACATGCTGATAGTGCTTTCCTGAATAGGTCTGAATATATAGTCCTATACCTGCTTAAGTGCTTCACTGAATCAGGGCCCTATAATGGAAGAAGACTCTTGTCCCTTATCCCCACAAACTCAAAGTAACTCAGACTATGCGCAGGATCCAAGGTTTGGCCCATCAACATTAATAATAATGTGAACAATTTTCAGCTAGGTGGGAATTCCAGTTAGCCAGAAGTCAGATGCTCAGGTTAATTTTGTGTTCCATGCACATCCATTGAGACATCTTTTCAAAGGATCCCTAAATTGTTCTCACATGCTGAGCAGTGATGGCTAGATTTGTTAAAAGAATCCAGCACGTGGATGTTAAGCATTTTTGAAATTCTGGTCCTAAATGTCCCAGATCCAGCCATTAGAGCTGTCTTGGCACAGGTTATGAACCATTTCTATAGTTGACTGTAATCTTCATTGGATGAATGAAGCAGATATCCTTTTAGTGAATGAAACATTCTTTTTTTAAATTATTATTATTATAGCAACTCAGGTGAAAACTGAGAGTGGAGGAAGGCACTAATAATTCAGGTATGATTAAAAAGAGGATATTTACTGGGTTGTAGGCCTTCAGTGTGTGTGGGGAGGTGGAGAACAGCAAGACAGCTTCTATACACATCCCTAGGGAAAAGCTCAAGCAATAAGAAAATGCATATAATCACTGTTTGTGTGCATTATGCGTTGCTTTAAAAAAATACTCTGAAACTCAGTACTATCAGGAAAAGTCTTTGGACTGCATTTAAGTGAGAAGGATTAGCTTGCGTGATGTTGATTTATAAATGGCAACAACCAATCCCTTATATTCTCTACTGCAGTCATCTCTCCTCCACAATAATTCCCAATGTTCCCTTTTGAAAGCCCTTGATACTCAGTTAGCCCCGAGGTATAATGTTTGATAATATAACTACTGCTTCTGTCACTGCGTTTTGTACAAACGCATTATATGTGGCCCAGAATGGTAAAGATTTATGTATGGGTATGGAAAATAAAAATCAGCATTGATTAAAAGCCCCAGATAGACCATCCAATACCGCCCAAAGAACATCAGTTATTTTGCATTTTGACGTGGCGATTGATAACTCATAAATGCAAGCAGGAATGACAAATGCGGATGGAAACTGGCTTTGACAAAAACGATAACAGTATCAGTCTCGAGGGGCGATGGAGGTATAAGCAGGAGCTGTTTAAAATATTTAATCATTTTATGAAGGCTGCAAGATGTTGTTTGACCCTGAAGGAGTGTGAATGTCACATGGATCAGAAATTGCCAAGTCTTTGAAGTGAAATAAAAAAATGGTGTTATTATAGATCCTTCTTGACATCCTATCATTTTTGTATAGGATTAAAAATATGTATACAAAGCTCTAGATAAAGGACTCCAGCAAAAAATGTCTTGGTTGAAGGGGAAAAAAAATAAAGACATACTGTTGTGAATTTTTACTTCAAAATCCCAAAGCGTCTCTTTTATATTCTTCTCGAATGGCATGAATAGATCCAGCAGACCCTAGTAAAAAGATTCCTTCGGTTTTTAACTACAGGGTAAATTACGCTTTACTTTTGTTACCTCGGGTCTGTCTTTTGGTCTTCAAAGAAAATCTTTTCTTTCCCTTGTACTTAACTAAGCAGTGGGTATTGTGTGTGAATGTATATAAGTATATCCATACGATCCCTAGCTGTAAGAATACATTCAGACATATTTATTTTATTATACACATGCACAAAGGTATGCAATTTGCAAGGTGTGGAATTTTTAGGGGGAGGGAGCGGGGGGATTCTTCAGTGAATTTTTATTTACATTTCTGCTTTTAAATTTCCCAGGTCTTCCAGAAGACCTGGAATCTAACTAGTCAAGAGAATCAAAGCCACAAGTAAATTCTCAGAGGATATTCCCTTATGAATGAGGATTAGTTTATGTTTCACTGTGGTATATCCACAAATGAAATATTACACTGTATGTTTTCTCTTCTTGTTGTGTATTTCTGTCCTTGTTTCATCGGCCTTGCCCCTACTCTTTATTTCTGTTTTATTTTATTATTCTAATGTTGTTTTGTCTGGGGCAAGTGAGTGTTTAGGTAGCCATTTACTGCAAGAGGATATTTTCCAAGAATCTGAGTTTCCTTTCAGGGTCTGGTTCTGTACTGTCCTTGAAATACGGTTTTTCTTTTTTCCTCTCCTGTTTGGCCTGCTCCATATATTTCTTTAGGGCAATGAATCATTTAGCCTTGGCATATCATTTGTTTATTCAGCAGTAGTCTTTTATATAGGCAAAACTTCTTTTCCTCTCCCATTAAAGATTTTGCTTTCTAATTACAGATGTTTCTCTCCTGCATTTTGAGACCTTAACTAATATTCCCTGATAGAAAAACTGGCTAAGCTCTTGCGTGCTTGTACTGAGTTACCCTTACATTGCTAAAACCCCATAGGAAGTTACACATATTCAACTTCACAACAGTCCCCTCATAGTTACTATGTGGTCACAGTTCTTTGTGTATCCTGCAGGTGCTGATCTTTTTATTTGCTTAGGATACCACAGATGCATTGTTCATAGCGGTAGAAGAGATTCTGCCTATACTCATTTACATGTCCCATTGATTTCAGCTAAGTACATACAGTACAGAGCATTGCAGCAAAGGCCATTGGAAGTATCTCTGTCAGAGCAGCATGCTGCACACTCTGCAGCAAATCTACAACACAATAAACCCTCTTCCTGCAGTATCTAGAGATATCGAAACAGCAGCAATGGAGAAATGTCTGATGGGGTCCTATGTGATATTTTCCATTCAGTTGTCATTTTGGCCTGCACGTTGTAGCCATTCAATCCTGGTTATTTATTACAAAAATTTCATAGTAGCTGTTTTTGTAGGGTTTTTGGTCAACTTAAAACCCCTTTCCTTCATTTGCTCACAAATGTTCTTTCCTCTGAAATCTGAATGTCAAGTTGAACTTGGTGATCTAAGCCTGCATCCTTCCAACAGGTAGGTATTTGGATAATAGCACATGGTTATTTGATGCTTAAGGAAAATTCAGACAAGGAAGTATACCTTCAGTTTTCATTTTACATACAAGGTGGTTTATCAGGTATATACCAGTCATTTGAGGGACCACATTCTACCCCACTAGAGCCAATGGGAGAGTCATTGCCATCTGAAGTAGGTGTATTTGGCCCATGATATTTGCCAATATACTAAGTATAATGCAATTTCTTCACTGTGATTTTTTTTTTAATTTGTTGAAAGTGGGACTGTCTCTATAATTCAGCTAGATTTGGTAGTTGCCTAAGGCAGCAAAATAATAGGGGCAGAAAAATGTTTGGTGACAGTTTATCATGGGAATGGCTGCAGGACTGGAAGGGGCAAGTGGCCTTGGGTAGCCAAAATGCTAGATCTGGTCCTAGCTGGATAGACAGTATTTGAAATTTTAATAGATACATAACATATTGTTGTCCAGGCATTAGCGTGACCTCTAATTTTGCACCGACACATAATTGTGAGTGCAGCGTTGAATGCACCATTAAATGCAGGCACAAATGCATGACTTTTGAAATACAGCTATTTGCCAGCTCAGTCTTGTCGTTAGACATCTAACTGCTTCCATTTGTACTTGTGATTCATTCAACATGAAAAATATATTCAAGCACAAAATAGGAGCCCCGTTTTATAAACTAGAGCCATGAAATCGGAGGAGTGTGCTTCAGCTATTTGTATATTCTCTACATCTGAGGAATTTTGTACCAAGATGAAATATTGTGATTTGTAATCTGCAAAATTTGTACTAATGATGCAATGGGCTAGACTGCAAAGGGAGATAAAAAATAGTTATCCCCATTATGTGATAAGTTAGACCTATACACATATTGGTCTTAAATGCAAAACTTTACCAATTAAAATGTATTTGTCTGAAAAGTACACTTTAATAATGCTTAGGGCTTACGTAGAACTTTCCAATTGTAAATCTTGAGACAAAGGTAGTTAAATATCAGGACTTACTGAAACTTTTCAATTCTGAGTACCTATTTAATCAAAATTTTGAATTTTAACCAAAAAGAGGGGAGTGACAATTGTATCCCATTTTTCAAGCTGCTCCAGTAAGTATTGTCATTGCCACTGGGGAAACTGAGAAACAGCTCATTGAATAAACTTGACATAGGTCACCCAACAAGTCAGTGGCACAGCTGAAACTAGAACCTAAATCTCCTGACCCCTCCCACCCCTATCCAATGAGTGCCATCATAGGAGGGCCTTCAGAAAAGCTCTCTTTCAAGGTTCATCAGTTCACAGGAAGGGAGCAACATGGTGCTGAAATATATCTGTACCCAGGATTATTCTCCATACCTATATGTGTGGCACTTATGGGATGTTCTTGTGTATCCCCATCTGAAATTTTGTGGAATCTCTCAGTAAAGGGCATCTGGAGCTAACAGGCATGAATAATTTGGAAGAAGAGAGAACTGAGTCCAAGGTCTTAAACCAGAGCCTGGACTCTTCCTTAAGCACAACAGAGCTACTGTGGATATATATTTCAGAGTGGTAGCTGTGTTAGTCTGTATCAGCAAAAAGAATGAGGAGTACTTGGGGCACCTTAGAGACTTACAAATTTATTTGGCCATGAGCGTCCGTGGGCTAAAACACACTTCATCAGATGCATGCAGTGGTATGCCATTGTTGTTATGGCAACATCCATTTTTTCATGTTCTCTGTGTATATGTATCTTCCTACTGTATTTTCCACTACATGCAGCAGATGAAGTGGGTTTTAGCCCACGAAAGCTCATGCCCAAATAAATTTGTTAGTCTCTAAGGTGCCACAAGTACTGCTCATTCTTTTTGTGGATATATAGTCTCATTTATTCTGCATCATATTCAAGCTTCTTATCCTCACCTCAACTCTGCCATGCCTATAATTCTGCTTTCATTTCCGGTAGTCCCTCACTCAGACCCTGTCTTTCACCCATGCTGTTTTGCTTAACACTCCTTCTCATGCCCCTCCCGTTTGCAATTTCTTCCATGCCACCCCCTAAACTTGGACCTCCTTCCCTCTCGGCTTGTGCACCACTTGGCCTCCTCCCCTTCTTTCAAAACTCTCCCTTAGTCATACTTCTTCTGTCACAATTTTGAATATTAATCCAACAAAAGAATAGTAAAAGCTCTACAAATTTGGGATTAGACCATTTCCTAACAGGCTGGTGCACTGGTTGCACAAAATGTATGTAATTTAGAATGTTAACTCTTCATGCCAGGGAATGCGCCTGCCTCTGTGTTCTCTACAACACTACCCAACTGATGATGCTTAAAAGATGGATACATTTTGGTCAATGAATTTCATTTACTTAAGTTCTTTGACTGTTATATGTTTATCGTGCAAAAATCAACCAAGACCCTAATCAAAAGCAAGCAATATTTTAAGAATTCCCACCAGTTAGAGATCTCAGCACTTGCTAGGTCTGTTCCAATCATCTGCAGACAGACAATAAGGAAAGAACCTCTTGTCTCCCTCCATCCTATATGCAGTTCCTCCATCCAACATCCTTGTTTCTAAATCTGAAACAATGTGTAATTATACAGAAGGAAATCTCTCGGGGGTGTAGCTGAAGTTGCTTAAATTGTGCTGATTTACAAAGATGAAGGATTTTTATATTTTTCACCCCAATGAGAAAAAAATTACCTTTTTTTTTCATAATGGCAAACAACCTCCTGCAAAGTCAACTCCTTTTCTGAAAGTCATTGCTAGTTTTATAATTTCTGAGTCATTAGATAACAGATAGAACTCCACACTTAGTGGTTTCAAATGTTTATGGTCTGCAATTCATTCTTAATGAGCTCTCTCCATGTCTTTATTCTTCTTCACACCCTCCTGCTGGGAAATGTCTTACTCTGCCTTGGCTTTTGTTAATGATTCCACAATCATTTCAGAGCCATTTCTTCTGCCTTATGTAATTCTGACACTGCATAAGAGCCTGGCTCTGCAGCCTCGCAGTTGGAAATGTAACCTTTAATGTATTAATTTCTCTTGCTCAAAACAATTTAACCTCTGTCTTGGTTTTGTGATTGCTAAGTGTTTCAATTAAATGCCTCTTTCATTTTTTGTCCTGGAGGGCTTGATCTTACCAGTATTATGTTTAACATACCCTACCTAGCAAATCATGAGCACTCCTGGGTCCCCTCAAGTGTTGTTTATCAATCCATTATCTATCTCATGAGTGTCTGTCACACTTTCAAAACAAAAAAAAATTAAGCTTGTTTTAAACATTAAATAACAAAAAAAAACTAGTACAAGTGGAAGCTAATAACTACAAAACAGACAAAATAGAATCTGGGAGCAATAAATTCCTTTTCCCTCGATCATTAATAACCAGTGAATGGCTGTCTAAATGTTGAATCTGCCATATCAGGATGCAGCTGGCATCAGGAGTTGTAAGAATGTGAAAATTAATCTCAGTAACAAAAAGCCTCTGTGTGCTTGTCTTTTTTATTTCTCCACCTGGCACTGAACAGAAAACATGTCCACCGAGTTGTGGGGATTTTTGGAGAGGTTCTCCAAGAGTGTCCTACAGACAGCTATGATTATTGGTGGGGAGGAGAATTTTAAAGAGAAACGTGAGCAAGCCAGCATGTCCTATAGTATCGCTGGTATTTGGGCTCCTGATAAGGATGACCAGTCAGCTGCAGATCTTATCAGTGGTAAATTTCCCTCTACTGTCTCAATACCTCTCTAAAGTCTCCTTGACCAAAGATCAAACTCCTTTCACACACACCCTTCCATGTTCACTGTTGCACCTTCCCATGTTTGACTTTGATTAAAACATCTTAAAGAATTTCAGAACTAAGGTGTCAATCCAGCCAAGCATTTAGGTACATGCTTGACTTTAAGCACATGAGTAGTCCTCAATCTCATTTATTCACAACTGATATTCACCAAAATATGCCTGGAGTGGCAAACACTTTATGATAGCTTCAAGATGGGACGTGCAAGTGGAAGGGAGATTCTTCGGTATTAGAAGTACTGGGTCACCATGGTTGTTAGATAATGTTTATGCTAATACAGTCTCAGCTGAATGAGATTTTATTGGCTCAATAACTATACAAGTATTGCCAAAGTATAAAGAAGAGAGGGAACCCTCAGGTCTCTGTCAGAGGAAGGCAAGATCCACCCACAGTAGTTTTGTGTGGTCTGTTCAGGTTTTATCCCCAATATCCATTTGTCATTACTTTCTGACCTGGAGTGCACAGGCATATGTGTAGAATCATTTTTTCTCTCTCTCTTTCCTTTCTTCCAGGGTCTGGAACAGTTTTTCCTCATTAATCTTTGATAAGAAGTCTTTTATTATTCCTAATAATTTTGGGAAATATCTTTTTTGCATTTCCTGGTATTACAGATCTTGGAGCAGATATCTGTCTCAGTGTCTCCCCTAGCACATTGGCTGCACTGTCTCTGGTGTCTCGGCATAAACTGTGGTTTGTACCTCCAATTGCATGCCTAGTTTATGGTCACTGATTCTGCATTTGAGCAGGGTCTGCCTTAGTTCTGCAGCTTTCACAGTAGTCTGATACTGTAACAGTTCTGTACAAAGATCGGTAGCACTCTATCTTGTTGCTGATTTGGATTTATTCTTCCCTTTGACTACAAATACAGGCTGGGACTCTTGAAAGTGTAGGATCACCACTTTGTTCTTCCAATAAGGATGGCAGTCTAAGGCTTATAACTAATAGTTACCTTACACCTGTGTTTGTCACATGCTGATTTAATCCTCTGAACTTCCAATGCTGATCACAATGCAGTTTTTTTTTCAGTATCAAAATATAGTAACTAGCCTTCTCTTAGATTATTTGTCTATGTCTTTGCTCTTTCTGGGGAACTAGTTATTTCTGTTCATCTGCAAAGGTCCAAATCCCCCTCTGCAGAATAAAAGTAACTCCCACTGAAGTTAAAGGGAGTCACTTGTATCCTGTGACAGGTGGCTCAGTCTACAAAACAGCATTTTATCTACAGCACGGAATTTATTATTTTGCCTGAAATTTTGAAAAGCACTGGGTTTATTTCAACTACTGTAATTCTATGCTGAGTGTTACAGATCCCTCTCCGTTTTCAAAGAATCCCAATCCCAATCCTTTTTCAAGGATTCATGTGCTGAAGAATTATTCTACCTCTTCTGTCTCTCTGCTCAGTTTCTCCTCCCCAACTAAGGGACCATTGACTTATATGGCTTTTGGGTCAAACCATTGTATTTTGTAAAGTACATAGGTACTAATTGTAGAAGTTGAAGGTACACAATACCTTTCAGGATCAGGCCTACAGTGGGCATTGCTGCATGCTTGAATAATGCTCCCTCCAACTTGAAACCATTCACAGGCTCTGGGCACCACTGCAGTACTTCAGCTCTGGGGATGCAATGTCCAACATGCACTATGCTCCCCAAGTGTGTAGGGAAGGGCAAAACCCTTCCAAAAGTTGTCACACCAGCCATGCTGTCCACCCCGAGGGGCAAGTCATCCATGCACTCTTGAAGGGTGGTGAAGTTTCACATCCACAGTATTACCAATAAATACCTGAAAAGTCATAATCTGACCCAATAATTGGGAGCACTTACCTCTTGAGCAACTCCTTCTGGCTAGATACAGTACTGCAGTCCTTTTCCCACTCCTGGTGCTCCCTGTAGGTTGTTGGCCAACTTTGGCAGGGTCTTCAGTGGTTTCTCCCTCTGGCCAAGTCACAAAGTCCAAATGAACCCCTTACCGGGTATTAAAGAGTCCAATAAATAGACAGTCTTTTTACCCTGGCTCTGAGCCCTTTAAACTCAACCCTTTATACAGGCTCCCAGCTAAGACCTGTCACCTTCTTGGGGTTTATGCCACTTTACCTATGGCCAGTAGGGGAACCCAGGTACACCCACTACTCTAAGTTCTAATACACAGCAGTTATGTACTGCCTACTCTAATCTGTTGCTGCTATTTCACTGGGCTTCTTCCTACCAGGCCCCTTTTATCTCCAGCCCTATCTCAGGGCCAGCATCCTCAGGTTCTTCTCCTTCTCCAGACTAAAGAGGAGCACTCTTCTTCACTTTTTTGGTCCCAGCCAAGAACTGAATAGCTGATAGCCTGCAGCCCCTTTTATCTGAGCCTGCTGGGCTCTGGCTGCTGTTCTAAAGCCTTTCTAGAGAGGCCTATAGGACCCACCTTTGCTGCACCTTTCCTGTCACTTCACTGCTTCCTGGGCCAGGCCATAGTAGGATTGCAGGGCCTCCTGTAGCGTGCCACAAAGGCCAGGTACACCCCATCACAGACCCTAACAGAGCAAAATGCTGAAGAACAAAACTATCCCCAGTTTACTTCATGGTTGTCAATGTTCAGATGAGACAGACAGTTGGATGTCTCAAATATTCCTTAGCCTCAACATTGGGAAGTCTAGCTAAAGGACACAGAAGTCTCCCCTATTCCATTGTGTCTATGTTCCCACTTACTGGGGGGATTGTTCAGCAGTAACAAGATCATAACATCCCTTTCAACCCTGCCATGTCCATGGAAAGCCATTGAATAAAGTGTTTTTATTTTCAGCTGCACATCTTGCACCTGTATTTATCACATGACAGCTTCACAACAACTCCTGCACTCAGGGCCATGAAATTTGATTTTTGTAATTACCTCCTATCAAGGCTTCTCAAATACTTGTGGCTTGTTTAGCTCTTCGCCAATTTAAGCAACACTGATCATATTACCTCAGCCCATCTCCTTCATATGCACTGCCTGTAAAGCAGAAGATTGATTGGCTTTGTTGGTCTTTAAAGCCTTTAATGGTGTAAGCTCTGGCTACATTTGACATGTCCTTCAGCCTCATCCTGATGAACATCTTTGCTTACGTAACTTTTAAGGATTCTATCATTACATATTAGCAGGCAGGCAATGAAGCAGGTTGTTTGTATGCCATGTGTCTATGACAAAGAATTTGTGTGATATGTTCATCTCAGCAGGTGGGTGTGTTTGTGTTTGCTTTGTACAGCGCAAACTTTGTAGCTTAAATTTTTTTCCAAATCCTTTTAGCAACCAAAATAATATTAAAAAGTGGCAATGAAAAGTTTGGGATAAGTAGATGTTACATGCTAGAGATGAAATAAAGCCTTTTATGTGGTTATATATTTTATATTTTATAAATCAGTGGCTGAACAAAGCTGGAACCAAAACAGAAATACCCATTTCATAAGTGTGAAGACAGTTAACCTTTAAACAGATGGATAATTCCAGACAGCAGTGTAAAATTAATAGAGCCTAAACTATAGGTCTCAAAGCTGCAGAATACATCTTTGGAGACCATGTTTTTGAGATCATCATAAATCAATTTTTTTCTTATCAGTCCCTTATGCATACATCGACTACAAGGCCTGCTAGGTTATGAATATGTATGTCATGACATGCCAACTGATCCAATTCTACAATATCAAAGGTTCTGTGATGTTACTCATACTGTACCATCAGCGAGTTCACATTTCATATAAATAGTCATAACACCAGTATTATTGCTAGACAGGGAAAAGGTAAGACTTGGAAAATTTCTACTGGGAGCATTATAGCAAATTCAAGCAGGATTTCTCTTGGGAAGGCCATTTCCATCTTTATTTTATTTGCAAATCTTTTCTTCATTAAATCACTGTTAGAGACATTTCACTCTCCATGGCCAAAGTGTTTCAACTTTGGGGAGAAGCAGCCTAACTGAGAGGCAGAATGTGAGCCAGGAGAAACCTGAAGGTATTTATCCCCTCGAGAAGAGCTGTCTTAACTTTACAAAAACTGAAGTTGGGCCAACCTGTTGAAAAGTACATATGCACACACATGTACACACAATTACCAGCAACAAAAATAATTAATCAACATTATTATTTTGAGCTGCCTTCAGAGGCACTGTTGAAAATATACTTAGTAACTAGATACAATTATAAATACCTGATGTGATCAAAAACAAAACCAGAATGTGGGATGGGATGGAAGCGTAACTCAAAGAGTGATGTTACAGAGCTGCCAGCCTCAGATGTGCCAGTCCCTAGGAGACTTTCATTAGCAATAGGGAAGACGTTGGCTGCAGAATAAACATGAAACTTGATCTGATGATCTCTTGCCTTGATATCACATAGACTGCTGGTAATTATGAAGCTACTTGACAAGCAAACCATGCTTCATATTTATAATGAAAACAACAGACACAATCAGCCAATTTGTCATTTTAATGCCCTAAGTAAATTTGGATTTCTCATAAAAGTAGAAGCAATGAAATGGGGATGAGAGTTTCAAGTTTAGAAACTAGGGGGAAATATTTCCATGTATTCTAATATGTCTTTATATTTTCCCCATCATCCTATACTATTCACATCCTTTAGTACCCACAAACAATATTTTTTTAGCCTCTGTTAATTAGATTGACATAGAAGGTCACGAGGAACTGCAAGTTAGTAGCTCTACATACCAGGACCAATCCTGTGATCCTTACATAAGTCAGCACGCTAATCTCACTCACACTATCGTAAATCAGGAGCAGCTGTGTGCATTTACAGTGGTACAAAACTGAAGTAAAATCCCATTGCTTTCAGTGACTAAATCCAGAGTAAGAACTGGGGCATTTCGCCTGAAATTAGAAAATTAAATGAAGTAGCATTACACAACAACAGCTGGAAACTTTTAAACCCTCAAGTTTTCAGTAGGAAAGGATGCAATCTCAGTGAAACACAGCCAGCATGGACAAAGGTGATGCATTACTAGAGGTGACTTGCTTACTTCACACAGAAAAAAATTATTTGAACAGACACATGCTGAATGGAATACACAATATAAAGCTCCTAAGCTATATGTGACCCACTTTGGCTGATATCTACAGCAGAAGAGTGTTCAGCATCATATTAGCATAAATGCCATTAAGTTTTGGCCCTGTATCTTCTTTATTATTTTTTTAATAGATACATAATTATTGAGAGGAGGCTGTTAACTTTTTATAGACTTTAAATAAAGTCTATCAGTTCTTGCTATCTCATTTTGTTTAAGGCTTCTCCCAGCAGAGTGATTGTGTTTTTGCCCCATTACGCTATTTAAAAAAAACATTGTGTTGCTGCTTCATGGAGTGAGAAGAGACACATCCACTGTAAACTCTCTGGTGCACATATACTAGGTACTCACACATTAGCCCAGATTCATCACCAGCAAAACAGATGAATCCAGCCCTCTTACTTTAGAAAACTTGGCACCCACTTTTAAGACATGTTATAACTTCTGAACTTCTACAACATCATAAAAATAATAAAGAGCAATGTCCCATATTAAGAAATGGAAATGATTTCTATTGGAATTTATGTATTCAGTGTAATTAATCCAGATTTTTAGCCTTGTATTTAGTTTCTAAACAAGAAGTAGTCACTCAGGTCTGCCACGAGAACACATTAAAAAGATGTCCTTATTGAATAAAATGAAGCAGTTGATCTTCTGATAAGGGGTGAAGCCAAACCTTTCACAGCATTTCAGCCTGTTTTGCTCCAATTGTTTTGTTTTTGAGCTTCTTAAATAGATAGCCAGCAGAGGCAATGCTGTCCTTCGCAATCCAAAAGATTAAACAAAGTCTCAACTGGTTTTCCCAAGAAGGGGAACGCTTCAACCATCTACATTTTGCACATCTGTCTGACTAAAGATATTATGTAAGGGGAAGTTTAACAGGGATTTCAGTCTTGATATATCCAGAAAATTTCTTCAATACAGCTTTCCCCCAAAATACATAGTATGGTATGTTGGGTACAGTTTTGAACAGATACCTCATTTGAATTGCTACCATGTCCCGAAATTCTTATTTTTCCTGCTGAGTTTAGTAGCTAAAATACCTCAGTGTTTTCACTAAGCATTAGCATGTTTACAATAAAAAAGAAGGCCCTATGGGAGTCTCATTTAATTTCACTGCACAGTTTATAAATTAAGAAGAAATGGAGATTGTTCTGAATGGCAGAAACAAAGAGAAGATACATACTCACTGGGAGTTTAGTACAGGTAAAAACAAAATGATCTCTGATGATAGAACAAGTCCCTGACCAGTAAATGTTGATTCAGCAAAGGCCTTTCTAACTATGACATAAAAAGAGGTCAGTATGTGGTCTTTAATACCACAACACTGCTAATGATGATGATCAAGGTTAAATCTTGTTGATGAAATCCCAATTAATTGATTGTACTTTTTTATTACTCTCTGTTGTAGTGACTGGAAGCTGCAGTGAACTGAATCTTCACAGTACTGAATTCTCATTGGTTTTCTAATACAGTATTTTAACTCTTTCATCAATGTTGAAATGTTGACACAACACTATTGACTTGAATTATTAGAAATATCATTGGTTATCCAATGATTCTGGTCTTAGTAGGATAGATAGCCTAATAAGCATATAAACTACAAGAGGAAACGTACACGACATGAGAATCTCCAAGACAAAAAATGCATCATTATAATATCTACAGTTTGGGGAGGGGGGGAGTACTTTATTGTAGGTTGCTAGGATTACACAACACAATCACGTTCATTTTTAATATATTATGCATATGGCCATTACATGAAAACCTTATTCAAGGGAATATGCAAGCTATTCCAACCTTTTGCGAACATGTCTTCAGTCAGCTGAAAACTTTCAAGTTTGCAGTTGAGGAATCCAACAATTCACCCTTATATATTGAAATTTTTCCATTCATATTCCTGCCACTATTTTGTAAAATTTGAAGTCATCTTTAAGTAAACAAATCCCTTCTTTTGGTTTTTACCTGGATATCAAATACAAACTATAGTTCTTCACTGAGGCCCCAACTCAGGAAAGCACTTAAATATGTGCATACAAACAAGCATGTCCTGTCATATGCTAAAGTGCTTTCTGAATCAGGCTCTGAATACTGACTATAAAAAAAAATCTCACAAGACCTAGCACTGAGATTTTCCATAGGGATAGGTTGCTATCTCCACCAGGAAACAAGGACACCTGATCACAGATTGGAAGTTTTAGAAAGTCTATGGGACTGGAGTGACTGAAACTTGAAAATGTGGATTCCATTGAAATGCAATTACTGGCAACTTCACAGACCTGAAACGCCCCTATGTGATTACTTGATAGGTGGCAAAAATTTCTTTTCTTTTGGTTCTAATCCTCATAGATGTTCATAGACTTTAAGGCCAGGCAGAACTATCTAATAATCTAGTCTGAACTCCTGTACATCACAGGCCACAGAACATCACCCACCCACTCCTGTAATAGTCCCATAACCTCTGGCTGAGTTACCATAATCCTCAAATCTTGATTTAAAGACCTTAAGGTACAGAGAATCCACAACTCACTCTAGTTCAAATCAGCAGATGACCTGTGCCCCATGCTGCCACGGAAAGCAAGAAACTCTCAGGGTCTTGGCCTACCTGACCTGTTCAGCAGATTGAAGAAATAGGTGATGGGAACTTAAATGTTCCCAAAATAGAACTGAGAAATTCATAGTGAATTAATTATTTGATTAATTTAGCTCTCTCCTTTCTGTTTATAAAGTACTTGCAAAGAAATCCGATGTTTATAATAATTGTATAATTCAGAATTGTTTGAGTACTTTATGTGAACATATGTGAGCCTATAGCTTGAGCACAAGCTATTTGTTATGGCTCTGTCTTCAGACTGGTACCATGATGGAAGCTTTTAGAATGGACTGGAGGGGCTTTTGAGCATGTACACAGGGATATGCAAGAAACCTCCCACTTTCTTCTAATCCTCCATAATAGAATCATAGAAATGTCCAGCTGGAGATGACCTGAAGAGGTAATCTAATCCAAACCTCCGCACTGCAGCAGGACCAAGTATGCTTAAACTCAATCTTGACAGGTGTTTGTCTAACCTGTTCTTTTAAACCTCCAATGATGGGGAATCCACAACCTCCATTGGAAGCCTATTCCAATGCTTAACCACCCTTATAGTTAGAAAGATTTTCCTACCCTAAATCTCCCGTGCTGAAAATTAAGCCAATTATTTCTCATCCTATCTTCTGTGGATATGGAGGACAATTGATGACCCTCCTCTTTAAAACAGCTCTTAACACAATTGAAGACTACCAGGTTCCCCCTTCAGTCTTCTTTTCTTAAAACTAAATATGCACAGTTTTTTTAACCTTTCCTCATAAGTCAGATTTTCTAAACCTTTTATCATTTTTGTTGCTCTCCTCTGGACTCTCTCCAATTTGTACATATCTTTTTTAAAGAGTAGCTCCCAGAACTGGACACAGTACTCTAGCTGAGGCCTCACCAATGCTGACTAGAAGGGTACAATTACCTCCCAGGTCTTAGATACGACACACCAGTTAATGCACCACACAATGATTTAGCATTTTTTGCAACTGCATCACACTGTTGACTCATATTCAATTTCTGATCCACCATAGCCCGCTATAATCCTTTTCAATGGTACTACTGCCTAACCAGTTATTACCCTTTTTTAAGCTGTGCATTTGATTTTTTTATTCCTAAGAGTAGTGTTTGGCATGTGTCTTTATAGAATTTCATCTTGTTGATTTCAGACCAATTCTCCAAATTTGTCCCAGTCAATTTAATGCTAATCCTTTCCTCCAAAGTGCTAGCAACGCCGCCAGCACTCCACTAGATAGTTCCCCCCAGATTGACAGTGAATCATTGATAACTATTCATTGAGTATGGTCTTTCAACAAGTCTTGGACCCACCTTACAGTAATTTTATCTAGACCATATTTCCCTAATTTGCTTATGAGAATGTTACATAGGTCTATTCCAAAAATCTTCCTAAAATCAAGATTTATCAAGTCTACAGCTTCCCTCCACCACCCCATCCACTAGGCCAGTGACCTTGTCAAAGAAGGAAATTAGGTTGGTTTGGCTTGATTTGTTCTTGACAAATCCATGCTGGCTATTCCTTATAACCCTGTAATCCTCTAGGTGCTTACAAAATGATTGCTTAATAACTTCTTCCAGGTATTGAAGTTAGGCTGACTGGTCTATAATTCCCTAGGTCCTCTTTTTTCTCCTTTTTAAAGATAGGCACTATGTTTGCCCTTCTCTAGTTCTCTCAGGCCTTACCAATCTTCCTTCTATTCTCAAAGTAATTACTGATGGTTCCAAGATTGTTTCCGATAATTCCTTAAGTACCCTAGTGTGCATTTTATCAGGTTCCACTGACTTGACTGAGGTAAACTGGCATTAAACACCTCAGCCTTCTTGATGTTGTCCATTATTAGCTCCCCTTCCTCACTAAGTAGTGAACTTACACTTTCCTTCATCAAGGATCTACAACCCATCCTGGACAATGATCCCACACATTCACAGGCCTTGGGTGACAGGCCAGTCCTTGCCCACAGACAACCTGCCAACCTGAAACATATTCTCACCAGTAACTGCACTCCGCACCATAATAACTCTAGCTCAGGAACCAATCCATGCAACAAACCTCGATGCCAACTCTGCCCACATATCTACACCAGCGACACCATCACAGGACCTAACCAGATCAGCCACACCATCACTGGTTCATTCACCTGCACATCCACCAATGTAATATACGCCATCATATGCCAGCAACGCCCCTCTCTATGTACATTGGCCAAACTGGACAGTCTCTACGGAAAAGGATAAATGGACACAAATCAGACATTAGGAATGGCAATATACAAAAACCTGTAGGGGAGCACTTCAGCCTCCCTGGCCACACTATTGCAGACCTTAAGGTGGCCATCCTGCAGCAAAAAAACTTCAGGACCAGACTTTAAAGAGAAACTGCTGAGCTTCAGTTCATCTGCAGATTTGACACCATCAGCTCAGGATTGAACAAAGACTGTGAATGGCTTGCCAATTACAGAACCAGTTTCTCCTCTCTTGGTTTTCACACCTCAACTGCTAGAACAGGGCCTCATCCTCCCTGATTGAACTGACCTCGTTATCTCTAGCTTGCTTGCTAGCATATATATACTGCCCCTGGAAATTTCCACCACATGCATCTGAAGAAGTGGGTATTCACCCACGAAAGCTCATGCTCCAAAACGTCTGTTAGTCTATAAGGTGCCACAGGATTCTTTGCTGCTTTTACAGATCCAGACTAACACGGCTACCCCTCTGATACTTTCCTTCATGTTTCTCTTGCTCCTAATGAATTTATAGAACCTCTCTTTATTGTCTTTTATGTCCCCTGTGGTTCTTGCTCTTTGGGCAGAGGGGATCAAGTTGCCAGAAAGAACCACCATGCACAATAAAATAACCACTCTCTTCCCCATTCCCAGTAGCTAATTTTCCTCCAATTTTGTGCCTCTACCATGCTTTCCTCTTTGCTGACACTGGTGTTCACTACTGTGCTTATTTTAGATAACTGGCTAGGATATGACACCATAAGTGAGAAATTGGGCTCCCCACTAAACAAAAACAGAGATAAAGATAGACTGAAGCAATGGGTAACTCAAATTCTGTGCTTATTAGTAAACTCTTATTATTAAAGTACCCCTTATGTTCTCTATGCACTATCCTCTTAGAAATCACTAATATTGCAGTTGAACAGACAGAGATGAACTGGGAACTACCTAATCATATATTCAACCCATAGCAGGACTGGCTAGACACATTTGCACAGGTACTTCCTTGAGAGTCGATACCTTGCTCAGGTTCTTACTCAGAACATTGTTGTCACACTGAAATAAATTCAAGTAGAGAGATCCTTCTGTTACAATGGCACTGTGACGCGATCACCAGGGTGCAGCCTGGGACTGTGGAACCACTGTGCCTCCTTAACTCTCCAGCCTGGGCTGTCTTTCACACTACTTTGCTAGTGACAAGCAGCAAACCCCTCCAGATGCTGTTATCACTCAGTACAACACCATGTGGAGCCCCACACCCAGCTAGATTGCATGAATGCTCCCAGAGCCACAAGAATAACACAAAGAAAGGCACCTGCCAAATCTCCCCAGTTCCCAGCCTAGCACATATATATACCATCTTGCACTATTCAGGACCCTTTCTTGAGCAATACAAGTTTATTAATTGGTTCACCACTTCATTAATGGAAAGTGAATATACACCAGCCTTTGTAAACCTGAGCAGATTTACCACACACTTCAGGCGAACTCACTGGCAAAGATAAACAGTAAAACAAGTTCAGTGACTACAAAAGAGAGATTTTAAGTGATTACAAGTGTTAGGCAAAAAGTCAGAGTTAGTTACCAAAAGAAAAGAAAATATAAGTACACAGTCTAAAATATCAACCCTATTAAACTGGGCAACATCTAGATTCAGCAGTTTTTCTCACCCCACTGGATATTGCAGTTCATAGTACACAGGTTTCACCCTTGACACTGGAGCCAGTTTCCTCTGTTGGAGTCTTTAGTCTTCTGAGCATCCTTGTTGCTTGCAGCATAGGTGCGGAGTGGGAGTTGGGGGGATGAGAAAAGTTGAAGCATGGGGCCACTATGTTCTGTTTATACCCTTAGTCCATGTGCTTGGAGAACACAAGTCCAGACATGTCTGGTGAGCATTGCTGAGTCACTAGAGCAATTCTCCTGCTGTGCCCTTGCTTAAGTGACTCATTGTATTGTAGCTCCCCACGCAGGACAATGGCTGTTGATGGTTGTTTGACACCCGCCCAGGTGTTGGTTATCCCCCTGGTTATTGTCTTTGAAGAGCTAGTATCTGGGCACTTCCCAAACCCAAAGCATATTTTAGTGACAATTCTACAACACAATTCTCAGAACTTCATATGTATTAATAATATACATATTTAGATGGAACAGTGGGTTTCAGCAGATCATAACCTTTCCCCTGATACCTCACAGGGCATACTTTATATGTAATATCATAATTATATATAGATGAGGCTCCCCTGTGGTAGAGTGTCACAGGAACACTGATAAAATAATTGTAAAAGCCTTTAATGGAAGCCTGGAGGGGAAAGTCCATTCAAAAGGCCGTGATAACTCAGCTGCAACCAGCTTCAAGCCTTCAAATAACATATAGAATATGAATTGATTTCTATCCTTATAAACATCTTAGAACTCTGAAGTTTAATATTGACCTCACCTGTGTCTTGGTTAAGAAAAGAGACTTGCATTTTATTGGCAACAGCACATATAAGTCCATTTGGTGCCACAGACGGAGGACCATGTGAAAAATCACTTGCCAAGTGCGATGTAAAGAGAAGTCCATCTAGGACTCTGATAATATGGGCAATTAAAAAGAAGGAAAGGTTATAATGGAAATCCATTTTTAACCTTAACCATAGTATTTGCTATTGTTTGTGCTATATAATGAGTATTTGCATATAAATATATCTATGCATTTGCATTTAACATGCTACATAATACAAGTTTAGGAAACTCTATAGTAGCTCAGTTCTTTTCATCTTTATGAAAATGGCCCTACTACTAACAATATTTTCTAATTAAACCTATCTGCAGGTAATGTTAAGGTCAGAACAAGGATGGAACTACCACCTGCATGGCACAATACTTTCTGATCGAAGGACATATTCATGGCTTCAACGGCTCAAGCATGCTAATATTCAGCAAAATGAAGTGCCTGGCATGTCCGAGAGCTTAACTTCAAGGTCTGCTGTGCCACATTTTAAAATACTTTTAAATAAAAATCACAATATTTATCCCTTCCGTGTGTTATCAAAGCTGCTAGTGAGTCTTTTTTTCCCTCCTCCAAGTTCATGCCCTGTGAATAAATGTATTCAATGTTTTAAGATCATCCAAATCACAAAACACAAGGAAAAAAATATGTTCAGCACTTAAACCACAAAAAGACTTGCAGCTACTCATAACAATGCATCTTTATTTTGCATAGTTTCTTTCATACAAACTTCTCCCATATACTTTATAACATTCATATAGTTGCAGACTTAAACAATGAGTTAAAATGTTACAAGAGTTAAATAACGAGAGGCCAGATTGCCCACCTATTCAGCAGAGGACTGTGTGGCAGAACAGCTCTGGAGGATTCCCTCATGGTGTTTCCCTGCATGGTTGCTCCATCATGGTTACCTCCCTGTTGAGGTTTCCTGGTTTCTAGGGTGACCTGAGACACCAAGGTCATCTGTGCAGCAACCATATGCCACTTCTGAAGCTCTGTACATCTTTCAGTCCATGAAAGGCTCTTTCCTAGTCTTCATAGCTATCACTAGAGACATTCCTTAAAAGGGGATCTGCACCACCTACCGACCTCCATGGAGAAGTTTCAAACTGCATCATCTTTCCTTAGGATCTTCATGGGTCAAAGGTGGTGACCCATCAAAACCCAGAGAACTGCCCCATACACTGGACACACAAAAAGCAGCATTTGCAATAACTCAGTAATAGGCCACTTGTGCTGACAAAGACTCTGGCTTCTTGCAAAAACTAAAAACACTCATGTTTTTGTCAGAGACATGGACACGACAAACCTATTCTCTTAGCCAAGGTACACAATACCTGATTGCTTACAAACTTTTCTAATAAATTTTTATGCCCCAGTACAACGTACAGTTCCAGCTGGAATGAATGGGCTGTGTATTTGCTTAGTTTTTCTTATTATAGATCTATGGTCAATCAAGAGTTGCTAAAATATTATTAAGGGGGTATTGTTATTCATTATTATTATTATTATTTAATATTATTAAGGTGGTATTATTAAGCCAATGATATTTCCCTTTGATAATGTTATGGTCCTGTGGTCAAGACATGCATGTTCAGAGTACAAAAGGAAGCAGGATCCAGTTCTACACGCAGTTCCCAACTTGCTAGTAATTAAAAAACTGAAAAGTAAACACAAAAGTGTAATGTGATCTCATTAGCTGCCGCTGCTAAATGGTCCCACTTTCACACAGATCTGATAGCCAGTTTCTCTCAACTGACATCACTTTCTCTCCTCTTTTCCTCCAAATTTTCCTTTTCTCTTTAATCCTTTATCTTTGGAAGCAGCACCTCCTCCTCCATTCCTTTGAGAAACTAGAGATGTCATTGGACCATTACTTGACATATTGAATGTATCTGCCCAGGAGGATAGTATGACATTTAAGGATGACCAAGTTCTTGGCTGGTAGAGGTGAGCAATGTACCTTTCCCCCTGGACTGCTAGAGCATAGGGTATCGCTATACTCATTGTCCACTCCTCATTCTTCTTTGGCTCTCTCAAAATACACTCAGAACCCACAAACTGCTGCCCCCTTTCCTTCCCAGTTCTAGTCGTCCACAACTGTCCAAATGTGCTCCTATACCTGACCCCTTCCACTTGCTGTCTCTACTCCTCCTCTCTTCAGACTTCTCCCCCACCCAACTGGTTCCCTCATCGAATGGCCCAGGCTGACCTGCCTCCCAACTACTAATTCCCTAACAATAAGACCACACACTGGCAGCTGGGAGTCGTGTTGTATAAGGAACACAAGCCAGGAAGTCAGAGAAAGGGAACCACTTATTTAGAAAAGGGACACCAGCTTTTCCAGCTTAAAGGGTTGTTCCTGTGCTATTCAGGCAGAAAAAAGGCATGAGGTCTGGAGATGATGGCCTGTTGAGTTACCTAGGAAACCAAGTGAACTGGGAGCTATGCCAGTTACTGATGACTGACAGGTCCATCCTGCCTCCTGGACTGCAAAGATTGGAACGGTGAAGCAGGGCAGGTAGGAGAAAATGCTTAGTTGACGAGGTGGGGCATTAATACTGGGCCTTGTATTGTACAGCTCTGCGCTACCACATTTAGAACATGTGGATTCATGATTCAGACTGCTGAAAACATATCTTTTGTCTGAAATGTACAGCTCCGAAATGCACGAAAAGAAGAAAAAATGGGGCTCCACCTTCATGAAGCTATGGGTAGACCTAAATCAGGTGGCAGAAATTAGGCAAAATTATATTCCTTGGACTCCACTTTTCATACTTAGTTCAACGCAAATGTTAAAAGCAAAAACATTCAGCTCACAAGTCTGACAGAACCAGACAGATATCCTCCTGCTAACTGAAAGTGTGTGATGCTATGTTTATTAAGGATGGATGAGCAGAATAATACAGTAATAGTTGGCTGAAAAGCACAAATACTGTAGAGTTACAGACACCAAGTTACGAACTGACCAATCAACCACGTACCTCATTTGGAACTGGAAGTACGCAATCAGGTAGAAGAAAGAAAGAAAGAAGGAAAGGCCAGTACAGTACTGTTAAATGTAAACTACATAAAAAAAAGAGAAAGAAGCATTTTTAATTCTGCATAGTAAAGTTTCAAAGCTGTACTAAGTCAATGTTCGGTTGTAAACTTTTGAAAGAACAACCATAACATTTTGTTCAGAGTTATGAACATTTCAGAGTCACAAACAACCTTCATTCAAGAGAGGTTTGTAACTCTGAGGTTCAACTGTATTGTACATAGTAAATATTAAGAAATTCTGCTCTTCAAATATTTGCCTGTCTATTCACACACATATCAACTAGCCCATTTGCACTGCCATTTCCCCCACCTCCCTGCCAGCATCTGCTTTTGTTAGCAGTCCTTGCAGCTGCACATGGGGAGGCAATGGAGTACTTTCCTTCCTCTAGTTCACAGGGGATAAGACATGAAGCCCCATCTCATCCAGCTTCCCAGTAGAGCTAGTCCTATATATAGGACTATTTTTTTCATTTCGCTCAAAAATTTTCATTATTTTTTCCAAACAAAATTTTTAAACATTTTTGCTTCATTTTTGGTGAAGAAAAAAATCTACCTTCTTTTGATTTTTCCACCTTTTTTTCATCAGGAAAAATGACAAAGTGGTTTTCCTTCTGCTTTCTCATATTTCTCCACCTTTTTTCCTGCCTATTTCTAGTGCAAAGAAAGCTCTAAAAGTGAGAGAAAAGGGGATGTTTCCTATCAAAACAAAAAAATTTGAAATTTACTGGAAATAATGCAGATTTTTTTTCATTTCAGTTTTTCATCAATAAACAAAATTTAGAAGAAACTGAAATGTTTATGTGAAGCATTGCAATTTCATCAAAACACTGTTTTTGACAATATGTTTATCATTTGAAAAATTTCAACCTACTCTTCTTTCCCATGTTTTCTCTGGATCCGTTCCACCAGCCGGTCACCACTTACCTGTTGCTAATTGACTTACTCTTCTATCGTTCATGGAGGTGACAAGGAAAGACCCATTCCTTCCTTAATCCCCTGGCATCTTCTGTCAGACGAGTCAATTGTTCAGCAATGCTAGGACAGGAAAAGACCTCAATCCTGCTACTGCAGCCTTTCATTGACAGCAGACTGTGGGCTAACACTGAGACCAGATTGCACTGTGCAGTAACTCTGGAAATGTCTCTTTCACCTGGCTTTTTAATTTGCCTTTTGTTTCTGGGATTGTTGCTCCACCCATTATTATTTCTTCCTTGAATTATGAAACTGGATATAGCAGTGTTGTACAAATAAAATGACCTACAAATAAAATGTGTTCTACAAAAAAAAGGATCAACTGTTGGCAGGGGTGGACTAGATTACTCAATAGGTTTCCCATCTCTAATATCTATGATATAATGATAAGCACACCTAGATTTCAGGAAATCATTCACAAAAGCAATCAGACAATGTGGAACATTATTCTCAGAATGTCCCTCCTGTATTTGAACAGGGGAAGCAAATTAAAAACTCAGGTTGTGTGGTCGCTTGGAAATTGTGCACATGGTGACTAGGACTCTTATCAGAGACAGCACTGAAATACGTTACAAAATTATTAATAATGCATTAAAATTTGCAAAAGCATGAAGGCAGAGATATCTGAGCTGTGTACTCCCAGACTCTGAAGTGGAAAAGCAGAAGTGCTTGTAAAGCACAGACATGGATGTGGCTCCTAGTTACAGTCTCTCATAGCATTACACAATACTAATAATACAGGTTTGTTATTGCTGCTGGTGCCATTACATGAGAAAATTTGCAAGGGCAAAACAGAATAGAAAAATGCTATGGGTAACAAATTGATTTGTATCTCCTCCTTTTTAGAGCAAATGATATGCTGTTATGATCACAGGGTCAGAGTAGTCAGAAAGCCGAAAGACCTACTACATATGTGGTACTCAGCTTTGGAGATATGGAGAGATCCTAACCAGATCCTCAGCTAGTGTAAATTAAGGGACTATGATAATGAGGATCTGTCCCCAAGTCTTTGAGTGGTGTTTCAGTCACACCCATGAAATACGTGCGTGGTGGGACACCAGGACATTGCATTGCAATGACAGCTCTGTATAGTTGCATAACAGGGTCAAAGCATTGATACCTAATGACACAGTATCCTGAGGAAAATACTACAACACATCAGGACATCAGCTTGAGATTGTCTCTCAGATTTTGTGTGTCTCTCTCTGCAACTCCATTCAATCCAATATCTGCTTTCCTTGGCCAGTTTCAACAAAGCTTTTCTCCATAACTGTGTGGATAACTATGTGAGTAGTTTCAGTGAAGTCAATGGGACAGCTCAAATGCTTAAATTTTGGCATGTGTTTAAGTACCTTGCTATGGGTAGCAAATACTTTTGTTAAATATGTAACTGGACTTCACTCTACCTTGCCTTGGGGAGTGGAGGAACTGTCCCTTAGTCATCATCATATGCCTTAAAAGCTTATCATTATGCTCTATTAATAATCATACATCTGCTAGAGGTGGTTGAAAGTGGTTCTATCAGGCTTTTTGCTTTTCATGATGGTATTATCTGAAAAGCCTGCACAGTTTTCCAAAGATTTCCTTGTTGCTGCCATAATATTTCCTGCCATGAGATGATACTGTACTATAGCTAACCCGCACCAAGACCCATTTTCTTTGAATCAGACAGAAACCTACTGCTTCACAATCTACACTATAGAAAAGAGTGTTTCCCATGTACGATCTAGCTCTGTAGCATACAGCAAGGAGAGTTGGTCAGTATAAATCTTTATTTTGTGTTTCAGAAGGTTTGCAATAGAAAACCCATTCTAACAATAAATGCTAGTCACCTGAGGTCTATAGCTTGTTTTGTAGCTAAGAAAAAAAGCCCTCTGTTCACCCTTCACCAACTGAGTTACATTTTCTGCCATTATTAATGCATTGCAAGGCTTTTTTTCATATCAATTTGAAATTATACATCTGGGAAATCCCAGTACAACAGCAGTCAATGCTTTGTTTCTCTGTGTGGCCCTTTGCAATTACTAGAATGTGCAAATATAATTTAGCTCAGGTAAAATTCAATCAGTCACCCCAAGCACAAAGAAATCTCCATCTCCCAGAAAAAAAAACCCAGAGAGTGTTTCCCTGCAAAAGGCACAAGGGAGCTATAAGAGTTTCTAAAACAAATTTATTAGAATATTTAAATTCAAGTTGTAATGGGAAATTTAGCTGGATAGGTGAGATGGTGGTACGCTGAAATCAAGGCAAAGCAAGGAGATAGCTTTCAAGGTGTCAGAGCTCCCTCAGATTACAGTGCTGTTCCTGTTTTCACAAGAAGGATTGCAGGAAAAAAATGCACACAGGGGATTTAAAGACACAAATCCTATCAATGCCAATGGTTGTTGCACATTATCAGTGGGAGAATAGACTCCTTAGTAGTAAATGCTGAGGTGACAACTCTTTAGCAAAGGAATGCCTGTCGAGACATAAAGGTGAAAGGGAAAATTGTTGCAGATCCTCCAACAATTAATAGAATATTAATACTTGAAAATGATGCGTTTAATTCTTTACCGCCTTGTGCCTCACATCATCATTTTAACAGTAGATAGAGCTTTACACGAGTGTGTAATGAGTGAAAAACGAGTGTGAAGTTCTACTGAATCAAAATGTGCAGGAATAAAGGACTACTCAAGGGCAGAGCAGGATTATGGCATAGATGCTACAGGGCTATGCCTAAAGCCAGGCTCCTGGAGACATTTGATT
Source organism: Gopherus flavomarginatus (assembly GCF_025201925.1). Taxonomy (NCBI): domain Eukaryota; kingdom Metazoa; phylum Chordata; order Testudines; family Testudinidae; genus Gopherus; species Gopherus flavomarginatus. The sequence goes on from NC_066618.1 coordinate 196,958,216, forward strand.
ACATCACAATCTCTGTTTTCATTTTAAAACTGAAGTAAGTTTCTAGCTCTCATGGTTGAGATGCAAAGCTTGATAATGTGACCAGTGCATAACTGATGCAGAGATGACTGCCTGAGTCTGCAAACAGTCTGAGTCACTAGAGCTGGCAGAGTGGAACTGCCCCATGTATCTCAATGAGGTGTAAATGCACATGTACACTGTTCTGGGGGCATCCCAGCATGATCCCAGCAGAGGCCTCTGTGTGTGGCAGACAAGTGCAGCAAGCTCAGTTAAGGGTCACCAACGATTATAGATATTTTGTTCCGCCTCAGCTGAGCTTCAGTGAATCTTGGACCAGGGAAGCCTAAAACTCAGGGCAAAATTCAGGCCATATAAAGGAAAAACTGAATAACAGGCCAAGTTAGCCACCTGACAACAAGCTGCCTGCACCCATTGCTCCAATGGGAAACTGGCAGCCAACCTCTATCATCCTGAAAGTGCACAGGGCTTACCTATGACAGCAAGAGGCCAGGCAGGCTTATATGTACGCTAATTCAACACAGCTCCCAGTTAGCATCCAATGAATTTTACAGTTGCCATCTCCTTGGCAGAACCACTGGAGGACTAGGGTTTGTGGTAGCCGGTCTTTCCTCAGTATGAATCATTCTTGGGCATAGCTACACCTGTGGGCACACAGGGGGGTTCAAACTAGAGGTTCCTGTGCCCATGGAGGTAAATCTGACCCAATCATTTTGCACAAAACTCTGCTATCCCAAACTGCCAAGTTTTATGCAGCTAAAGCTGCAGGCACAATGGTTCTGAGGTGGACTCCATGATTCTGCTGCTGCTGGGGTAGATCCTTCTAATACTGCAAAGGTTTTTGCAGGGCCTTGTGTAATATCTGTACTATTTTGGTAACTGCAGTGTCTGTGATGTTTGACTAGGGCATCAGATGTACGGTAGTGTTTAAAGGTGTACAGTTATTATGAAATTAGATAGTAAAGAGGTAGTGATATCTTTAAGAACAAGCAAATTTTGGGTAAGAAAACAGCAACTTAGACCTGGATCTACACAGTGTTATTTGTAGTCTTCCAGTAACCTCAGCACCACGTTTAGTTGTTTATCACGTAACAAAGGCCCGTCATCCACCTTCCTCTGATATGTTCAATGAGAGTTTTGTCATGACTTCAAAGGGGTTAGGATCAGGCCTTAATGCATTAATAAGCAACAAGAGTTACAGAAAGAATTACATTCAGCACAAACTTGGGTTGGCTCTGGTTATTACACCATGCAGCCTGTCACAGATTGCTTTGTGCTGGAAACCTACACCAAGGATTAATCAGTGGATAAGACAATTAAAAGACATTGCTGTTTTGCAGAAAATTGACTGCTACTATCAAGGGGAAAAAAAAACAACAGCCAGATCAGCAACAGATATTTTGGGACTATCTGAAACTCAGGAGAGGATGGTTCTTCATGACAACGTGTTTGAGTATCTGAGGAGTCCTCCAGTTACTTGTGTGTGCCAGAAAAGCAATGTCGCTTGGTCTGGAATGTTTCCGTGTTCAGTATGTATGAGACAAGGGACTTCGCTTTCACTGTAATACAGTATAGAATATTTTGATTTTGCTCTGAACACATCCAACTTTGCCTTTAATATGGTGCAATTAAAAAAAACATTTAAAAACAAAATATTTGAGTAAGAGCACTTATTGCTTTTGCTAAATCCAGAGTTCATGCCTGTCAACTTTGTAGAAAGAGAAGCAGGGTGTTTTGGAGAATGCTAAAGGAGGTGGGGTCCCCAGGAAAAAAAAATTTTTTTTGAAGGGGGCGTTGCTCACCTTCCCTTGCCACATTATCAATCCTTGAATATATTTGTTAGCTCTTTTATATAATTTGGTTTTCAGCCATATCAAAAATGGTCATCACCGTTTAAAACAACAAACTAATAACAGTAATTTAACAAATCACCCCTACTACTTTTAAAACTCCAAACATTTTCTTAAAAAGAGCAAATGTCTCCTGCCTACTTGCTGTTTGCCCATAAAAATCATCTTTGGAAAGGGCATTCAGACGAAGAGTTCTTCCCTACCATTACATGTAGGCCTAAGGTGGGCAATGCCACCAGCAGATGGATTTTCACTCTGTGGCCAGCATTTCCCGGTTGCCACATTGTCCTGAGTTTTCATCCACCTGCCTTAGGGTAAAGAAGGCCCCTACATTGCAGCTGGGAGCAAACCTCATAGCCCAGGTAGATTGGAGCTCAAGCTAGAATGCTAAAAAAAAAATCAATGCGGAGGTTGTGGCTCAGGCTCTCAAGCCTAGGGAGTCTGGTGAGCTTGAGAACCTGAGCTGCAACATTCACACTGCTTTTTTTAGCACCCTTGCTTGACCCAACCTCGAGCAAGTCTGTCCACTCGGGCTGGGAGGCTTTCTCCCAGCTGCAGTGTAGAAATGACTTACTAGACTCTTAGAGTCATAGACTCTAGGACTGGAAGGTACCTCGAGAGGTCATCGAGTCCAGTCCCCTGCCCTCATGGCAGGACCAAATACTGTCTAGACCATCCCTGATAGACATTTATCTAACCTACTCTTAAATATCTCCAGAGATGGAGATTCCACAACCTCCCTAGGCAATTTATTCCAGTGTTTAACTACCCTGACAGTTAGGAACTTTTTCCTAATGTCCAACCTAAATCTCCCTTGCTGCAGTTTAAGCCCATTGCTTCTTGTTCTACCATTGGAGGCTAAGGTGAACAAGTTTTCTCCCTTCTCCTGATGACACCCTTTTAGATACCTGAAAACTGCTACCATGTCCCCTCTCAGTCTTCTCTTTTCCAAACTAAACAAACCCAATTCCTTCAGCCTTCCTTCATAGGTCATGTTCTCAAGACCTTTAATCATTCTTGTTGCTCTTCTCTGGACCCTCTCCAATTTCTCCACATCTTTCTTGAAATGCGGTGCCCAGAACTGGACACAATACTCCAGTTGAGGCCTAACCAGCGCAGAGTAAAGCGGAAGAATGACTTCTCGTGTCTTGTTTACAACACACCTGTTAATGCATCCCAGAATCACGTTTGCTTTTTTTGCAACAGTATCACACTGTTGACTCATATTAAGCTTGTGGTCCACTATGACCCCTAGATCTCTTTCTGCCATACTCCTTCCTAGACAGTCTCTTCCCATTCTGTATGTGTGAAACTGATTGTTCCTTCCTAAGTGGAGCACTTTGCATTTATCTTTATTGAACTCCATCCTGTTTACCTCAGACCATTTCTCCAATTTGTTCAGATCATTTTGAATTTTGACCCTGTCCTCCAAAGCAGTTGCAATCCCTCCCAGTTTGGTATCGTCCGCAAACTTAATAAGCGTACTTCTATGCCAACATCTAAATCGTTGATGAAGATATTGAACAGAGCCGGTCCCAAAACAGACCCCCTGCGGAACCCCACTTGTTATACCTTTCCAGCAGGATTGGGAGCCATTAATAACTACTCTCTGAGTACGGTTATCCAGCCAGTTATGCACCCACCTTATAGTAGCCCCATCTAAATTCTACTTTCCTAGTTTATCTATAAGAATAACATGCGAGACCGTACCAAATGCCTTACTAAAGTCTAGGTATATCACATCCACTGCTTCTCCCTTATCCACAAGGCTCGTTATCCTATCAAAGAACGCTATCAGATTAGTTTGACACGATTTGTTCTTTACAAATCCATGCTGGCTATTCCCTATCACCTTACCACCTTCCAAGTGTTTGCAGATGATTTCTTTAATTATCTGCTCCATTATCTTCCCTGGCATAGAAGTTAAACTAACTGGTCTGCAGTTTCCTGGGTTGTTTTTATTTCCCTTTTTATAGATGGGCACTATATTTGCCCTTTTCCAGTCTTCTGGAATCTCCCCCGTCTCCCATGAGTTCCCAAAGATAATAGCTAGAGGCTCAGATACCTCCTCTATTAACTCCTTGAGTATTCTAGGATGCATTTCATCAGGCCCTGGTGACTTGCAGGCATCTAACTTTTCTAAGTGATTTTTTACTTGCTCTTTTTTTATTTTATCTTCTAAACCTACCCTCTTCCCGTAAGCATTCACTGTATTGGACATTCTTTCAGACTTCTCAGTGAAGACCGAAACTAAGAAGTCATTAAGCATCTCTGCCATTTCCAAGTCTCCCGTTACTGTTTTCCTCTCCTCACTGAGCAGTGGGCCTACCCTGTCCTTGGTCTTCCTCTTGCTTCTAATGTATTGACAAAAAGTCTTCTTGTTTCCCTATATTCCCATAGCTAGTTTGAGCTCATTTTGTTCCTTTGCCTTTCTAATCTTGCCTCTGCATTCCTGTGTTATTTGCCTATATTCATCCTTTGTAATCTGACCTAGTTTCCATTTTTTATATGACGCCTTTTTATTTTGTAGGTCACGCAAGATCTCGTGGTTAAGTCAAGGTGGTCTTTTGCCACATTTTCTATCTTTCCTAACCATAGGAATAGCTTGCTTTTGGACCCTTAATAGCGTCCCTTTGAAAAACTGCCAACTCTCCTCAGTTGTTATTCCCCTCAGTCTTGATTCCCATGGGACCTTACCTATCAGCTCTCTGAGCTTACCAAAATCCACCTTCCTGAAATCCATTGTCTCTATTTTGCTGTACTCCCTTCTACCCTTCCTTAGAATTGCAAACTCTATGATTTCATGATCACTTTCACCCAAGCTTCCTTCTACTTTCAAATTCTCAACGAGTTCCTCCCTATTTGTTAAAATCAAGTCTAGAACAACTTCCCCCCAGTAGCTTTTCAACTTTCTGAAATAAAAAGTTGTCTGCAATGCAGTCCAGGAACTTATTGGATAGTCTGTGCCCCGCAGTGTTATTTTCCCAACATATATCTGGATAGTTGAAGTCTCCCATCACCACCAAATCTTGGGTTTTGGATGTTTGTGTTAGTTGTTTGAAAAAAGCCTCATCCACCTCTTCCACCTGATTAGGTGGCCTGTAGTAGACTCCCATGTTTTTTACCCCTTTTAGCCTAACCCAGAGACTCTCAACACTTCCATCTCCTATGTCCCTCTCCACCTCAGTCCAAGTGTGTACATTTTTAATATATAAGGCAACACCTCCTCCCTTTTTCCCCTGTCTATCCTTCCTGAGCAAACTATACCCATCCACACCAACATTCCAGTCGTGTGTATTATCCCACCAAGTTTCAGTAATGCCAACAATGTCATAGTTGTATTTATTTATTAGCACTTCCAGTTCTTCTTGCTTATTACCCATACTTCTTGCATTTGTATATAGGCATCTAAGATACCGGTTTGATCTTACCTCCCAGGTTTTCCCTGACCCTCCTTTCTCTCTGCCATTATAGCCCATGCTCCCTCCTGTTTCCGACCCATCTCCCAGGTCTTGTTCCCCACTTACCTGTGGGGTTTGCTCAACTGTCCCCGTCGAACCTAGTTTAAAGCCCTCCTTACTAGGTTAGCCAGTCTGTGCGCAAATAAGGCCTTTCCCCTCCTTGAAAGGTGAAGGCCATCTCTGCCTAGCAGTCCTTCCTCAAATAGCATCCAGTGGTCGAGGAAGCCAAAGCCCTCCTGGCGACACCATCTTCGCAGCCAGGTATTCACCTCCACGATGCATCTGTCTCTGCCCGGGCCCCTACCTTCGACAGGAAGAATCGAAAAGAATACCACCTGCGCGCCAAACTCCTTAACCCGTACTCCCAGAGCCCGGTAGTCACTCTTGATCTGCTCAGTGTCACAAGTCACAGTATCATTTGTGCCCACATGGATGAGTAGCATGGGATAGTAGTCCCAAACCTCTGAGTTTCTTTTTTCAGTCTCTGTTGAGGCAGGATTTTATCCCAGAACATGGGGTTCCAGTAAAAACCGAGATGATATAGACATGGGTGGTATCAAGAGACTTCTGCCGGTCTTCCATGAGGAAGCTGAGACCCTGGAGTGAGAAAATGGTATAGCAGCTACCTCCTTTACAGAAGTATTACTACACTCATTTTACTAAGTTACAAGGATATGGAGTCATTGTCCAAAGTCACACAGAAGCATGTGGCAGAGTTGAGAAAAAAAAAAAACACAGGTCAACTGGCTCCAACACCTGTGCCTAAACCACAAGACCATCCTTCTTCATGTGATCAAATAATTACAACAAGAAGCAGACTATATTAGACTATACTTCCCCTAGCTTCCATCACACGCCACACCTCCCACACCCCCAATTTGCTGCTTGGCTTCTACTGAGCATGCTCATGCGGACTGAGCATGTGCAGTAACATTTGCCACTGCCCTCACTCTGCCCACCCCCACTCCCACCTGCTATCAGCAAGAACAGGTCATTTCTGCTCATTCCCACTCCTCTGGTCTAGACCCAGCGATCTTCTTACCCCACTGACTTGTTCACTGCTCCAGACTTTGCCTTGTTTTTGAATCCTCTCCACAACTCTTCACACTTATCAGTATCTCTTATAAGAGTGCTGTCCCATTTCTAGGCACTCCCTGTCCTCCTCCTTCCAAGTCACTCAGTCACATCCTGTTTTTATATCTTGCCTTAAATCCTTCATTTTGATCATAACTTACAACCAAAGCTATAAAATAACATTAATGTTATAACAGCTCCTTTTGAGCTGATGTGATGGCATTTTCTAAATAGGCATATTAAAAGCTCTTAGGAAATTTCTGTGGGAACTGGGTAGGCGAATTGGAGCATATGGGCAGGTGCTGAATTAATTAAATGCTTAAGTTATTTTTATGTTTGTCTTAAGGCAGTTAGAATAGGTACTGATGCCCTAAAGCAATATATACAAAACAAAAATAGAATTGTCTATAAAAGAATGGAAAAATGTACCCCAAACTAACTTTTTGGGGTTGCAAGGGCCTTCTCACCACACACACACACACACTTCTTAACTTAATAAGCAGCCCAGATGATTTTGTTTAATTTTTAGGAAAGGTGTATTGCTTTTGGCATAGCCTGAGCCTTCATACACCAAATTTAAACCCAAAACAATGTTTCATGCGACATTTTGAAATTCCTGAGGGCATGGGGGGAGCAAGGGAATTTATCAGAGAAACACTGACACATCATAAGATGCAGCATTGTTAACAGGCACCATCCTAATATGCTTGCTTTTCTACAACACTCAAAATTTTGTGACCACAAAAACAACCCACACATATATGCCAGAGTGTGACTAGGAAGAGACAGCTCTCAGCATGTTAGTTTCAATTTGCTCAAGAGACAAACAAGATATCACAACTGAAACTGCCTGCAGTGCATTGATGTGAGCAGTAACATAGTTTTTGTCAGTGACTCTATGCAGCTACCAAACCTGGCTCTCTCTTTTCATGGCTTAAGGTCTGTAAAGCCTGCTACCTAAAAGCCAATCAAATAAAGTACTGAGTCACTCAGTTGCCACCTAGAGACAGATAGCAAAAGCAGTCACTGTATGAAAGGTTGATGCAAACATTTTGTTCACAGTTAATTCAGTATGAATAACACAGAGTCATATGGTTATATTTATACTCAGGCACAATGAAATCTACAGTGCATAAAATTGATGTTAAATGCATAAAATCTGCTGTTTTAAGTACCAAAATATAACCTCAAATGCTGATGTTAAATCTGAAACGTATTCCTTGTATAACATGTACTGAAGCTATACGTTAACAGCTTTCCACTGCAACTGTTACTCTGCTGTAATTGGGTAGACAATTCTGCGGTTGAGGATTTCTTCAGAGACCTACTTTTCAATTAAACTTTAATTTTCAAGCAAAAGGGTTTATACAGAATGAAAGTACATATTAACTTCATTGTTGCAGCATGTTACATTTGTTTTGCTTATTATTGAAGAAAGAAAGAAAGAAAGAAAGAAAGAAAGAAAGAAAGAAAGAAAGAAAGAAAGAAAGAAAGAAAGAAAAGAAAGAAAGAAAGAAAAGAAAGAAAGAAAGAAAGAAAGACTCCAAAACTCCATCCCATATAGGTAGAGCCTAGTTTCAGCAGATTCTAGGTGTTTCAGATAGTGTTCTCACATGTTATTTGGGTTATTTCACAGAACATGTACTGGATTCATCAGAATTCAAAAGCCACTAGGAATACAAGAAAGGTGTTAGCTAGGTACAGTGAAAGTCACTGTTCTAGTAGGAAAGCTCATATCCATATATAATTTATAGGGCATGGCTCCAGACCCTCCTGATTGTTTTAAACACCACTTCTTCTGCTAAAATGCACCTTTACAAATGAAAAAAAATAACTGTATGGGGCAAACAAGTACTAACAGCAGTGGTCAAATTTGAAAAGAAAAAAAATGGTACTTTTCCAAGCTCCTCCCACAAACAAAGCTCCACCCACTTGAGATGCTACTCACAGTGAACGTTGCTGGAAATTTACCTGCCTATTTCTCAGGTTGTAAAGAAGTTCATATGCCAGCCTTCTCCTTCATGAAGTTCAGGTACATCCCTGGGTTCAGGTCTTTCTCTGTGGTTCAAGTGCTTGCTCCCAGGCACAGTGGCATGGATCAGAAACCAATTCTTGTTGCTAAATGGTTACATCTGCTGGATGCTGGGGTCTAGAAAACAAAGAGAATGAAATGACTACATTTGTGAGAACATTTGTTTTGAATCCAAACCATTTCCTCTCGTGTATTAATATGAATTACCAAGAGATTGCCTGAGAATTTATATGGATAGTATTTTTCCAAAGGAAAAAAAGAAGTCTGAACAGGAATCATCCGTTTTCAATTAAGATGAATTACTCCAAGTTTTCTTTTAAATATATGCATGTTCATTGTTTATGACTGTAGAGTTCAAAATGCTCAGCATGTCTGTTGATAAGCTATATGCCTCCCCTGCATAACTTTTTGCTCTAGTTATTTGAGAGACATCCCGATAACACTGCAAAAAAAGAATAAAAGCAATATTATTGCCAATAGCTAAGGTTTGAGGCATTTAGGCATAAACTAGAAATTTAATATTTTGTGTACTAGAATACAATCCCCCTCCATTTACATAATTAAATAAAAGGTAAGATTCGGTAGCATGACTACTCGACCTGCCAGTAAAGCTGTTTGTTTCTTTGTGAGACAGAGAGAGAGAAATTTTCTTCTGGAAGTTAGTTCCTTTCTCATACAGTGCGTATTATATGTTGCACAGACAGCAGATACAGAATTTGATACAATATATTAGCTTGATAACATTGTAAAAGCTTTCTCATCAAAATACAGAGATGAGGAATTACAGTTCCAAGGCCTAAATTCAATATTAAAGTATGCATTCATTAAAGCCATTTTTTTTGCCTGAGATATTTCCTGCATTCTATAGGCAGTGTGTGCATTGTACGTGCCATATGGGAAGAAAAATGGAAGAATTATGCGGACAAATACTAGTATGTGGCTAGGGCTTAGGAAAACGTGTAGCTGCCTCTCAGTGTCCTTATTGCCCATAAAAGAACATTTCACATGGTCAACAGCTCAAATTTATGTGGACCCTTAGGGGTAAATTTTCAGTACGGTGAATGGGAACTCACATACGCAATTCACATTATTGTTAATGGGAGTTGTGTGTCTACTTCTTCTCACTCAGTGCACTGCGCTAAAAATGTGCCCTTTGTTGTAAAAAGCTAAATATCTGTAGACTACTCCAGCTCCCACTCTTCTGTTTTGGTAAACACTCCCCATGCAGCAATAAATAGTGGCACAGAAAAGCACTGCCATGCAAACTCCCCCGTGCTTGGCTGTCACAATGCTAGGGAAGGAGTGTTTCCAGTGATTAGAGCTGGGAGTCAGAGTTCCTGGGTTCTACCCCATGCTACCACTGTGTCGCCTGGGCCAGCCCATTAACCTCTCTGTGCCTCCATTTACCTATCAGGAAAACAGGGAATAATAACTCAGGGAGGTGTTGTTAGGTTTACCTCTTACCTGTAAAATGCTTCAGGATTCTCTGAAAGGTGTTATGTATAAATCCATTTATTTCCCCTCTTCAAATGTAACTGTCACAAGTAGGGTCCATCATCTCCACATTCTTACTGTTAGCTGAGAGCAAATACATTTGTCCTCAGTATCGGTTATCTGAATAGATCTTACTACAGTGGAACACATTCCTCCAGAACTGCCAGCTAGAACATACCCGTCTAACATATCCAGGTATGACTCAAGCACAAATGAGGATTATAACAGGTTATCTGTACGCTGAAAAGATCTTTTGAAAGTGGGTGATTAGGGAGAATTGCCCAATATTTAAAATGCATATGAACAAAATAATAATGTCATACCTTGTTGTTTAGTGTAATCCCTTTAGTTAACTACCGTAGAGTCTAGCAATCCATGTGCTCTACTTTATGTCTACCAGACAATGGCGGCTCCAGGCATCAGCGCTCCAAGCAGGGGGCGCCCTGCCGGTCCCTGAGAGGGTGGCAGTCAGGCAGCCTTCGGCAGCTTGCCTGCAGGAGGTCCGCTGGTCCCGCGGATTCAGCGGCAATTCGGCAGGAGGTACGCCGAATCCATGGGATCGGCGAACCTCCCGCAAGCAAGCCGCCAAATCCGTAGGACCAGCGGACCTCCCGCAGGCAAGCTGCTGAATCTGTGGGACTGGGGACCTCCCGCAGGCAAGCCGCCGAAGGCTGCCTGACTGCTGTGCTTGGGGTGGCAAAAAAGCTAGAGCCGCCCCTGCTACCAGACTGAGAGTAAGGGTCCTATTTTATTTTCTGACCTCTGCGTGCGAGTTTCATTCTTGGCTGAAGCCAACCCAAGGTATTCAACAGGGTATAACACAAGCCAGTGACCGGAAGTTGAAGCTAGACAAATTCAGATTGGAAATAAGGCATACATTTTTGACATTGAGGTTAATTAACCATTGGAAGAGATTACCAAAGAGGCATGGTGAATTCTCCATCACTGATATTTTTTAGATCAAGACTGCATGTTTTTCTAAAAGATCTGCTCTAGGAATTATTTTGGGGAAGTTCTATGCCCTGTGTTATAAAGGAGGGCAGACTACATGATCACAGTGGTCCCTTCTGGTCTTGGGAATCTATGAATAATCATGTCAGGCTTCAACAATCCATGAAATTGGCTTAAAAATCATGAGATTTAAAAAAAAATTAGATTTATTTGATATTTTTGAGGTTCTTTTACTTTGTCTTCTGGTGTTTGAGCCTTAAGCGTACACTAGGGACACATTTCCAAGCTTTTCTCTTCAATCATGAGGGCTATGCATCTGATGAAGTGGGTATTCACCCACGAAAGCTTATGCTCCAATACATCTGTTAGTCTTAAAGGTGCCACAGGACTCGTTGTTGCTTTTTACAGATCCAGACTAACACGGCTACCCCTCTGATACACGAGGGCTAGAAATTTCGGGGGGGGTTGTTGTTTTTTTTTTTAAATGAAAGCTGAGATTCTCACATAATCAGTTTCCTCTTTAAATGGCTTTAAGCAAAACACCAAATATCACAAGGTTTGCAACAGAATTGTCAGCATCACAATGATGGGGGTAGGATTAATGGGTCTGCCACTACATATTCTTTCCACTGATCACTTTCTCTATGCAGCTATGATGCAGGAGCAGCATGCATGGAGCATCTCTACTACTACTCATAGTCCTGGAAGGAAGGACTCCTTTCCCTTCTCCAGCTAGATGCCTAGATGGCTCTGTTAGTTTGAATGCCCACAGTAGGTCTGTGGTGTATTTGTCATGGGCAGCCAGAACTACTAAATTTCTGTATGTACTATCACAATGAGCATAGATGCATTTTCCTTATCTAGGACTAGGAGGAGATCATCCACCAGTTCAACAAGTACCTGGAGCATTACTGAGAAGGATGCGATATACTGACAAGTGTGGTTGGAGACTGTTTTTGCTAGCTCCTCCATTAGTGCGCATACAAAAGGGAAGTTAATTGTTCTGCAGTAGCTTATGAGGTCTCTGAAGTGGAGTGATGATTACTTTAATTCTGGTCAGACCACTGCATGGTTTCTGTCAAAGTCATATCTATCTGTCATATCTATCAACAGGTGTGTTCTCTACTTTCTTTTCAGCCTCCAGCATGGGCAAAGGCCACAGTTACAGTTGGTGCTCCTGCTGGTTGTTAGTACTCCCAGGGCTTTAGTTATAAATGGGCCAAATTCATGGCAGAATGGTGTTGTCCTACAGTCAGCTTCCTGTTGAAATGAAGCCATCTTCAAAGCAGGTGATCTACTCTGTAAAATAAGATGATAATTTCTCACAGCAGGAGATGCAGTATTCTGGTGTCGGGGTTTATGAAGTGATTTATGGCCTAGACAAGTCCTATGGGGCATGACTTTACAGCCTGTACACCAGACTCTACCAGCCAGAGGGGAGATGAGTGCTCAACAATAGAACTCTTACCTTTTCACAACACTTTCTAGAGACAAGAGGGAACTGTTCTTTTCTTTCCTCCTCCCTCCCCTCATCCCACTGTGCTAGTTATGCAGAATGTTGGCTGGGGCTGGGTTCCAGACCCCAGGACAGTCCCAGACAAAAATGGGATGACTGGCACTATTTCAAAGCAGAACTGGTAAGAATTATCATGGGCACAAGGAGAACTAAACAACTGGAAAGTCACCAGCCATTACTCCATTTTATTTAACCCTTTTAATACCAATTTAGATCATTTTGAGAAACATGCACCGAACATTTATATCCCATGCTAAACACAGTTTGGGAAATCTCAGTATCCCCTCTGGCGCAGGCTGCCAGTGCACAAGAGAGAGAAAGAGAGAAGATGGACTGGGGGAAAAAAATTATGAATGTGCCTTTACATATCCCACACTGTCCAAATGCAGAACATGAGAACAAACTATGAAGAAATGTGCTGAGTTGTTTTCTGAGGATGGCCCTGGAGGTGTCAAGCAAACTGCAATCCTCCTCCAGAGTGACCTTGGCGGGACACATATACAGCTGAGTGACCTGAAATTCTCCAAAAGACGGCCCTTCAGCTAAAAATGTGAATCGATGGGTTTTTATTTGTAAGCAGAGTCAGGATAAGCTCTACCCTGACATCTGGTGGAAAGAATTTCAGAGAATGTATTTGCATAGGCAGGCCTACCCTATCCCAGACTGCCGAGCTGTGGGACTGCTTGGTGACAAATGACTCACCCTCAGTTGGGTGGTACTTGCTAGACAAGGGACATGGGTTCCAAAACCCAGTGAATTGAGAGAAGCTGGGGACAGGTATCTGTGCCTGGGGGTGCAGTCTCCTTGTGGAGCTAGAAGCACCATTTCCACCCTCTCCTCTCTCCACTGTGGAATGTCAGAGTTGATTTTTTTTATTCCCTCAAGAATCTAAATACAAGTTACTGAGCTGAATTCACTTTGGGCTAATGGTGCACTAGCACTGGGGCTCCCCGACTAAGAGCTGAGATCACTGAGAGTTGAAATCACTAAAGAGCTGAAATTACTGAGCTGAGCGCACTGAGTACTGTGCTAACTAGTAGGGGAGCCTGAAGCTATACTGTGGAACCGAGCAGCTGGCGGAGTGGAGCAGTTGTGGGGATGGCTGGAGCGGATCACGGGACAGCTGGTGGAGCGGAGCGACTGGCAGAGTGGAGTAGCTGTGGGACAGGTGGAGCGGCCCACAGAGCGAATGGAGCTGAGCAGTTTTCAGGGAGAACTAGAGCAGCTCATGGAGCAGAGCAGCTGGTGGAGTGGAGCAGTTTCTGAGGACGGCTGGAGGAGCAGAGTGGAGCGGCTGGTAAAGCAGAGCAGTTCGTGGAGAAGGCGGAAGCAGAACCCACGGAGAGGCAGGGCAGTTGGCCCCGGACCACGTAAGGTGCCCCTTTCTACCCAGGCTGGGAGGAGGGACCTCTACAGATAAACTCTTGAACTCTGGGGTGGCACTGACCAGAGACTTTTGGGTTGTTGGACTTCGGGGTGATTGGACTTAAAACCCTAAGGGGAAAAAGGACAGTGCCAAACGTACTTGGAGGTGGATTTTTGTTTATGGTTTGTGTTATAACCCTGTTTGTGGTGTTTCTCCAATGGGATGCCGCATTGATTCCTTCCTTTATCAAAAAGATTTTGCTACACTCAGACTCCGTGCTTGCGAGAGGGGAAGTATTGCCTCCTAGAGGCGCCCAGGGGGGTGTGGTATGTGAGTGTCCCAGGTCACTGGGTGGGGGCTCGAGCCGGTTATGTATTGTGTTACTGAAACGGAACCCCTGGATACTGAACCCAGCCCTTGTTGCTGCCAACTCAGAGAGGCAGAAGGGTTACATATTTATTTATTTTGGTGGTATGAATTTGAGTGCGAGGCCTGGAGATTTTGTATTTTGTTCTTTGAAGTAGTCATTTTTTCCCCTTTCCTCAGTTTGCAGCACTACTTTAGCTGCATATATAAACTGGAATCGTCTGCAGGTTCTGATGTAATAGCAGTGCTATATGTTCTCTTCACACAATGGTAAGCGGGAAAAAACAAAATCTTTTGCAAAACTTTATTTAGTAGCTCAGCAGAACTACAGCTGTGGCTACAAACAGAGACAACAACTGGAATATTATACATGATGCATAGGGCTGCAGCAGTTCATATCCTCCCCAGAAGGCTGCTGAGCTTTATGTACCATTTAACTGGGAAACCTCCCTGCATACTGTAAAGCTCCATTAGAGCAGACAGGCAGGTGTGGCAACACCAGTGCTTTCAGTGTTAGATCATTCAGCACCTCTGGTCTCCAAAGCACCCTCCACTGTCTGCCCTTATCCAGGTGTTTGCAGCAATATCTAATGCAGGGTTTCTCAAACAGGGGTTGCCGATTGTGTAGGGAAAGCCCCTGGCAGGCCAGGCCGGGATGTTTACCTGCCCCATCCGCAGGTCCAGCTGATCGCGGCTCCCACTGGCTGCAGTTCGCCGCTCCAGGCCAATGGGAGCTGCTGGAAGCAGCGATCCAGGGCCAGTGGGAGCTGCAATCAGCTGGACCTGCAGACAGGGCAGGTAAACACACCAGCCCAGCCCAGCAGGGGCTTTCCCTACACAAACGGCGACCCCTGTTCGAGAAACCCTGATCTAATTATACTGATTGGGACATGCTGATCAGTTTTCACTATGGGCTGTTCTATAACAGACAGATTAATCAAAATAATGCTTCTACTGTGCATGTGTGTGTTCAGAACTACTAGAAGACACCTGTATTCCCCACCCTGTCATGCTGAGCAATCCCTTTAAGAGTATATCTATGTTACCAAATAGGTGATATACCATCAGAGCTGTAAAGCTTCATATGAACACAAATAGCACTCTTCAAATCGGTGTTTTTTCTACCAGCAAAATCTAATGAAAATAAATTCAGTCCAAAGGTCAATTATGGGCTTATTTTCATATTTATGGACTTAATACTACCACACACAAAAAAGATTCTAATTATAGCCTAAGGCACAGAGTAATCAAAACAACATCTATTGAAAGGAAAGGATATAAAGACAAGTACCACTTTGAAATTCTACCCCCATCTCATAGTGTTGTTTATCAGCATGTATGAAAAATGCTGTTTCCTCAAACAAATATGACTTTTACCTACTTACTGTCAGCTTGCTGTGAAAAGGAAACCAAAGGCAAAAGTAGTTAGATGAACAACTGTTTCTAAATTGGAGTTAGGAAGGATAAGGTGGGAACTATCATATCTCATGTTTCGGGACAAACTGATTGGCACAGAGGGTCAAGAAGGAATTTGTCCCTCTCCACCAATCTATAGCATTTATAGCTTTTTCCCTCCATTTCTGCTTCCTCTGTATCATCAAGTATTAGTCACTACTGGAGGAAGGATGATCACTAGTTGATATTCATGAAAGCCCAGCATCCTTCATGAATCATCAGTTGATCTTGTATGGCCTATACTGATTAAGATAATTTTACCTGTGCCTATGTATTGTCCCAGTCACTTTCTTGTATTTTACACATCAGGCAAGGTTTCATGGGGGAAAGGAGCATGCATGTTTAATCTTCCAGTGCTAATTAGAACAATATAGCCTGCTCAAGCAATCGCGGAACAACTCATGTGGTGCAACTTCATGATGTGGTTTCATGAAATAGTTATTTATTAATAAATACTAGATTTAACCATCTTGCCTTTGCTTAGATAAATGATATGTTGTTACTTGGAGCATTTTGTGAGCCAGTAATAATCTGTACTGATGATGCATCTATTACTTTGGAGCAATGTTTTTAGATGTTTATAGTTCACAATTCAATGTAAAGTGCCCTAAACCTCAGGCCTTAGTTCTCTGGAAATGTGATATGAGAAATCGCAAAAGAAAATGACACACTCTGCTCATTTGCTGAGTATTTTTCAGAGCTCCTGAATGCCTATGAATAAACACTGCCACACCACCTGGCACAAGCCATTCAGGAAGCTTAACATTTTCTGTAACCCCCGTTTCCTGGAGCTGGAGTTCTCTTTTAAATAATTTATAACGCTAAGAGTGAGATAAGACTATCTACAGTCTTGGCTTCGTCATCTGTCCTAGGTAATTCCAAACCACCTTTTGCAAGGGGCATCCATCATGATAGACCCAGTTTTACCCTCATCCCACAAAGGCAACTGAGAGACACAGACTGGAAAGAACATCAGAACTGGAGATAGTCTGATGTCATTTAATTACTATAAGTTATTTAAAGAAGAAGCTTTGAAGAAATCAGCAACTGGGGTCATAATAATTTTAACATATTTATTCAAATTTCTGAAGCGTACTGGTCATCGACCTCTAAGCACACATACCTACAATGAAAACAAGAGTTATACAATTTACAATTGTTTCCCATTTCCATCAACCTGCACCACTCTTGCCACCCCAAGAAAAGCCTGGGAAAAGAATGAGGCCTTGCACATGCCTTGAAGGTGATCAAATCTGGATTCTGGTGGATCACAGGGGAAAATAAATTCAAAATCAGTGGACCCTCCCTGAAATTGGCTCTCCCATTAAAACAAGGAATGCTTAGACTGACTGCAACTGGCATGGAATCAGATCAGCCAGTACCACTACAGAGCACAAGTAAAAGTTATAATGTATTGTCACCTGAAACGTTGCTTAGTAAGAAGCCAGATTCTACACTGGTTTCATTTTCTGAAAGGTGCAGTCCATGTAACCCTAATTCTAGACGGAGAAGGCAGGAGCAGTGGCGGTGAGCTTCATACCCAATAGAAAAGACCACAAACTTCTTACCATGCACAAATTATGAAAATTGCCATGACTACCAGTACTACCTCATCAAGTAATCCCTGGGGATCCAGTATGACCCCAGTTTCCAAGCCTACTCAGAAAGTGGTAGACCAGACTCCCAAAATTGGCAGTGCTGATATAATCATTGCCATTTCTTCTTGTGGCCTCCTGAACTCTACAACATCACTAAGGTCTTATCTAGATTGATCCCAACCAGCAATCCTTCAGCCAAACTGCAGTTTGGTTAGACATTGGGTAAGTCATTCAAACTACACCAATCAAGGTAGAAGAGATGCGCATGTAAAGTTTGGGGTCATTCACATATTGAAGGCATCACAGCACACAGTAACCCTGCTGATGACCATATGTACACGTTAAACGACAGTGGTGACAGAAGAGACCTCTGTGGGACCCAACGTGATAGGGCGAGAATTCTCAGGGCAGGAGAGCTGTTGCCTAATACTGCTCTCTGGGATCTCTCAGAGAAGAAAGGAGTGGCACCATTTCAGAATAACCCCATCTACTTTTGCTAGGTTCCAGGGATGGGTTAACACCAACAGATGGTCAGCAGTATAGAGGCAGCAGATAGAGCTAAAAGAATCAGCTGACACCCATTTTTCATCCATTCCCAGGGGAAGGAGATGAAACAACATACACAGTGCACTCTACATACTATAGCCAGGCCTAAAACCAGACAGACTGGGATATGTGGAGACACAAAGACCCCCAAGTGCTTTCAAAGCTGTTTCACCACAACCTTCTCAATCACTTTCCCCAAAAAGGAAGTTTCAACACAGAATAATAATCAGAGAGGCTGGCAATGTTAAGAAGTGGTGTCTAAAAATGTGGCACTGTGACAGAATCTTTCACAATGGTCTCAGAGTGTTTCCTTTTGTGCTAGGCAGATATCATTGTATCCATTTAACAGATGGGTAAATTGAGACACAGGAAGTTAAGCCCAAGATCATAAGTAGGACTGGGAACCGAACCTGTCAAATTTCCAGCATAATTTCCCATCGACTTCAATGGGAAGTCCTGCATAAAATCTGATGACATAAGATTACTCAAAGAATATTAATCCACTCCTAAGCACGAGTCAAACTACTACACATTCCTTCCAAGTCCTAGGGTTATGGAAAATGGTAGACTTCCTGCACGGCTGTTTCTCTTGTGTCCCTCATTTTGAGCCATTGTTCCACACTGTGGCCTTTGTTTTTCAAGGCAGTAGGACAGAGAATATTAAGGAATGAAGGAATGTCTTCTCTTGAACACAGTGTAAGAGAGACGTCTCATGTTCTTTTCGTGTTCTGTGTATCCTGAGTTTTAATCTGCGTACAAAGGAAGTAAATTTAGGTCTAAAATGATAGGCATCCCTGGTGACAAGAAACTGAGAGATACTATATAGGCCAAAGCAGTAAACAAAGCCAGTCATACCTTAATTTATTCCGACCTCTGAGCCAAAAATACCAAGCATAGTCTTAAATGTTTAGGGAAAAACACAGGCACATGTTTTACTGTTGCAGAATGGAAATGCTAAGATTTTCAACAGTGAGAATAAGAAATTTCTCTTCAATGGTTTAGATATCACATATCAGCTTCACACTTGTATTTGACAGAAGGTGACAAACAACAGCACACAAATTGTTGTTAGGCGGCCTTGGCACTTGAAAACTAACAATTTTCATTTCCTTGGCTTCAGCTAAAGCTTTCCTCAAGCATTATCAGCCATACCCCTGTGCTGAAAGAATTTGTGCCATGGCTGATAACACGTAACATACACACACAAAATGTGCTTACAACACAGATATGCAAAGAATTCAAGTAGGTAACTGTAGAAAACACTGAAATAATTTGCAAATTTGTCCTTTTTGTTATTTTGTTTTATTTTTTTAAAAGAACTGAGTTCATTTTAAATTGACCTTGTTAGCATGGGATTTTCTACAAACCCAGTGTCTTGGTATAAATTTAAGGGACACAAATTGAAATAATTCACAGTCAACATAACCAGGAATTTGACACCTAACTGTATCATTTCCACAATTTCAGGCCCTCTGCTGGCTGAGCTTTTTCAGAAATGTGTATGTGAAGTTAGGCTTGTAAGTCTGTATTTAGGCACTTGAAAAAGCGGCCTGGTTTTCAAAAGTACTGAGCAGTAAGCATTCAGCAGCCTCCATCAACTTCAAATAGAGTTGCTGGATGCTCAGCACTTTTGAAAATCAAACCATTTTTTTTAAGTGCCTAAATATGCATTTAGAACTAGGAGCCTAATTTTATGAACTCATTTCTGAAAATCTTGGCCTGAGTATTCCTGTTGTTATTGTTTCAAAGCTCTTGAGGAAAGCAGAACAAATAGAGTTTCACTGGCCTGACCCTACTGGAGCATCAGCTCATATATTCTTGTTCCTCACTTTTAGTTTTCAGATTGTGACTGGTGGGGTTTTCTTGAAAAAGTATTTCCTCTTCCCCATACAACTAACAACAAGCAACTTTTTCCTGCTCTGTACTGGCCATTCCCCTAACTGTTAACCATTACAATCCTGGTGGTTGGGGATTTAAGTTAAGTTCACTAGTCTGATATATATCTACACACACACACACAGACGTATGCACATTTCTACATTTAAATACTGCTGTTGTTCAGAGAAAATGGCCTTGCTCTGGCTTGGCATGTATTCTATATCATTAGTGGAAGTTTTCACTGTGTTCATGGAAAGGTGTGTGTGTGTGTGTGTGTGTGTGTGTGTGTGTGTGTGTGTGTGTGTGTGTGTGTGTGTGTGTGTGTGTGTGTGTGTGTGTGAGAGAGAGAGAGCGCACCAGGAATTATCTATGCATAAAGAAATTAAAAGAGAATATTTTTCCAGAGCAATTGAAGCCCATCTCCTGAACAATGACGACAGCTCCTCATTTTCGACAACAATAGAGGGCACGTAGGAGTCAGCTCATTAGAATATCTGTGGCTCTTTTCTGTTCTCTCTGCATTAAGCCCCCATAATGTCAGTTGTCACTTATTAATGACAATTAACTAGTAATCAGCAGTGAGACTCTTCGAGGTGGTCCTTGCCTGACAGGTGAAGAAAGAGAACATTGCGTAGTGCCATGCAGTGACATGGAACCTTCAAAGGGAGAACGGCATTTCCATAAATTATTTCAGAAAGAAATTTTCTTTTATACATTCTCTTTAAAGCTTTAGGATCTTTAACCCTAGAAGGACTACGCTGTTGTAGCTGTCCTCCTCTGCCCCTGTATCTTTATTAATGAATAAAATCTGCAGGCAGCCCAAACTGTTCTGTAATCAGATGCCCATCTGCAATAGCAATAAACCCACCCTGCTGTAAATAATAATACCCGATCCAAATATTCAGCGTTAGGTGCTGATTTACGATATCTGGGCATCCTTTTTAGGGAAATTGCTAACTGATAATAGCTAGGTGAATGGCCAGTACAGATTGCTGCGGATCGAATATAATTTTTTTAATTAAATGATTCAAAAGCATCTGAGTGTGCACATAGCCAGTCTACAAACTACATGTTCTTGTCAATGTTCTTCCTCTCCCAATGTTCTAATTGCTTTTTGCACCCACTCGTTTTGTCTTTTCTTAAATTAGATAGTAATAGATAATCTCTGCTCCAAGGTGTTTACTGTGTGTTTGTACAGCACCTAGCACAGCAGACTTTGAACATGATCTGGGGTTACTTTATTATATAAAATTAACTGACAACTTTTGCCTGCTATTGTTGAACTATTCTAACGAGGCACAACATCAGAACCCTTTACCAATCCCTTTCTGACTTGTGGTCACATTTATCTGATTTACTGTGGCTGAGGTAGCATTTAGAGTGAAAGCTGTTTGGGACAGAGACTGTCTTTTTTATTCCAGGTGTGTACAGCAGCTAACACACTGGGGCTCTAAACCCTGACCAGAGCATCAAAATGCTATCACAATGCAAATAAATAATTTCTGCTTTTACAAAAACTTAAGTGACACATGAGAATACTGTTTTCCTCACTCCTTACAGTTGCCCCTACTGGCTTACATACCACTACTCAGACAGCACTCACTCCTCACTTTACTCAGGCTCTTTACTCAGTCTTCACTTCTTAAGCTTCCCTGGCCCTGAACCCCCAACTTCTTAATGAACAGTTACCAGTTCTCACGCCTCCTCCCTATTGAGCTCTGCAAGCTTCATTAAGCAACTCCAATCCTCACTTCTCTACTACAAATCCTAAAATCCTCATTTTCCCTCACTGCAAAGTATCCCGAAACAGAATCCTCCTCCTCCTCCTTACTCCAAGACTCCTGCAACAGCTGTCACCCAAAGAACCTACCAAACATCGCTCACAAGCACCAAAGCTCACATTTCTCAATGAAAAGTTCCACTAAGCTTAAATCACCGCATCCTTATTTCTAAAGGCCTTCAAACCTCTCCAGTCTCAAACCACTCAGTTCTAGCTTTTCAAGATCACCATCCCTTCTTCTCTTGCTGATTGCCGAGCAGTTTATTCTCTTAACACAGATCCTCCAGTCCTTGCTTCCTGGCACTGGGCATTTCCAAACCACATTTCTTTCTAAAGCAGATTTGCAAAGCCATCTGCCAGCTGTTATCACTGCTGATCTTAACTCATTTCTAGTCACTCCTTGGTCCTTTCTACTACTTCTTGCTTGTGTTTTTCCAAATTTCCAGTCATGTTTGCAGCTGAAAGTTCATGCCTCATTCAATTGATTCAAATCCTTACTCCATAGAGATCCTCACACTGCATTTGCCATACTGGAACAAGAGTAACTTTTTTTCAGCTTGGCTTAAACTGCTTCCAAAGTCACATCAACTGTATCCAGAAAAAACCCTCTTATATTCGAACCAAAGTTTCCCCACAGGGACTTAGATCCATATAAGTCAAGGTTTTTTCCCCCACTTTGAACTTTAGCGTCCAAAAAGTGGGGACCTGCACGATCACTTTTAAGCTTAATTACCAGTTTAAATTTGGTACGCTGCCACCAGCTAGAAGTCTGTGTCTGGCACACTTCTGTTCCCCCAAAACCTTCCCTGGGGAACCCAAGACCCAAACCTCTTGGGTCTTAAAACAAGGAGAAATTAGCCATCTCTCTCTTTTCCTCCCCCAGACTCTCCCCTCCCTGGGTTGCCCTGAGAGGCTACACAGATCCAAACTCCTTGGATCTTAAAACAAAGAGGAATTAACCCTCTCCCTTCCTTTCCCCCCACTAATCCCTGGTGAGTTTAGACTCAAGCCCTTGGACTCTAAAACAAGGAAAAAATAAATCAGGTTCTTAAAAAGAAAGCTTTTAATTAAAGAAAGAAACGGTAAAAATTATCTCTGTAAAATCAGGATGGAAAATGCTTTACAGGGTACTCAGATTCATATAGACTAGAGGGACTTCCCCCCCCCCCCCCGCACCAGCCTGAGATTCAAAGTTACAGCAAACAGAGGTAAAAATCCTTCCAGCAAAAGACACATTTACCAGTTGAGAAAACAAACATAAGACTAATCCACCTTTCCTGGCTATTACTTACTATTTTGAAACATGAGAGACTGATTCAGAAAGATTTGGAGAAGTCTGGGTGTACGTCTTGTACCTCTCAGTCCCGAGAGCGAACAACGAACAAAACAAACAGCACAAACAAAGACTTCCCTCCACCAAGATTTGAAAGTATCGTGTCTCCCTATCGGTCCTCTGGTCAGGTGTCAGCCAGGTTTACTGAGCTTCTTAACCCTTTACAGGTAAAGAGACATTAACCCTTAACCATCTGTTTATGACAATATAATTATAGCAATTATATTGCTATAACATTCCCATATAGACAAGCACTTTTAAACAGGTGAAAGCAATTAATCTACAATGCTACATCCAGGGACGGCTCTAGGCACCAGCGCTCCAAGCATGTGCTTGGGGTGGCACTTTTCAAGGGTGTCACTCCGACTCCTTTTTTTTTTTTCACTTGAAGCACAAAAAGCTGGGAGCCGGCCCTGAGTGGAGGTGAGCTACGGCGGTGCGGGGAGGGCCGAAGGAAGTAACCTGTGGGGGGGAGAGCTGAAGAACCATTGGGAGGGGTAGGAGGGGAAATGCAATGAGCCCAGGAGAGGAGGTGGGGCCAGGGATGTGGGGAAGGGGATAGAATGGGTGGGGAAGGGGCGGAGTTGGGGCAGGGCAGGGGGTCACAGGAAAATTTTTTTGCTTAGGTTGGCAAAAATCTTGGAGCCGGCCCTGGCTACATCTCCACTTTTATAAACAGTAAGAAATGAGACGCTAAAAGACTGCTCTGAACCCCGCATCAGGGCATTCTCCAGATGAAGGAGGAGTGACTATGTGACTCTTCACGTGAATTTGTTGTCTGTTGTTTGTTGTTGTGGGCTAGTTTGCTTGCTTGCTTGTGCCTGCTTTATTGAAGTTCATAGTGTGGTCTGTTTTGGTGACTGTGTACTGAGCCTAGTGGTCAGCTAGCTTTAGCCTGCCATCCCTGTGATCCCTAATCTCTTTAGGGTCCCTTGATGAGGGGGTGAGGCTAACTCAGGGGTTTTAAAAAGACAGCTCCTAAACAATTAGAGGAGTTAATGAACAGGGGAGTTTTAGAGCAGAAGAGTAAGAACCAGATACACTTAATAAACTTAAACCAATATCCCCCCCAAAAGGAAAAAAACAAAGAACCAAACACAAAGAAAAAACAAAAAATCCTACAAGATTAAAAATAATGCAGGCAGAGGTCTAGCAGTAGAGTGAGCGCTATCCAGTTTATTGCACTGAATACAGCATGTATAATTGTGGGCAGACGATGTATGTGGGCAATTAGTGCAAGCAACTGATGGCCCTCAAACACCAAGTATAGGCTCTAAAGACCAGAGTGGCTGAATTGGAGGAGTTGAGGGAAACAGAAAGGTACACAGAGAAGATTTTCCAGGACACAGTTGAATGGTCTCACCCCTAGTTTGACAGCCTCTGCACCATTGAGGAAGATGAAAGTCTGAGGGAAGGAGGACATCAAGCTGGAGTGGAGAAAAACAGTCCCTTAGTTGGGACTCTCTTTCCAGGTGATGTCATGGTATCCTCTCGCACTGAAGATACCTCTTTGGGGAGGGAATTTCAGTCATTAGGAAGAGACAGGTAATAGTAATGGGAGAGTCAATTATTAAAAGTATAGACAGCTCAGTTTGTGATGACCAGAAGATCTGCATGATGGGTACAAAGGTTGCAGACCTCTTGAGACATCTAGATAGGCTTATGTGCAGTGCTGGGGAGGAGCCAGTGGTTGTGATATATGTAGATACCAATGACATAGGGTACGAGAGAAATCCTGGAGGCCAAATTTAGGCTGCTCGGTAAGAGATTAAAGTCCAGGACCTGCATGGTAGCATTCTCTGAAATGCTTCCAGTTCCACGTGCAGGACCACTTAGACAGGCAGAACTGCAGGGTCTCAATGTGTAGATAAGATGATGGTGTTCAGAGGAGGGAATTAGGTTTATTTGGAACTGGGGGACATTTTGTGAAAGGAGGAACTCCACCTAACCCAAAACAGAAACAGATTGCTGGCATTTAAAAAGGTTGTAGAGGAGTTTTTAAACAAAGGGCTGGGGGAAAGCTGATAGCAGTGGAGGAGCACACTGTTAAGGCAGACACATCCCTTAGGGGAGGATTTATTAAAGGGGCTACATAAAGAGGAAAGGATAGAGGACAGGTAGGAACTGAAGCAAAACAATCAAAAGAAAAGGAGTCCCATTCAATTACATCACATGAAGGCAGACAACTAAATATTGACAAGTTTTATAAGTGCTTCAGTACAAATGTAAAAACATCTAAATACTAAAATGGGTGAACTTGAGTGCCTGGTATTAAATGAGAATATTCATATAATAGGAACCACAGAAACTTGATGGAATGATGATAATCAATGGGACACAGTAATGTCAGGGTACAAAACATATAAGAATAACAAAGTAGGTCATGCTTATGGGGGAGTTGCACTATATATGAAAGAAAGCATAGCGTCAAACACAGTAAAAATCTTAAATGAATCAAACAGTACCACAGAATCTTTAAGGACAGAAATTCCCTGCTTGAATAATAAGATTATAGCAGTAGAAATATACTACTGATCACCTGACTATGACTGAAATGCATGCAGAAGTTAGAGAGGGTAGAAAAACAGAAAACCCAATAATAATGAAGGATTTCAACTATCGCCATATTGATTGGGTATGCGTCACCTCAGGACGGGATGCAGAAAATTTCTTGACACCATTAATGACTGCTTCTTTGAGAGCTAGTCCTGGAAACCACAAGGGGAGAGGCAATTTCTGATTTAGGACTAAGTGAAATCTGGTCCAAAAGGTGAATATAGTAGAATTGCTCAGTAATAGCCACCATGATGTAGTTAAATTTAACATCCTTGTAGGGTGGAAAATACTAAAGAAACCCACCACAGTAGATTTTAACTTAAAAAGGGGGAACTATGCAAACAGGAGGAGGCTCAAAAGAGTGAAATGCCTGCAAGCTGCATAGAAACTTTTTAACACCACCATAATAGAGGCTCAAACTATATGTATATTCCAAATTAAAAATAAAAACAAGAGTAAGAGGACCCGAAAAATGTCACTATGGCTAAACAGAATAAAAGAAGTGGCTAGAGACAAAAAGATATATTTTAAAAATTGGAAGTCAAATCCTAGTGAGGGAAATAGAAAGAAGTATAAATTCTGGCAAGTCAAGTGTAAAAGTATAATTAGGCTGGCCAAAAAGGAATTTGAAGAGCAGTTTGCAAAAGACACAAAAACAAACAGCAGTAATTTCTTCTAAGTACATCAGAAGCAGGAAGCCTGCCAAACAGTCAGTGTGGCCACTGGATGATTACAGAGTTAAAAGAACACTCAAAGAACATAAGGCCATTGTGGAGAAGCTAAATGAATTCTTTGCATTGGTCTTCACTGTAGAGGATCTGAGGATTCTCACACCTGAGCCATACTTTTTAGATGACAAACCTGAGGAACTGTCCCAGATTCAGGTGTTAATAGAGGAGGCTGGAGAACAAAATGATAAATTAAACGGTGCTAAGTCACCAAGATGAGAGCTCTGAAGGAACTCAAATATGAAATTGCAGAACTACTAACTATGGTATGTAACTATTGCTTAACTCAACCTCTGTACCAGATGGCTGGTGAATAGCTAATGTGTCGCTGATTTTTAAAAAAGGCTAAAGAGGCAAACCTGGCAACTACAAGCAGATAAGCCTAACTTCAGTGGTAGGCAAATTGGTTGAAACTATAGTAAAAACAGAATTATCAGATGCCTAAATTAACTGCATATGTTGGCGAGGAGTCAACATGGGTTTTGTAAAGGGAAATCTTGCCTCATTAATCTAACAGGGTTCTTTGAGGATGTCAGCGAACACATAGACAATGGTGATCCAGTGGATATAGTGTACTTAGACTTTCAGAGAGCCTTCGACAAGTTTCGTCATCAAAGCTCTTAAGCAAAATAAGCTGTCAAGGGATGAGATGGAAGATCCTCTCCTGGATCAGTAATTGGTTAAAAGATAGGAAACAAAGGGTAGGAAGAAACGGTTGGTTGCCATAGTGGAGAGAGGAAAATGGCAGGGTCCCCTGAGAATCCGTACTGGGACTAATGCTGCTCAACACGTTCATAAATTTTCTGGAGAAATGGGTAACAAGTGAGGTGGCAAAATTTGCAGACAATACTAAATTACTCAAGATAGTTAAATCCAAATCAGACTGCGAAGAGTTATAAAGGGATCTCACAAAACTGGGTGACTGGAAAACAAAATGGCAGATGAATTTCAATGTTGATGAATGCAAAGTAATGCACACTGGAAAACATAACCCCACCAATACAGACAAAATGATGGGCTCTAAATTAGATGTTACTACTCAAGAAATCTTAGAGTCATCATGGATAGTTTTGAAAACATCTGCTCAATGTGCAGCGGCAGTCAAAAAAGCTAACAATGTAAGGAACCATTAGAAAAGGAATAGATAATAAGACAGACAATATCATACCACTATATAAATCCACAGTACACCCACGCATTGAATACTGCATGCAGTTCTGGTCTTCTCAGCACAAAAGAGCGATATTAGAATTGGAAAAAGGTATTGGGAGAACAACAAAAATGATTGGGAGTATGGAACAGGTTCCATATGAGAAGAGATTTAAAAGACTGGAGCTGTTCATCTTAGGAAAGAGAGGACTAAGGAAAGATATGATAGAGGTCTATAAAATCATGTATAGGGTAGAGAAAGTGAATAAGGAAATGTTATGTATTCTTTCACATAATACGAGAACCAGAAGTCACCAGATGAAATTAACAGGCAGTAGGTTTAAAACAAACATATACAAGCACTTCTTCAAACAACACACAATCATCCTGTGGAACTCATTGCCAGGATAAGCTGTGAAGGCCAAAAGTATAACTAGGGTCATAAAAGGATAAGTATATGGAAGATAGGTCCATCAATGGCTATTAGCCAAGATGGTCAGGAATGCAACCCGATGATGTGGGTGTCCCTAAACATCTGACTGCTAAAAGCTGGGACTGGATGATAGGGGAAATATCCTTCAGAGTGCCATGTTCTGTCCACTCCCCCTGAAGTATCTAGCACCCGCTACTGTCGGAAAAAAGAATAGTGGGCAAGACAGACCATTGATCTGACCAGTATGGCCATTCTTACGTCAGCACTTAAGAGGAAAGTCACTTTCTTGATTCAGTATAAAGCTAGTGCTGTTGAAGTGGTCATCTAAAACTGTAAACCTTGGCTCCCTTTAAAAAGTTTTATTTTCCTCCTTGGAAGGTGCAGAATGATGGTGATTTGCTGAGCCACTATGCCAGTTCTTATGGTTAGATGGTGGGTGGGTTTGGTTTGTTTTATTTTGTTTTTATGACACAGAGCTTGTAATAATGCTTCCATGACAAGAAATAAGATATTACACTTTGGAATGTCGCAGTGACAAAGTAAGTCTAAACAGGACTTAAATGTTCACATTAGTTTTAACAGAACAATAATGAAAGAATTGACACCAGAAATGTTCGGAGTAAATCCCATTCTCTCTCTATGCATGAATATAATGTTTATTATTTTGTATGGGAATCAGAAACCCCACCTTTTCCTAACAGATTTATATATTCAGTGTCCTCTTCAGAATTTTACATCACTGGTCCTCACTAATTGCAGAAAGGAATGATGGAAAATGGTATGTGATCCAATCTGTACATCTACAGTTGAGAAAGACTGTGTCCAATTCCAAGATTTTATCATGCCATTCAGAAATGCAAAACCCTCTGATTCCAAATAAATTAAGCAGGACCAACATTTGATCTCATCACTCTGAAATCTGGAATGTCTCTAAAAAGGTAAAAGGATGCTGGATATGAGACATATAATAAGATATAATGAAATTGAATTGCTCAGGAAGATTAATACAAACTGACGTTAACACCTACAAGTCCACCAGTAAAGACATTTTTAAAAAATCAGCTCTCACTTTGACATTGGATCTTCCAATCCCCGGTTATTTTGGTGCTCTCTACATGTGGTCTAGTGCCTAAGGCATTAAATGACAAATCAAGAGAGTTTTAGACTGTCAAGTCTTCTGGGCTGGGACTGTATCTTACTCCAGCAATAAAATATTAAACATAGTAGAAGTTAATATATTAATATTGCTTTATGTCCATTAGCCTAGATGGCTTTTGGTTTAAAGGATAAGTAATTCTGGTGGAGATCCATGCAAAAATCTCGACACTGTTTGTCAAAAGGTTGGCTGAGCTAACGTAATAAAAGCGAAGTTGGGAAATGACTAATAAAAGTTTCAACTAAAAATATGTCTTAAAACACAAAAGAAATCTAAAATAATTAAAAAAAGAGAGCAGGGTAATTTAAAAAAAAAGAAAAAAGAATTAATCTATGGCTAGGTAGAGGGGCAACCAGGCTAGAGATCAAAGAGCGCCATCATCACCCTAGCTACTTTAGCCTTTGTTCTACAGTCCAGTCAGATTCATACAGGTGGCTGCACATATCTGATTGCAGGATCTGGGCCTTTGTGTATTATATTCATTTCCCCCCACAACCCTTCACCTCGTGTCTTTCTAAGCCCCTGTCCTTCCTGGGATCATCGAGTCACGGAAGTCCATGGGATGCTGCCGATCCCAATGCAGGATTAGGGTTTTAAATTGTAATCTTCAGAGGCCAGGGAGCATGGATTCCTCTGGGTTCGGGAAGTACTTAGCACAGTTTGGGTGCTACTGCAATTTAAATACACGATGTTATTATAATAACAATAACAACAGTAAAAATGTCTTCCGTGTACCTTATAGGGATGACAATACTGACAGTGTTCAAACAATACCAAATGTATTAAAAGTGCAATCTAGGTAAGCCTTTAGGGCCATACATTAGTTTGCAAAAGCAGCAAAACAGAGGCATAATTATTGCTTAAGCTCCTGTGTTCCTACTTAGAAAGAGATTCTTGTATAATAAAGGTCAAAACAGAGATTATTACATTTTTAATCAGATAATTATAACTTAGACCCTACAGGTTTTCTATGGTGTCCTGAAACTTTTGGCTAATTATTTATTATAAATTCCAGTGTCACCTAGCGTTATCTGTTTTTAATTAGACAAGAACATAAGACCTGCTGTACAATGAGAGGGTGAGCTCTGTGGGTCAGAGAACAAAGGTAATGTTGCTTCAAAATTATTCAGTGTCAAGAACCATATAATATTTACAATATATTTATTATATATATATATATATATATATATATACACACACACAAAGTTTAAAAGAGATAAACATATTGTGAGAAGACACAAAGCGTTGTTATACTATGATAAACTTTAGTTAGTATCTACTTGTTTGTTGACTAAAGTGCACTGCTTCAACACATGACCTTAATCTCATGAAGAATGGGATGAAAAATTTGTATCAGGGTATTTTTATTTTAATTATAGTGAATTAAATTCTGTCCCCATTGAAGTCAGTGGGAGTTTCCAATGCAGCCAGAATTTCATCAAATGTGTTTCTAATGCTTTACTTTCCCTTCCATGCTGTACTTTTTAAAACCGAGGTAATAATCAATTACAGGCCACAAAACAGCCTGGGGCATTAACTGATACAAGGAGTCACTTGCGATGATCACATTCCCTTATGGTTTATAGAAGATGAAATACCACTGTGAAGAGCAATGTAACAAATGCCATATGAATAAAGGATTTCAGACTTCACAAACTTATTTAGATGATACAGATGCTCTAGGGTTAGCATCATTTTGTGAAGCATGTGTCTTGGTCCAGTTATTCATAGTTAAGCATCAAGACCCTCTTTTGTCCCCCATTATTTTAATCCTTGTTGCTGCATGTGGCCTCTAAGACTATGTCTACTCTGCAATTAAAAACCCACAGCTGGCCCGTGCCAGCTGACTCAGGTTCACAGGGCTCCACCTAAAAGACTACAGCCCGAGCTCTAGGACCCTCCCACCTGGCAGCAAAAAATGACTCTGTGTTAACTGCCTCTGGCTTCCGTGATTTGTGCCACAAGGCTAAAAATAGCAGTGCAGACATTAGGCTGGGGCTGGAGACCAGGCTCTGAAAGTCAGCAGGCTGGGAGGGTCTCAGGGCCTGTGCTCCTGCCTTACCCTGAATGTCTATGCTGATATTTTTAGCCCCGCCACTCAAGTCTGAGTCAGTTGACCTGGACTCGGACTCATAAATGGGTTTTTATTGCTGAGTAGGCATACCCATAAATACCTCCACCCTTTGATAGCACTACAGGCTTTTGTGTATTATTTGACTAACTTCCTTATAATACCACCTTCCATTTATAGGACTGCTTTCATCCCAAAGGCCTCTCAAGTGTGTCAATTACAGACATGCAGGTACCTCTGCGGCAGAACACAGAAACTACTTAACAGTGCTCAGAAATATTACACAAAATATAATGTGAAGGATTCGGCATCCAATTATAACAGGAGGAAGAATTTATCGTCTCACCAAACTAGGTGACTGGGCAACAAAATGGCCAATGAAATTCAGTGTTGATAAATGCAAAGTAATGCACATTGGAAACATAATCCCAATTATACATATAAAAAGATGTGGTCAAAATTAGCTGTTACCACTCAAGAAAGAGATCTTGGTGTCATTGTGGATAGTTCTCTGAAAACATCTACTTGATGTGCAGTGGTAGTCAAAAAAGCAAACAGAATGTTGGGAATCACTAAGAAAAGGATAGATAATAAGACAGAAAATATCATTTTGCCTCAATATAAATCCATGGTTTGCCCACATCTTGAACACTATGTGCAGATGTGACTGCCCCATCTCAAAAAAGATCTACTGGAATTGGAAAAGGTTCGAAAAGGGCAACAAAAATGATTACGGGTATGGAACAGCTTCCATATGAGGAGAGATAAATAAGACTGGGACTTATCAGCTTGGAAAAGAGATGACTAAGGGGGCATATGATAGAGGTCTATATAATCATGACTGGTATGGAGAAAGTAAAGAAGGAAGTGTTATTTATTCCTTCTCATAGCACAAGAACTAAGGATCACCAAATGAAATTAATAGGCAACAGGTTTAAAACAAATAATAGGAAGTATTTGTTTTATACAACGCAGTCAACCTGAAGAACTCCTTGCCAGAGGATGTTGTGAAAGCCAAGACTATAACAGAGTTCAAAATAGAACTAGGTAAGTTCATAGAGGATAGGTCCATCAATGGCTATTAGCCAGGATGGGTAGGGATGGTGTCCCTAGCCTCTGTTTGCCAGAAGCTGCGAATAGGAGACAGGGGATGGATCACTTGATGATTACCTGTTTTGTTCATTCCCTTTGGGGCACCTGGCATTGGCCACTGACGGAAGACAGGATACTGGGCTAGATGGACCTTCGGTCTGACCCACTATGGCCGTTCTTATGTTCTTGTCTACACAGCCTTGCAATATGGACTACAGGGTGTATGAAAAGTAGTGTGTACCTATGTGCTGTGCTGCAACTCCCATGTGTGGACGCTGCAGGCATAAACTAAAAGGTTCCTAGTTCACACTAACATCTTCCTCTTCAAATAGGATTACATTAATATGAACTAGGTACCTTTTCGTTCATGCCTGTAGAGCCCACATGGGGGAGTTACAGCACAGCATTCTGGTGCACACTGCTATTCTCAGCCCCTGGGACAGTATAGACAAAGCCTACATTGAGAGAAGAGAGTTACTCAAATTAGAATCTGGTCACGAAATTGGGGCTAACATTCTATTCCTGTAAGTGGTTAAAAAGAGATTCTGTTTTATGTTTCAGCGAACAGATGGCAACTCCCACAGCCTCCTAACACCATGCTGGGAGAGTAGTTCACTGTTCAGTACTGAGTCAGAGAGAAGAGTGCCACCTACTGAGTTTTTAAAACCATCTCCCACAGAAACTGGGCTTTCCTTGGAGGTCTCCCATCCATAACGCTAACCAGGGCCAACCCCGTTTAGCTTAAGAGATTTGACAAGCTCATACTTCAAGATGGTTTGGCTGTAGGCAAAATCTGATATTTTGAAGATTAATCATTTTGATTCAAGTTAAATTCCTACATTTTTGTTCCCCTGTACTTGAATATATTTGTATTCTTAATATTTTCAACTGCAAGGACTGATTTATGTCTGGTGCTCTTATCCACCAACATAGTTACCTAGAGAAACTATAACAAAACCATGTTGTAGAATACATAAGTGAATACATAACCAACTGGAATTTTATTTTTTTTAAAAAACCAAACCATTCTCATCCCTTCAGGATTAACCTTAGCAGCATACAGTTACCTCTTGAAACTTGCAGTCCAGTGGTTTGCATCAACCTGAAAATAATAATAAAAGGAAGTACATAGGACACAAAACCCAACTTGAAAAATAGACAGACCAAGACCTTCACTTGTGAGAACAGATAGCTGGAGAAATGTAAACACTAAAAATGTATTGACGACAAAATGTGGCTGCACAGGTCTTGGAAAAGAAATAGACACAATAGATTTGAATGTTTAACAGAATAAAAAGAAAATCTTACAGTATGTTCACAGGCCCTGAGGCCCTTACAGCTTCCTTTCTTCATGAGTGGTTCTGAAAGGTTGTGCAGATCACTTCCATACAGTAGCTGCTGTTATTAAGACTAGTACAAACTTCCCTTCCCTTTATGAAATGAAAAGAGAATGGACCTGCATGCTTCCAGCATCACAAATTGAAAAGAAAAAAAACTAATTGCATATTAGCTTTACTCAATAGAAAAAGAATTCATTTGGAAATACAATATTCAATGAAGGGCCACCACAAAAAGATTAAAGATCATATTGCTTTTTTTTCCTGTGTCCTTTTGTTAGATGAGTCAAAAAATCAGAGAATTCAAACATCACACACCCCATTTCTATGGTACAAAATGTTACATCAACACAGTCACAGGGGACAGCTGCTAATTTATTCTAAATGGACTTAGTTCAGGGCCAAGCTTGAATGATGAGTCATCGATTCATAGATTCCAAGGCCAGAAGGGACCATTGTGATCATCTCACCTGACGTCCTGTATAACATGGGCCATAGAACTTCCCCCAAAATAATTTAAAAGAGCATATATTTTAGAAAAACATCCAACCTTGATTTAAATATTGTCAGCATTGGAGAATCCACTACAACTCTTGGTAAATTTTTCCAATGCTTAATTATTCTAACCTGTAAAACTTTATGCCTTATTTCCAGTCTGAATTTGTCTAGCTTCAATTTCCAGCCATTGAATTATGTTATAGCTTTCTCTGATACTGTAGTTTGAAGAGCCTATTATTAAAAATTTGTTCCCCACATAGGTACTTATAGACTGTAATCAAGATCCCCCTTAACCTTCTCTTTGTTAAACTAAAAGTTTGAACTCCTTTAGTCTATCACCAGTGCCAATAAAGAGATAAAATAACCTCTGTACTCCTCCTTGAGATTCTTGTTTAAGCAACCAAGGATCACATGACTCTTTTTGGCCTCAGCGTTGCACTTGGAGATTATGTTCAGCTGATTAGCCACCACGATATCCAAATCTTTTTCAGAGTCACTGCTTCCGAGGATAGAGTCCTCCAGTATGTAAGTATTGCCTACATTCTTGGTTCCTAGATATATGTTTACATATAGCCATATTAGCACACATATTGTTTGCTTGCACCTAATTTACCAAACAATCCAGATCATTCTGGACTTGTGATCTGTCCTCTTCATTAGTTACCACTCCCTCAACCTTTTCATCTGGTAACTTTATTAGTGACAGTTTTGTTTTCTTCCAGATCATTGACAAAACTGTTAAATAGCCTAGGCTCAAGAACAGAGTCACATGGAACCCCAACAGAAACACACCTATTAGATGATGATTCCCCATTTTTTAGATCTATACATTAGCTAGTTTTTAATCCATTTAATGAATGAATGTTCAATCTCAGTCTCCATGTTAAAAATCCTGTAGCTATCAGAATTGAAACAGACTTGGCCATGCCCTAAACACCTCTCAAGGGAGTGCAGAGAACTTAATTTACATGCAGTGTTTCAAAATGAGTTTTAATGGATTTACATTAGATTTGAACTGACTTTAGATGTATTATTTCTCCCTTTCAACCTTCTCACTCACTATTCCTACTGTTGCACTGCAATACAGTATATCCTATAATCATATATTTGCAGGCCTGTGGTAACATAAACAAAACTTCAAAGGGTTATTATGTAAAGAGTGT
The DNA here is from genome assembly GCF_025201925.1 of Gopherus flavomarginatus. Classification (NCBI taxonomy): domain Eukaryota; kingdom Metazoa; phylum Chordata; order Testudines; family Testudinidae; genus Gopherus; species Gopherus flavomarginatus. The sequence goes on from NC_066618.1 coordinate 196,993,117, forward strand.
GCATTACTGCCATAGGCCTAATTGTTATTTTTCCTCACCACCCCTTGGGCCCAAAGTACATAATCATCCAGTAATTGAACTGAAATGCCTAAATGGCTGGATCCCCTAAAGGACATAGGTATTTATCAGTGAAGAAAGTAAATTTAAAGACCCCTATGGCATTCTCCTGCACTAGCAGAAATACTATGTAAATATTGCTGACCTGCTAGGCTCTTCTGAAATCATTGCAGGATACAGAACAATGCTTGGCTGTTATTGGGACTGTAAACAATGTAAAGATAAGAAACAGAATTAAGCTGAAAACACAAGTCTCAATTAAAAAAAAAACTTGTGAAGAATTAAGAAAAGGGGATTGAAATACACCTATAACAACAGTGTCACTAATACTATGTGAAAGCAAACCCCCAATGGTCCTCACATTTAATAGCCCCTCCAAAATGTGTATGGATAGTGGATCCCAGGCTTTCACATACTGTAAGTGTCATAGCACTCGTGAGATAGAGCACTGAAGGCCCTGACAGCTCTCTTTCACATTCTAAATGACATCTGCATTCAACAGAACAGAAATAAAGATTAAGAGAAACACCTGATACGACTGCGCTCAGCTTACCTAAAATGTAATATTTAAATAGTACAGAGAAACATAGGTCTGTCTTCTTGTACTGTAAGTAAGAACTGGTGTCAAAGCCTCAGAGGTCTTTATAGCTGCAGGAAAGGCAAGCACCACAGTATCCAAAGGACAATGGGAGTCTAAGCCACAGAATCTTACTCAGCCAAAACTCCTGATGAAGTCAAAAGGAGTTTTGCCTGAGGAAGGGTCTTATAAGCGGGCTCTGAATACACAGCAAAAATTATTACAGGTACATTTACTGGCAAGAAGATTAACTTGGAAAAAGATTCTTAGCCCGTCTTACACTTCAGTGATCAATAGAATGCCCATTACTAATTAATAAAATCACAATGATTTTGTACTTATAGGAGGGTAATTTACTTCAAGTATACTTTAAGAAGTTATTAATACTTATGGCTTACAACAAAATATGTCAGCATACAGATCATGAAAAGATGATTTCAAATATACATTTGTCAGTTGATTGCATAAGTGATACCTCTCATTGCTTGAACTACACCTCAAAGGCAAAATAATGACGACATGACAATGCATGTAAATCAAGAACTGCATGTGGGTTTATTTTACACTTGAGAAAACAGTGGATTTAATTGTGTGAACCAAAATGTACTGTACAATATTAATGATAAAACATCAAAATGTATAATTCATAGTGCATTGCTTGCTTTATTTTTATTTATTTATTTATTTATTTATTTTTGTCAGATAGTTCCTTTAAGTACATGCATCTGGAAAGATGCAGGTGCCAGTAAAATTTCTCTATTTAAATCAAGCTGCAGGAACTAAATTTTATTCAAAAAGTGTGGTTTTACATTATATACACAGAAGTCGAATATAAAATGACAATATAAAAAGTTAAAAGAGAAAGCATACAGCCAGAAGGTACAAAGAAAGTTAAACAGTTTAAAATGGTACGATATGTAACATGTATTTTTCTAAGCTGATGCTGGCAATTTACAAGGAACGGAATCCAACATTTGCCCCATTTTTTTTGTTTTGTTTTTTGTTTTCATTTACCAATGCAGCACACTATAGAAAGGTCAGCTTGTACCAAAGCTTAACATTTGTAAATAACTATAAACTGCAGTATTTTACAGGGAAAAAAAAAAGCATTTTTACACTTTTTTTAAACAACAGCTTGCATACTTTTTTTTGCCAAAAAAGTGGCAATTTTCAGCATCCAGAGGGTTGGGCATAGTGGCAACTTGGTTTGCTATTTTATATTATTATTATTAATAAACTCTTATAGTTGTGGCTTCCTAACCCCGTGAGTACTAGATAGCTTTCCTCTGTCCAAGAACTGCATGCATGTTTTCTCCACAAACCAGTTCTGCATTAAAAAATGCTCATTCAATTAAAAAAAAATCTTTAGTACATTTTGTTTTTGACACAGCTTTGATTTGAATGAAATCTCTTTAAGCCTCTTTATTTATTTAATTATTTGGAAAGGCACAGAAATGCTATTACAGTTCTTAGAGAGTTAAAACTTGACACTACAGGGTTCTGTGACCTTTATTGTCATGGCAACTTTGTAATTTTAGGATGTCTTTTTATCATTGTTCTTTGTGTCTTTCTTTACTGCTAAATTAATGTCTCTCAATAGTGTCTCCCACTACATTCTACAAAAGATAGCTTAACATCAAGGACAGATGTTGAAAATAAAGGTCAGACTTTGACTCACAAAAAAACCAAACCAAAACAAAACAAACAAAAAAAACCACCATGCACAGATCAGACAAAGAGCATATAAATATAACTACAAAATAAGTGTAAGAAAAAACAAGGTCCAGATAGGCAGTTCAGCAACAAAAGTAAGACTGATTTCAGAGGCTCAGGTCAGGCCTAGTGCAGTACTATGAAGAAGTTTAGTGCAATGTTCCTGTGGTCACTTGCATACCTAGCTGCTTACCTGGACGCTACTGTTTTTCTAACTCAGTTACATAGATCAGATGGTCCTCTGGGGACTTGCCGTGTGTTTTACTAAGGTGCAGTTTGACTGCGTGCTTGCTTGCAAAAGTTCGGTTACAGAGCTTACACTGGAATGTGGAGCCCAAGTCCTCCTCAGCAATTCCAAGTGAGCCCAAAGTCTTGTTCGTGAGGACTTTTGAAACATTCTGCTGTTCTTGAATCTGATTCAGTGGCAACTTTGACAGATCCTTCAAACTAAACCCTAAATGTGTCTCTAAGTGACTTATGTACGTAGAAGCAGTCCTGAATTGAGAGGCACAATCATTGCAAAAGAAAACAGGATGTCCTGTGTCTAGGTTCTTTAAAAACTTAGTTCCACCTGTCCTCCTTAACTGATACTTCACATTGGCCAGCCAGTGGCTAATTGTGGTCATGGAAAGACCAGTAAACTTAGAGATGTGTACCCGCTCCTGTGGACCGAGGTCTGACATAATATATTTGCCTTCTGGTGTCTCCCTCAAGCTGGAAGCAAACTGTGCTTGAAGGATCAGAAGATGCTGAGGGTTCCAGTTGGACTGCCTGCCTTTCCTCTTGTGTACTGGTGACAGCTCATCCAGAGCTTCCTCAAAACTGCTTCCATCAGCATCTGACTTCTCTGACACAGTAGATGGAGTCGAAGACTTGGGTGTCAAACGCCCCGTGAGATTTTTCACCATATCAGAAATATCCATTAGGGCGCTCTCTCTTAGAGGAGAAGAAACAGAGTCAGCCACACTGGAAACAAGAGGTTTGTTTTTGGACTTGGTTAAATCAATGGGCTGATCACTGTTTTCATAGTAGTACCGGTCGATGGCATCAGCCTGCTTGACCGGAGTGGTCGGGTAAATGGGTTTGTCCAACATACTGTTGCTAATTTTGTACAACATGGCCAAAGGGTCCAAAGAGGGGCTTACTGGATTAGAAACTTTGCCTAGGTGGGTATTCATAATGGACTGTAAAGCACTCAGTGGGTTAATGAAAGATGGCTCAGGCGAATGATCTGTGATGATTCCTAAATTATTACAGCCATTTGCGACTTTTGCTTTGAGTGGCTCTGTACCATTTGGAGTATGAGCTTCAGCTGGACTGTCCTTTTTGACCTTCTGAACTTCTGCATCGGGACTCTTTTTCTGCTGCTGTTTGTTGTTTATTTCCTCTGATTTTGGAAAATCTTTGTTTTCTTTAGCAGCAGGTGATGTTGGTTTAACAGGAGAACTCCTCTCTTTCTCTGCAGGTTTTTCTTCCCTCTTTACATTGATTTTACCTGTAACTTTCTCCACCAGCTCCTCCATCGCTGACACATTACTCTTGTGAGGTGGGGGTGTGAGACTACCTGGGGAATGGACAAGAGCACTGTGTTCTGACGACAGTGATTTTACACTACTGGCATAGGATGGCTGCATTTGAACACTCTGCACTGTGGGTTGTAGGGACTTTACTGTTCCCGGTAGCTGGTAAGCTGCATGAATGCTAGGGTATCCTCCCCAGGAAGGTGCTCCATTCTGAGCCTTGCTGATAGCTGTTGTCACCGTGTTCTCAAGGGATTTCAATATGTCTATTCCACCTTTAGGACTGTCATCCAGATCCTCCTCTCTGAGGTACTGATATAAAGTTGTTGGCTCAAATTTTTCCGTAGAGTCCTCATTCTCCTCTTTTATCTTTTTGTCTGTTTCAGTGACAACCACCTTTTCCTTTTCTGGGTCTTTCTTCTCCTCAGAGTTTGTAGACCCAGCTGGAGAATCAGGCTGCTTTTTAATGTTGGAGGCTGGTAGTCTCGTATGGGTAGTGGGTGGCAGAGGTATGGACTGTATCTTTTCCTCCACCACAGGGTCCAACACTAGTTGTTTTCCTTTTTTCGAGGCGGAGTTGGTCACCTTCAAAAAATGACCAGTGACCATCATATGAGCAGTAAGTTGCTGCAACGTGTCATGAGAACTGCCACACTCCATGCACTTCAGTATCTGGGCTTTACGGGCCTCAAACTGCCAAGTGTAGCTAGCACCATTTTGATAGCCATAGCGATTGTTTGGAGTCACATAGGGATTGGCAGTTTTCTGATCCTTTGCAGACTCACTCAATGCAGCCTCTGCAGTGATCCCTGGTGGCTCAGGTGAACAAGGTGAAGCTAAGTCCTGAAGTGCTCGCTTTTTGGTAGAAGGGACCAGTTTAGTGATGGCTGGTACTGGTTCCTTCAGAGGCACTTTCTGGTAATGCTTTGTTTTTATCATATGGACACTCAGGTCTTGCAAAGATTCAAATGAATGCCCACAGTACATGCATTTCAGCACTTTTTGAGCATCCTCTTTGCCTTCCATTTCCATAAGTGAACGTTTTCTAGGCTTTGACCATCGTTTGGTCTTTTCAGATTCTTTATCTCTGTTGTCATCACGGTAATGTCCAGTTTCATTCATATGCACTGTTAGCTCCACCAGTGTGTCATAGGCTGCACTGCAGTCTTTGCATCGAAATTTACTAGCACCAGTGAACACAGACCCATAGAGTTTATTGTTTTGCCGGTAAAGCTGAACTGTGCTAAACAGGCTAGGCTCTGGGAGAAGTCCATATGAAGAAGTCTGCTGCAAAGTTTTAGCTAATGCAGCTTGGTGCCAGTCATAACCTGAACCACCACTGTTACTGTTACTAGTATTACAGTTACTCATACTAGTACTGGTGTTGGTAATGGTACCGTGGGTGTTGGTATTAGCATTGCAATTGGTGGTGTTTTCATTCTGGCTGATTTCATTGTTGCTGGTAGTTGGACTGGATTTCTTTAAGTCCAAAGCTAAACTGGACCAGCAAGACTCTGAGAGTAAATTTGCATATACAGCTTTTATTTGTGCCAAGCTGTCCTGTGGATAGGAAGCACTGTCTGTGCACTGATGATCCTCTTTCTCTTCTTGAGAGGAAGTGCTTTTGAAATGGGCCAGCTGATCACTGTTTTCACTAAACGGTGAACCATAGCCTGCATCTTGATTAGTTGCAGTGCTGACTGGGGAGTTCTGGTAGCTTTGAGCCTCTTTGATCTCTGTTTCTTCATTGCACAAATACTCACTCTCCTGGATGTCCAGAGACAGCCCATCATCCTCCACTCTGTCTTCATCTATTTCCGCTGCCTTCAATTCCTCCTCAGGAACATATGCTTAAAATATAGAAAAACAAGACACAGTTATGGAATGCACACATTTTATATCTCTGCCATCTCTTAAACTAAACACACTAATGATGAAGCCAAATTTTAAAAGGTACAAACAACACACCCCCACCACTTACACACTCAGCCTGTACACCTTAACTTAACATCAACCTTAACTCTTAATGAGTAGTATTAATTTTTTATATTAGTAGAGTAACATGCCACAGACAGTACCACAATAGTCACCATCATTATTTTTAAAAAGCATTAAGCTGATTCCTCTCCTCAATACAAGAGTAATTAAATAGAGCAATAGTCAGGCAGTGAGATACATTATGTATGTACAAAGCAGATGTGTGAAGTTGACATCTGCTCCATGACCCTAGGTTCTTAGAATCACTGACTGGACTGATCCCATTTTCTCAAGCTCTGTAGCAAATTGACCTCAGCTGCACCCTCAAGGCCAATCCCTTGGCAAAATCAGTTGCAGACAACTGACTCTAATGGAGCCATACTTGGCAAAAGTGTCAGGTCAATTATTGAGGCGGTTCCTGGTGGTTTGTTGCATTGGGTTCATTAGAGAGTGGAGTAAAGCTCTTGGCTTTCACTGGCATAGGGCATTTTTTAACAGAACATTTAAATGGTAAACTGACTTAAACGGGACAACATAAGGAAAACAATTATTATTGTTCTGTATGAACAGGAGATACTTTTCATCCCCCTACACTATAACATGACGTGGGTGCCACGTTACTATTTTGGCAAGAGCAGTTGGTAGCTAAAAATAAAATAAATGAACTAGATGAATATTTAGAAGTGATAAACATAAAACATAAGACTACATTGATTATTGGCTTACAGTAAATATCAAACTTTGCTATTGTATTGCCATCTGGTGAAACTGTACAAATTACATGTTCTTCTATATCAAATTATTTTTTAAACTAGCAAATGTGATATTCATGAGCAGATGGCCCATATATCAAAATACATTTACTCCAAGGGCCCAATTCACAAAAGTGACTTACATGCACCTAATAAATGTACATTTTCATTGTAAAGTAGAAAACATACATGTACACTTTTGTCTCCATATTTATGAAAGAAGCACTTGGCCAAAAAAATCACCTTGGTTGGGGAATGTGGGTGAGTTTCTGTGCAAGTCAAAGTAGAAAATAAAAATGGGCTTGAGAACAGCTTTCTGACATGGAAAAAAATATTTTCACATTGGGTGAATTGTGCACAGAACCATTCTGAAAAGTGTGCAATTCCCTTGCAAGAAGAAAGGTTGAAAGAAAGCCAGAAAAGGCACTTCTGCTTCAATGTGATATGAAAAAAACAAAACAAATAAAATAAAATACACTTATCACCTTAGGAAGTTTTAGTTGTTAGGTATTAATACAATTTGTGCCATTTTTTCACAAGCAGTTGCTAATTCTTTCATTCCCAGAATATTTTTCCTTTAAAAAAACCAAAATTTAATCCTCCCATTTTAACTGGAAGACTAGTTAAAATGTTTGTTTTTACAGAACAATAGTATCTACAATCACATGTGACAATTCTAGGTTTACAGCAGAGTCCTAATACACTTCCTGCACAACTGTAGCCCCATATTTCAAGACAAGAAGACATGTGACTCATCCACTTCCACCCCCCCTACCACTGTAGTGCTGTACCTTATGTCCTCCTCAACCTTCTATCCAGTCTATAACCGCTTGTCTCATTCATATCTCTGGAGATACTTTTGTTTTACTAAAAATGGTTAAAAGTTAAAAATGACACCATTTCACGTAAAGTGTTATTTAAAAGGGTAGCTGAGCCACAAGCCTTTTATTTTAAAAAAATGTAATGGTATGAGGAAGGAGGACAAGGAGAAGACCGGAGAAACAGACTAAGATGGAGAAAAGGCTCAGAGGGAACCAGAAAGGATGATGTTCTCTAACAAATACAAAGAAAGAAAAAACTACCTATTCATTTATTCGGTAAAAATCTCAGCTCTTACAGTGTTATCACAAGAATGTCACCAAGTGCTCACAATGTATTATAGCCTTGTAATGCTGTTACTTTTATAATTTTAAATTGTGTGTGTGTTGTAATGAAATTACTAGCACAGCTATAGTTAAGGGTCTGTCAGCACTCGCATTATACATTCCTGTTTTCAGGTATTTATAACTGCAAAAGAAAGCATCTTATAGGAGGGCAAATATAGACAATTATGGAATCTAGGGCCCTTTTTTCTGATAGTGTTTTTCTAAATTAAAATTTCCAGGCTCACAGTGCATAATATAGACTAGGCATTCTGGCATTTTTTCTTTACATATATATTAATGACTGACAGTCAGTTACTATGGAGGAGCTGAAACTTAATGGGTCATATTCTCAATTGGTATCAATTAATGTAACTCCACTAATTTCAACTGAGCTATGCCAATTTACACCAGATGACAATCTGATCCAATGTTTTTAATAAACATTACTAACTGCTTCAAGTTGCAGATCAGTGCTACAGGTCAACAATCCGAATGACAGGTCCAGTAGTTTGTTATTATTTTTCAAAAGTGGTAAAAAAAATTACATTTTAGTAATTACTGTAAATACCTGCTTCAAATCAGTTTCTATATGTAAGTTATAACTGATCCAAATTATGTATTTTTTTTCCTGTTTATTTATGATGATCTTTCATGTTGGCTCTCATACACTGTTGATTGGTGGGGAAGTTTCTTTTACTTCCACCATAAAAGGAGTTAAACTATACCAAAAAATGTTTAAGTTACATGAAATGTCTGGTGCTAACCCATTAAAGCAAAGAACCTGAGTGTTAAAGGGAAATTCCATCTTTCACCTTCTTTCTTACTCTTAGTTTTTACTGAGACTACCACAAGAGTGAGTTCTTATACATGCCAAGATATACTGAAATACTTAGCCAGAAAGTGGACAGAGAACTTTCTGCCTTAATGATGATTTTCCTTTCTTTCAAAATTTAAAGTCAGATCCTGAAAACAATCCAAATTTTTATATATATGTATATATCCACACACAAACACATCCAGTTATCATATGCAATTTCTAAACAAACACACACATAATGCACATTAGGTAATATGATAGTTTATTTGAAATGTTTTAATTTATATTATTACCATTAGAAACTATTTCATTGAAACCCTCTGATTATTGTTGAGATAAATATAATACTTTTTGATTCAGGACTTCAATGATGTTTCTAGTAAGAATATTAATACAAACAGAATATGATATTTCACAAGGTCAATGCAATTTTCTAGTCCAAAAGTGTTCTATGACGGATATTACAGAAGAACAGAAAATAAAGATGAAGTTGTTACTTTTCAAAAATATATATTTATTAAAATTTCCCCCAGGGAAATCTGATGAATAAGTAGGCATTGGAATTTTAAACACAACAAAAATGATCTTTCCATAGTTATTTGTATAGAAAAGTGCTTTTATCCTACGTCAAATAAAACAGAGAAATTGAAATTCTCTCTCTCTATTTAAAAACAACAGACAGACAGACAAATGGACAGAAAGGTTCCGTGTGTGTGTGTGTGTGTGTGTTAAAACAACTCCCATCAACCTTCTACATACACTTCCTGCACCTACATAGATATTCCAACTTGTGATACTGGTTTACATGTGTGTCCTGCAACCGCATAGAAATATATAGCGCAGCAATGAAAATTCATCTCCAGCAACTTCACTATACCCAAAGCAGAAGATATTAAAGTGCATAATGTTGCCAATCCCCCTCCCTCTCTCTCTCTCTCTCTGAAAAAAAATCATCAAATTACAGACACAGGAAGAAATAACTAGTGATTGGAAGAGGTCTGTTTTCTTTTTACTAAACCTTGTTAATATTTCTTGCCAACAAGATGTGCCTTCTGGATGCCAAATGTTTCCCCATAGATGTACTGTCAACTCTGAACAGCATTAAAATCTGTGCATTCTAATGTAAGTGGACATGAGGCGCTATATATCGAACATGTTAGTGGTACAGCACATTGTGTTTGCTTCAATGAGAAGGTTTACACTATAAATACACATACATTGTCTGAAGAGGCAAACACACACTGGAATTATATAGATGGTTTTAAAACTATTATATTTTTTCATGAAAAATATACAAAATAATTTCTTAATCCTTAGCCCAGTACTTCTGAAGGAATTTCTCTCTAGCATAGAAATTCTTTTCTATTTATAAAAAGGACTGTAGTATTCAAACATTATTTTAAGAATGGCAAAAAGTGATAACTGTAAGTGAAAACTCTATCAAGGCCAGACAATAATGGATCAAGAAATAATTGTAAGGGGAAAATATCTAAGTATTTAAGGCCCCAATTCAGTAAAACACTTAAATATGTGCATGACTTTAAGCATATGCGTATGTCCCATTGAAATCAATGAGACTTAAGTATGTGTTTAAGTGTTTTGCTGAACAGGGCATGGGCATAAAGTTATTTGTTGAATCAGGCCTAACC